>NW_010972687.1:11799442-11858189 GCF_000737465.1 Haliaeetus leucocephalus | reverse complement strand
GTGCAGGCCTTCTACGAGGTGCGGTCTGGGGCCGCGCGGGCCCGGGGCGCTGTCCCGCCGCCGGGGTTGAGCGGGCGGGTGTGGCGAAGGGCTCCCACCGCTCGCCCCGAGGCGGACGGCCCCCCCGCCCCCCGTGGCTGTCGGAGCTTGGGTGACGGGCGTGAAGTTGCCCCGTCCCTGGGCCGCTGGCTTCGGGTGCGGGGAGCGGGAAGGCAGAGCCGGACCTGCCGCCGGGGCGGGTAACCGGCCAGCCTCGCTGGGTGGCGGCTGGCGGGGCGGTGCGGGGCCCGGCCCGGCCCTGCCCGCCGCGGATCGGGATCCGGCTGCGGATGGGTGCCGCCCGTGCGAGACCGCCCTGGGAGAGCGGTGCGCGGGTGTAGGCGGGCGAAGACTAGGGGCACGCGCGTACGATTTTCCCCGTTTCCGTCGACAAGGCTACGTTTAAGGTGTGTGCCGGGGCATTAGCCCTTGATAAGCGTCACAGTGTTCTTGGAGTGTAAGGTCGGGGTTTGTAACTTAGAAACGTTGTTTGCGAAAGAAGGCACAACTTTTGGACGTTTGTGCTTGCGTTCTCTCCGGGAGGGGATCAGCGTGGCATGCTTGTATCCAGGCTTTGTTTCGTGATATTAAAAAGGATGTCCTGACGGTAGGCGGTGTTCTTGCATCGACAGCCTGTTTCCCTCCCTTCCTTTGGCAAAGGTTGGTAACTTTTTAAGGATTTATGCTAGGGTTTGCCGTACAGATGTAGAAGCGCTTAGCTACTCAGGCTGGTGGCACAGTCTTGTATGCTGAATTCGGAGCAATTGTGGGCACTGAAAAGCACAGGGAAGTAGCTTGTGTGGACTTCTTTTGCTACAACACTGTGTGTTCTTTAGATGTCACGGTGTACGTATGTATTCTTAATAGGTTTGGTGAACTGAAAAGTACTCTGCAACCGATAAATTCATTATTCGTGGTTTGATATGCGGTAGGACTCCTTACTGGTTTTAAAAACTTGTGTTCAAATTCGTTTAGTTTCTGGATGTGTGGTGCGTTCCACTTCCTTTGTTGGGCGGTCAGATCCCGATAGAAAACGTTCATGTGTGGGAGGGAGCTCTTCCGCCGAGTTGAAGAGCGAGTGCACTGGTGTGTGTACACATTGGGTCTTTTAAAAATAGTAGGCATCCACAGTGTAGACAGGAGCCTTTCTGAAACGGAGTAACTAAACCCATCATTAAAACTAGGTGTCAAATGCTGATGCCGTAACTCCACATCTATTTTAAATGAGCTGTGCTGCCAGAGGAGACTGACTTTCCTCCCTCCAAGCACCCAAAGAGGCTGATTTTAACTTGGTTCAACACTCTTTGCTGTATATATTCCTAAATATTGTGTCCACTCAAGAAAGTCAATGACACAGGGACAAAACTGCTTCTGGTGACTGTGTTGGGTTATACCTGCTCAAAGTGCCTGTGAAACTAACAAAAATGGGCTATGAGAACAGGATTAGGTTTCTTTATAAATAATAGTAGCTGTCACTGCTGGTGGACCATAAGCTGTAAGAATGTAGGTTTGAAGTGGGTGTGTATAGATGACACAGACCTTCAAGCTCTCGGGAGGCTTCTGCTTGTTGCAAAAGCTTTCTACCTTCACAGATACTGGTGCAAGCCATACAGCTTACCTGCCTTTACTCGCAATATTCAATTTATGTGCATGTGTGGAACTGAAAACACTTATCAGTTTAGAGTGTGTCTTGTTTATTAACAACAGAATAAATCCATTCAAATGCAAGTTAACAGCTACAAGTAGTAGTTGCAAAGCAATCCACTTTGATATAATTTTTACTGATTTAGAAATACACATCAGCTGATGATCAGCTTTGGTTTTTTTCTGAGCGTACTAGTAGAGACAGAACTGTTGTGTAGTGTTGCACCGATTCAAATAGAATTCTGTGTAGACTTATTTTTGTGCTTTTGTTTTCAGGCTCCTGCTTACCATCTCATTTTGGAAGGAATTCTAATTCTGTGGATAATCAGACTTCTTTTCTCCAAGACATACAAGCTTCAAGAGCGATCTGATCTAACACCTAAGGTATGGTGGAAAAATATTTTTCTTTAGAGAAACAGTTTATAGCTATTGATATATTTGGCTGTTGAACTGCTGCTGCATCACAAATCATGCTGTTTTTTTCTTAGTATTTCAAAGGGTAAGCTTACTTTGGGCTAAGAAACTGCTCGTTGCTTAAACGCTTCAGTTGGTGCTTTTAAAGTAGCTCTGTGTTTGAGAGTCTGAGAAATATAAAAGAACTGACGTGACTGTGACTGCTAAGCTATGAAAAGCTGGCATTAGCTCTACTCAATGGATGGCTTCTTTTTTAAAAATGGAAGCTATACTAAAAGAAAACACCAAACAAAACGAACTGTAAGAATGTAGCAAGTAGGAAAATGATCAGTCCATACATGTGGTATCTGTGTTAAGTGGGTTCCAGAAAACTTTGTAGTTTAGCAGCAGTTTTCTTCTCTTGCAATGTAGTTCTCTCAAATTAAAAAAAAAAAAAAAGGCTGTAATTGTGAAGACTGGAATTTCTCCCTGACTTCTGGCTGGAGGCTATCAGGAATGAGTAGAGTTTGTTTTGGAGGTGTCCCTGGACTAGTTTGTCTGAGATGTGGTCTGTAATTGGGCTTGCTGCGTAATGTCAGTGGATGCCATTGGATATATTCAAGGCATGATTGGATGCACTCTCTGAATGTGAAAATAGTGAGGTGAACAAGGACGCAGGAATTTTTCTCAGTTAAAGATGAACTGTAGCAATGTATTTTAATGAGACAACCAGCTTGTATATGTGAGAGGTTGTTCTGAATGATCTGAAGTCCCGTATAGCAAACAGGCTTAGTTTGCTAGAACTTCAGAGGAATGGTACCCTTTATGAATGGGATAAAACACTGGAATTTGTTCATGGTACTGAGAAAGGTTTGTGAAACATTTATGGGTGTGTCACCTTGTCATTCCCATATATACCAAACACTTGCATGCTTCCTGATCTTATTCTCGCTAAGGATACCTGTTAAGTGTATAGGCTCAGTGAGCGCAGTGTAATGCATCAGTGAACAGGATGCAGGGACTATAGGCAGAAAGCTCTAAATGCGAGCAAATCTGCAGGCAGTGTCCTCTTTTGGGGAGTACTTACTAAATGAGCTTAGAGCATTCTAGGGTACACTTTAGCAGGTATTTATTGGAGGCATTTAACATTGGAGGCAAAAAGTGAGCTGAGTGGGAATCAAGAAATGCCAGTTCAGTTTTGTGCTTGGAAGGGTTTGAATTGATCCTGGGATTTTTTAAGTTTGCTACTTTTGATAAGAATACTGAGGAGGAGTGAACGCAAATGGAAGTCCAGTGTGGTGAAGCGTCGAATGTTCAGATCATCTATGAAGACATGCTGCAGCTTTGAAGTAGCCCCTGATTGTCCATTCAGAAACTATGATAGTTCATTTAGTAGAGTTTTTATGCATCAGATGGTTTTGATCTCTGATATTTTGGAGGATAACTTTTTTCTTTTGAAAGATTCATTCCCTCTGCGGTAGATGGTGGGAAAAGGCTCTTTGCTACTGTTGCATAACTGGTGACCTGAAAAAGCTGAAAACTATCTCTTCCTTACAGACTAAGGATTACACTCAGATATTTCTATGTGCATCTTGAATGTTATCATCCAGTTGCAGGTCACCTCCTTCGTTCACTAACAGACCATTTTGCTGAAGCTGAGGTGTTTAAGAAAGTGCTCAGACAAATCTGGAACAGTGGTATGCGGGGAAGAAAATTGTTCTGTATCTTCTTAACTGGAGGCAATGAGCAATTGGGAGATGGCAGTGTAGCTGGTCTGCTGCATCTCAGTGGAAGCAGGCATTTAGAAGGAGGTCAAAAGGGGGAAAAACATTTAGAAATGGCTCATGCTTAATAACAGTCCTGCTTTTGCAGGATGACAATAGTAAAGTTCACTGGTGGGACAGCAGTAGCAGGCTTTTTGAAGAACAGAAGCACGCAAATACATTATTGCTGTGATACTTACGATGAGATTTATACAAACTTTACTGAGCTTCAGGGGTGGATCCAATGTGAATACTAGCAAAAAGTCCAAGTGATCAAGAATTGCATTGTATAGATACTCGATACATTGATTCACAGTTGCAACGCACAGAAGAAAAAAAAAAAGAGAGTGCTAAGAGCTGTCTTACAGCAAAGGCTTTGACTCGAGATATTGAAGACATCTGCCACTCTAGCTCTTTGTTAGCTGGATCTTGATGGCAAAAAGAATAGTATGGGGGAGTGCTCTTTGGTCTGATGGTATGTTCAGGTTGGCTGACGATGAAGGAGATTTAAGTTAGTCTAATTGGTTTTACCATTGACCCCTGAAGATGGAAGCAGTGTTTTCTATAGGAAGAACTGTATTTGGAAGGGAATGTCTTGTCTACAGATAGCTTATTGAAAGTAAGCATAAATACAACGGTGAAATGGAAGTGTGAATAAGTCTTCTACAGTTGAAGGACTTAAGCAGACTGATACATCAGAGGTGTGGAGTGATTCCATCTCTTTTTCTACAATGTAAGTAATTGCTATGAAAAGAGCTCATTTATTTTGTGTAGGGGAATAGCTGTGGGGGAAAGAAAACCCACCTTAATCTTCACTAAAAATCCACAGATAGTTGACGCTGGTCCATGTTGTGGATTAACCCCAGTAGGCAGCTAAGCACCACACAGCTCCTCGCTCACCTTCTCCACCACCCCCAGTGGGACAGGGAAAGAGGAAACGAAGAGTAAAAGCAAGAATACTTGTAGGTGAAGGTAAAATTGTTTAATAAGCAAAGGAGAAGTGGAAGAAGAGAGAAACAAGACAAGCGATGCAAAGGCAATCGCTCACTACAGCCAGCCAGTTCCAGAGCAAAAGATGGCTAACTTTCCTGAATCCCTTCTTTTCCCTTTTATTGCTGAGTGTGACATTATATGGTATGGGATATCTGTTTGGTTACTTCGGGTCACCTGCCTGGTTGTGTCCCTTCACAACCTCTTGTGCATCCCCCAGTCTATTCACTGTGGGGGCAGAGTGAGATACAGAAGGCCTGAACACTGTGCGAACACCGTCCAGCACGAGCTACAACATTGGTGTGTTATCAACATTGTTTTGGTCACAGATCTCAAACAGAGCGCTATACCAGCTGCTATCAAGAAAGTTAATACCATCCCAGCCAGACGCAGTACAGTCTGTTTCGTACAGTGTGGGATCCCACACAGCCAGGCTTCTGTGTGTGTGTTGAGCTGTGTGTAGTAACGTGCCTGCTGTTCAGCGAGGAGACTGCTGATTTGCCTTCTGATTTGTTCTGGTTTGATTCATGCTGTGATTTCCAGCCTTTACCACACCAGAAGGAAATACTGGGTTGCTCAGGTACAGGCACTGGAGATAGGCTTGCTCAGGTGGTGGAGCTTAGGCTGCCTTTATGTCAGCCACTCATGTAATGATACTTGGAGTTTCTTTGTGAATTATTGTTGGGGATGCTGCCAGAGGAGAGCTGGCTCTGCGTAATAAATATTACAGAAAATACCACTATTGCACAGCCATCAGAATGTGATCTGTCAGGACCAGTCTGTCCTGGGGAACCAGAGGTTGATGATATATTATGCAACGTAGTGCACTTAGGAGTCACACTTCTAAAACACTGAAGAAATCCACCCTGAAGGTGGCTTCTGCGTTTAGTCAAATGTGTAGCAAGAGTACTACGAAATCCAGTGCAGGAATCGTCTTTCAACTGTCTGTCTGTCTGTCATCCTTTAATAACAGTGTTTGTAGGTATTCCTATTGGTTCTGTTCCAAAATAATGAGATCTCCCAAATCATTAACTAAAAAGGTGGAGTACTGCTCTTTGACTGTAAGTTCCTGACAGCTTGGGATTTTGGGGAAGTACAGATAAGTCTGTGGCCAGATAGGGTGCTAGACATATAGATTCTTAGGGGCTTTTCACCCCAAATAAAATCTATAGAAAAGCAGCAAAGTGCCACTAAGGACTGAAGTGTGCTGTGGGAGATTGAATGGCATCATTTAGCTACAAGCCCACTCTCCAGCCTTGCCCTCCAGATTTATGTGTCTTTCACTCTGCAATAAATGATACTGAGCTTTTCTTTCAAAATCTCTGAAGTCCTAGTAGGAGACATGTCTTACCGTTTGTGGATGGGAGGAATAGTTGGGTTTTTTTTTGTTTTAGAATTTTCAGTGCTGTAGTAGCATGGGAACAGTTTTATTAGAGTAATATTAGTCAGGAGACTGGAAAGTTCCTGTCAGAGACAAATGTTTAACGCATGGCTGAGAAATACTGTAGACCACAAGAACGCTTTCTTGCAGGAATAGCATTCAGAGATTGATCAGATGTTGTTCTCCAGGGAAGAGCAGATGAAGTCTGTTCTTGTAAAGGTTTTCAGTCATTTTGAGCCAAGACTACCTATGTAGTTAAAGATTCTCCTAAATATTAGCATAGTTTGAAAGAGAGAAATTTCTAACTGGTATGCCCATTGTTTGTGCCAATTTATGCCATGCTGATATATGATTCTATAAATACTGTGAAATTAAAGACCTGTTATTTGAGGACCAGCAAATAAAAAAATATTATTCATCTTTTGGATATCAACACAGATGTGTGTATGACACTGTTTCAAAACACTAGTGCTAGCTAGGAACCGTCTTCATGAACATAATTGCTACCTTTTCTTAAAAATAAGGGTCAGCAAGGCATCTTCTTAAAAAAATTTGGGTTGGATATGTTTACACACAAGTATTTCTCTTACCCAAGGCATCTAGTGTTTAGAAAGTAAAAACCACAACCAACTAAATACAACCACCCAAACCCATTTTATTTATATATGTGTATGTGTGTATTTAGATAAATATTTTTAAAATATTTATATATATGCACAAATGTATAAGTAGGTGTGTATATTATAATTTATAAATATACCTATAAACATTTTATATCTTATATTTTCATGTGTATTGTATATTAGTCATAAAAATAAAATACATAAATTCTATATTGATATTTATATTTTTAACATTTATGTCTATATAAATTAAAAGGAATTATAAAAGGGAAAGGTGAAGAGCTGAGAGATGAGTTCACTTACGTGACAGCCTGAGAGAGTGGAAATTGAAAGTTTTGAGTTCATTCTTTTCAAGTGGATATTTTCAGTACAGTGAACTGAGGAGAAATAAGCAAATCAACTGTATATTGAGGATGTTAAATTGTGAATTAAAATCTGTTTTCTCTATATGTTTCAAAATTTACATTTTTATTCTTGATACTGGTCTGAAATTTGGTGCCTGTTTAGGAGGTGGAAGATAAGTGCTGTTCTGAATGAGGGGTAACTGTATGAAAGCCTGCTTCTACTCTGTATTTTTGGTCAGAGGGAGATGGTCATGTTTACCCTGAAAAGTCAGCAGGACAGGACAGTGTACTGAGATATTTGGTGAATGGCAGGAGGAAGGGGTATGGACTGTCCCATCTGCATCGCAGATGGCCATTTTAGGTTGAGATTGGTACTCATTTTAATCACCAATATCTCCAATCCCCCACCATAATAAAGGAACTTCTGTGACAGAAGCTTTCGGTAGGCTACTGCCTGTGCTAAGTACATGTGGAAACATAAGACATGAAGATGCAATTGTTTGTTGTTTACGTTCCTGTGCCCATCAAAAAGCAAAATACCTTGTGAGGAGAAGGAGGAGAATGAATGTGAGCTAGAATTAGTGAAATGGTGTTGCTTGAAATGAGGATTAGTCTTCTCATGTAAATTTTATTTTGTGCTAATAAAAAAATCAGGATATCGCCACATCTCATCTGTGGCTTGTCACCTATGCTGTTAGTTTCTGTGCTGCAAACACTTCAAAGGGAAGAATGGAAACTTCTTACAACTTAGTATGAATGGGAGACAGAAGTAGTAATTAGGAATTACTCATTATCTTTATGTTCACAGATCTCAACTGCAATTGTACTATGCTAATTTATTGTAGTTACAGTGTCCTTCTATAAATACTTTTTCCTTTCTGCTAGACTCCACAACAAAAAGATTTTAATTGAATCTGTGTATCAGTTGCTAAGCTGCTTGGTGATATTTTGTACCTTTAGTTCAAAAATATCAGACTTGCACAGCTTTAATTCTGCCCTCTTTGAAGAAGAGGTATGTTATGTTGCCTGCTCTGCCTTTGAACTATGTTGTATAAAAGCTGTTCATATGTTATTTGTGTTCAGGTCTTAAACAGAAGAAACACCATGCTTCCTAAGTCTTTCCCCTTTAGGCATTTGATGTCATCTAATGCTTTTCTTATTTATCCTTCCATAACTGACAGGCTGCACCACTTCTCACCTGATTTATTCTGCTTTCTAATTAAAACAAAAAACAACGACCAAACCCAAAAAACCCCTGACCCTGTGCTCTAAAATGAAAACAAGACTGTTGATGCAAGCTATACTGTACATAAGGGATTTGGGGCCTTTCAACACCAACTGTTGTAGGAGCAGAGTGAAAGCTGCAGGAGCATGCATCCTGCTTTCTGATTTTCAGAAGTTTTTTTTGAACTCTTGTGAAAAGGTGTAAGATACTACTGGGCAACTGTAATTCCAGATATGGTTTCCCAGTAGCATCAGCCAGTCTAGGTTAGAACTAGTTTGTTGTAGGATCTAGTTTAGCTATACATCCATCCTGCTTTTGCTGAGTTAGTTTTCATCTGGATCATTTTTCTGGACAAGGTTATTGTCTGGTTGCCTATGCCAACACAAGCAACAGGAGTGTATTTGTGACTGGGAGAGGACTGTGCTGTAGCCACTGCTGGCTTGCAGTGCTGTGGGTCAGCACACTTAGTGTTAATTTATGTCTTTGATACTTTTTTTTCAAATAGTGGTATGGTATAGAGATGCGCACTGGTACTGGTTCTGAGATGAGGATGGAATTGCCACTCTCTGTCTCGGATCAATGGAGCTCAGCATACAGGGATATGGTTGTGGTTCCACTCTGAGATTAACCTGAATTTGGCTACTACTTTTCCACCATTTTGGTACTGTGTTGGATGTTAACCTTTATGGGGTGTATCATCTGGTAATCTTCTCCCATAGGGTTCTTGAGGTATTTGCTGAGTCATGTCAAACATGATGTTTGATAATAGAATGCAGTAATGAGTAGTAGTCAATAGTAATATTATTGTTCTATTCTCTGGTGCTCAGTTATCTGTTTGGATTTTTTTAATTGAAGTATTCAAATCTGCTATTTGACATGCCATGAGTGGCTCTAGTACAGGGTAAATTAATAAGCCCCCCTACTTTAATGCTTTCCTTAATATGTGAAACAGCATTTCAATGCATACACAACTGCATGCAAGGCTCCAGCTGGGGTCTGTCCTATGGTGGCTAAAGAAACTAAGCACGTTTTCTAACATAAGTGTAGCCACTTCAAAATATTGAATATATTCAATTCTGTTGCACATATGAATGGCATTTTATTTCCTTTAAAATATATGCCCCGTGGGTTAAATTTCAGTAAGAAATCTAACATGAGAAAGTTAAATAAAAAGGTGTTTAAAGTACATCTGCAATATATTAGAAACAGAAGTGACTATGCTTACATAAAAAGGATCTTTTCTGAATTACACGGCTATTGAAATTTCCATTTGTGTTTTGAGATAGACCTTTGTGGAACTCCTGGGATATTAATTAGTACTCTGGAAATACCTAGAAACAAAGTTATTCATTAGCTTAGTAAAAGAAAAATGATGAAAATGCAGGAGGCATATGTTGCATGTAGTTTTTCCTTTTGATTGTTTCATATTTTCATTTGCTTTTGTACTTTGAAGGCTTTGAAAAGTGTATTTGGAAAAAATAAAATTGGGAAAAGATATTGCTGTGGTGTTTTCAAAAATCGATTGCAGAATTTATACTTTGGTATTGAAATAAGTAGCCTTAAATATTCTGCTGCTTTTTGAAATAATAGAGAAATAAAAACACATTGTAATCATACTATTCAAAGTTAGTGTGTTAAATATGTTATTAGGTGTATCTTGCTGTACTATTAAATAATCCTCTGGGAAAGTTCTGCTTTTGTGATATGAAGGATGATTTTGGTGATTTGCCTGAATGGTTGCTAATTGATGTGGATCTAGTCTAATGCACCTGTTATGCTGGTCCACTGCATGTCCTTTGGAAAATGATCTGAGGTTCTCCCAAATAGTTTAAAGCACTTTGAAAAAGAATATGCATTCAGTATTCCTCCATGGTTAGGTGGGAGATACATGGTTTAGTAGTTGTTACCATTTCTTGAGCATTTGGCAGGTTTTCTCCATTGTGCCCTGCTCACATATGTGTTACTTTCAGAAGTATTTTAATGCCCCAGTTGTTTAAACAGCGCTGTTGAAGACTTGAGAATATAAAGTGGAGCAATTGATATTCAATTATTATGTAATTTGTATTCAATTACATAAACTGTAGAGGAGGACTTGCAGAATTAATAGATTGAATGAAACAGTATTGACTAAAATTTGGTACGGACACCAAGTTAGTATCTCTTCTCTTGATTACTATATCATGAGATCTTTAATGCACAGGCACAACTGGTTATCTTTCTTTACATCTCTTCCTCTCTGAAAAATTTAGAGCCCCTCAATTGAACATACTGAGGTAATGCCAATTCTGAGTGTCTCAGAAAGGTGACTTACGTTAGCATACATAATTTCTCATACAGCTATTACCAACTGTTTATTAGCACATAATCTTTTTTAATGGAAATCCTTTTTGAGCAGTGTTTCTTTTCTCCTGCCTAGGAAAAAGAAGAGTTGATTGAAGAATGGCAGCCAGAGCCTCTTGTACCTCCTGTTCCAAAAGATCACCCAGCTCTCAACTACAACATTGTTTCAGGGTAAATGTAATGAAAATAAATTATGTTTTTTATTTCAACTCAAAACATGGACATCAAGTATTTTAAGTGTATTTCTTACTAAGCATTTCCATATCCTTAAAACCTTTTGTAAATGAATTGCATTTTTAGGTAGCATGACTGAATTTGCCACTGAAGAGATGGTCTTGTTTTTGCAACAATATCAAGACTATCTTATTAAGAGCATCTTTCTTACGTTAAACGTTGTTATTAATTTTTTTTTTTTAATATTGGGGGTGGAGGGAGAGACAGTTCATCTTTGCCTTCATTGTAGCTCTGTACTGTTTGATAGTAATTTGTTTTATTTTTTTATATACATCGACTTAGACCTCCAAAGGTGATTACCAACTTCTGTGTAAGGGTTGGGGGGAAACTGTCATCACAAATCACTTCAAAATAAACTGATTTTATGGCTAGCCACTTGGCATTTCATGAAAAGTTGTTGCTCTTTGGACAACTAGAAGTGGAGATGCTTGATGGCAAAGTTGTTTTGTGAGGAAATTATGGCTCAACATTACTTTCTTATGTGTTACGAGGCTTTTAAAATGAGTGCTGACTTAGGCAAGAGTCACAGTATTTCAGAAATTGCTTTGAAATTTCTTTCAGAAGCTTCAGATTTGTTCATTTCAGTAACTTTTACAATATAAGCATTCTTAATATCCTTCTAGTGACACTAATACTTTAAAATAATTTAGTGACAGAGCACAATTATTTGCTTTCATAAGGAGCTCCATTTTGATGGTTCTGCCACCATGGAAAAGTCTGCCTTAGAAAAGGGGTGCCTATTTTAATCAACTGTGATGTTGATTAACATTCTTCTGTTACTGTTCAGAATTTTGAAACAAGCACTACTGTGGACTTAAAGGAAGTGTTGGATGTTTCAAAAAAATCTGAACAAATATATCTTTTAGATTGATTCAAAAAATGTTTAAATTATTTAGAGCTTTCCAGTGCTTACAGCTAGGGAATGTATTGTGACAGAATGTTAATGTGTTGTGGCTATTAAACTTCACAGTGGCTATGGGGAAAACTTGGCATTTGTCTTCCCAACTAACTACCTTCCCGTAAGTTGCTCAACAGCTATGAGATTGTAACTTGGGGTATAAAAAAACACGTTGCAGAATTAATACAGAAATGAAAGTGTCTGCATCCTAATTCCAGTTCAAGAGCATTTCTATCCACTTTTTAATTAGTATTTTAGGGGGACCCTATTGGTACTAATGAAGTAGTCTTCTTTCAGTGATTTTCATGTGTTAATGTCTACCATAAATGGTGATTTACATAAATCTTAATTATCTTGGTATGTGGTGGTTGAATATTGCATATTTGCAGTAATGTGTAGATAGGGTTTATATAGGCTCATAACCACTTAGGAAGTATTAAATATTTCAGTAAAAATTTTCACTCACTGTGTGGGGGAGGCAGACTTCCTCCTTCCTCAATATGCAAGGCAGTTTGTGCCTTACGTTAGCATGCTCCTTTCTGCTGAACATTTGCATAATCCCAGTAACATTGCCAAAGGATAAGCAAAGCCAATAATGCAGAGACTTGTCCATACAAAGGAAGTGACCAATCTTGAATCAGCAGTGAAGAAGTTGCCCGTGATGGCTCAGTCACAGTCCAGAAATTAGTTAGTTCTTGTGGTAGCCTTTCTGTGAACTAATCTATGCAAGATAGCTTAGTTGTACAATATCTCATTCAGAAAATGTAAACCTATTTCCTAAAACAATATGTCTACAAAATTCTCATGCTGATTCTCATTTTGCTTTAAAATAAAAAGGCACTAATGATCTGGCTTTTAACTCT
The DNA here is from genome assembly GCF_000737465.1 of Haliaeetus leucocephalus. Classification (NCBI taxonomy): domain Eukaryota; kingdom Metazoa; phylum Chordata; class Aves; order Accipitriformes; family Accipitridae; genus Haliaeetus; species Haliaeetus leucocephalus. The sequence continues at coordinate 11,845,452 of NW_010972687.1, read as the reverse complement.
ATCATCTTCTGTGATATTTCAATAAATGCAGCACTTAAGAGATAAGTGAGAGGTCCAAGTACAGATGGAGTGCTTTCAGTCCCTAAAAGACACAATTCTGAAGGACTTGCAAGTTCTTTGAATATGGCTTGACATTCTATTTTTATTTACAGTTTCAGCTGGATTACTCAGTATCTCATAACTGTTGTCCCTAACCATAATACCTAACAAACTGTGTTATACTAGGGGAAGGGAGATACATGAAACTGTAAAGAAATAAATGTTTCACTGTTTTCCTTTTGCAAAGACTTGTTTTTGACATTGCAAAGAAGGTTTTATGGTACTGTTAGCATCTGTGTTTTGGATATAATTGTTCACTGGAATAAAGTTTTCCATGAGGGTTTTCTGCCTAACCATGAGTCTTCCTTTAGAAGTCTGGGTAAAATCCTGATAGCAAAGTGTGGCCATGTTTTCATGAGGGCTGTAATTTTGTTAGGGGCAAGTTGTTGGTGAACATAATTGTATTTTCTAGGTTTGAGAAGTGGAGCCGTGGGGGCAAATTGCTGTAAATTTACCAGGTTTGATAGTATGCTGGGAATATACTGAATCATGTGTTAGTGCCAAAACATATAGGTCTGCTCTTGTGAATATCTGCGAACCTAAGTAGTTGTTTCAGTTAATAGGACTTCCAACATTTGGTACAGCTCATTGATGAGCAAGACAGGGGAACAGATCCAGGTATGGCAGTGATTGCCCCAAGACAGTTTGCAGCACATTTGTATAATGCTAGTACGATGCAGAAGATGCACTGCAGTAATGCAGGACTGCTCCTTTGTGGGGTCTGGTTCAGCTTGTGTCAGTGTAATGTCATGAAATGACAGTGATGAAGATGCATGACACATGCACTGTGTTAGTAGAAAGCTTTCAAAAGCTGTTTTGTAAGCTTTGCAATTGCTTGGTTGAAGCAACATGTGCTTAATTTTTATTTACAGATATAAACCAAAATCAAGCAGTTTTTTAAATGAGGTTCAGGCAGTTCAGTGTTTTCCTTAACTTGTAGTGAATAGCTTGGACTTAAAGTTTATTTGCTTTGCACACCTATTGTACCCATTGAAATATTGTCAGCAACCAGATTTTTAGCAGCTGTCCACGGGCATTTGACATTTGAGCAGCCCTGTTTAATTTTGATTGTGAAAATTGCTCAGTGCTAGTTTCCACATGGGAAAAGCTTGTTGAAACTATTGTGTTTGAGGAATAGTGTAGGATCTCAACTCTAATATTTGACAATGCATACAGAAATGGGCAGACATAAGGTTTTGTATTTGGCTTAGCTTTGAGACTTCTCAACACCCTGAGTGATTAACTGAAACGTTTGATTTTGTAGTATTGAAGTGTATAACTGCCAGAACAGGATTGCTTTTAGAATACAGCACACAGATGCAATGCTTGTGTTTAAAGCATTAATAGCTATTTTTATCTTCAGTTTTTTAATAACTTTATCTAAATCATAATTTTTTAGGGCAGAAAATTTCTCTGCCCTTTGCTTCATGTATATTGTGCTCTTGTTGCTTTGTTAATATTGGGTGTTTTCACACTTTCTGTGTTTCCTGACTACATGAGTTATTCAAACTGTTATGGACTAAACAGAATTGGAAACTTGAGATGACAGATAATACAATACTTTTTTGTCTGTTTACAGCTAGTACCTATGTTTTGGGAGCCCTGTTCAGTACAAGATTGGTATTGTGGGTTTGCTTTATGACAAAAACATTGGTTTTAAATTCATTTTTATCGCAGAACTAAGTAGCAGTGAAATTTCCTTTTTATTTATAGTATTCCTGATTTCAGACAGACATCACTTTGCTTTTAAAGGAGAAGCTTGATTAATCTTTTCAGGAGTCACCTTTGTGTGAATTAAGTTTTCAACAAGGAATCATTAAACTAAATATCTCAGGAAGGTATTTACAGTTTCTTTGGTAAACTGGAGGAATACAGTTTTTGCTGAGTATGGTAGTGTATTTGTGATTTTACACTGAACTTAAATATTGATTGGCAGCTGCAAAAGAAGTGGAAGGAAGGAATCTTGAAAAAGCTTTTTACTATTGAGAAACAAAACTCCTGTACTGTTTGACTGTTTATGAAAATGGCAACTGTTCATTCATAACAATAGGTCTGTAATTTTTTTTTTCAGTCCTCCCACCCATATAATCACTGTTAATGGCAAGGAGTGTATAAACTTTGCATCGTTTAACTTTCTTGGACTTTTGGATAATGAAAAGGTTAAGGTGAGTTCTTCCAGTTATTGTATTTGTGTGATTGTTCCTCTTTTACTTTGTGTGTTGTCTTGAAATTAAGAATTACTTCAGAAACCACAAACTTTGTCAAGGAAGTATACTTCTAAAGCAGCAAGGAAGATTATAAACCTTGTAATTGTGTGCTATTTAAGTTCATCTTTTTATTGAAGTTTAATCTAGTGTATTTACTGTGTACTAGCTGATTATCAAGTTAGATTAGTATTTAATGTCCTTAGTCATGAGAATACAATGAATGATGCTTAAAAACTTGTCTAAAATAGTTTTGATGTGAAATTAATTCATGGAATTCAGTATGTGTTATACTTTCTGTATAGCAGGGCATGTTACATGATGCATGAACTGGCCTGTGTACATAGGTATAAACTTGTCAGTGTGAAGTGTATAGAAGAGTTAGAGATCTAATGTAGGAATAAATATTTCATGTAATTCTTTTCTGTTAAAGAGCGCAGCCCAGGCATCTCTGAAGAAATATGGTGTTGGCACTTGTGGACCTAGAGGATTCTATGGTACTTTTGGTGAGTAACTTTCTTTGATCTGCCTTTAAAGGTGTTCAGACTGGTTTGGTAAGTCAGCTAAAATAGTCCTATATATAAGCAGCAAATTATTTCCACCACTATGAAGAACAGTTACCCTCTAACACACTTTTTAGTGTAATTGTTAAGGATTGGTAGCGTTTGTAGTTCATAGCTTGTTTCTTATTAATTTTACGTGTTTTCTTACTCTTTCTGATGCTCGTCTTGGAGGAGAGTTGCGAAGTTAGATATAATCTGTTTTAGTTCTTGTCACTATAGTGGAAAGAGAAAATAAACATATTAGAATTTAATCATGCATGGCAAATTTAAGTGTAAATTAATAATACATTTTTAAGTAGACCACAAGAGGGCAGTCTGATTTCTATGATAAAGATTCTTAGTGAAGTTTATCTAATGCTGTAGTCAGAATGAAGTTTTCCTTTACTGATAACTTTAATGTTGTAGTTAAAGAGATTTTATGACATAAGCAGGTGTTACTAAGGGTTTTTTCATTCTTTTTAAGAAGTATTAAGTTAAATATCAGCCTCTGGAAACAGTGCTTTACAGGCATTGGTATTTTGAAATTGTGCATGGAAACCAAAGAGTAATACATGAATAGCTGCACGGTTGCAAGCTGAAAGCATTGACTCATCTTCTTGTGAACTTTCCGGTCTCTTCCCAGAGGTGATGGAATTCACAGCGTGTTTGTACTCAAATGATTTCATAGAGTTGGCTTCCTGTAGCCTTGACTTGAAGTCAAGACTGGAACTTTTCTCAATTAATCAAGCTAGTCCTTTAAGTGATCAGCCAGGTGCTGTATCTATTTTGATTTGTTAGAAGTCTATATATCAGAATGAAGTTGAGTCTTTGATATCAATCTTATAGATTGTTCATTAGCCTAGAACCATAATTAATTTCTGACAAAGGAGGTGGTAGCCCATTGATCAGTAGAGAGCGTTTAGAAGGCTAGATTCCCTCACTGATCACTGGTCAGCAGTGATCTGTTGGAATTCATACAGGCTTCTCCCTGCCCCTCCCCTGCCCCCCAAAAAACCCCCCAAAACCAAAAACAAACCACTGAAAAGCTCAAAGAAACTTGTGGAATAATGCCTCCTGCCTTTGGAGTCCAGGCTGATTTTATGTGTTGTGAAATCTTTCACTTTGCTTCTTTCTAGTAATTATTCAAAACAGACTGGTTAAAAGTTGATTTTCTCTGGTAAGTGAGAGATTCTTTGGGTTATTTCTTATCCTCTTTGGAGGTCTAATCCTAAGATCCAAAGTGTATAGCTTTTGCATTTAGTTTGGTCGCTGTTCATTGGCTTCTGAATTTTTTGGGTAAATGCTTCATTTCACAAAGCAGGGTATATAATCTGTGGTGTTGCCGCATGACACCACTAGTGAAGAAATGATGTTATAGTCATCTGTTTGAGATATCATCTTTTACAAATAAAGTAACTGAGAATTGGTTTAAAATTTGAGAGAAACAGCTGCTGTTCTTGTTGGATCCCAGACTGCCTTCCCATTTCCCCTTGACTTTAAATATCTGAGTATTGCAGAATTATGAATCTCTGATAAGAAACATTCCTTACATCAGTAATATTGTATGCCTCAAACTTTTCACACAATTTTTCATGTGCTATGACTTCGGTAGATGAGTCATTTTGTGTCCAGAACTGTGATTTCCTCTTAGTTAACTATATAGGATTTAATTGATGTTTGTCATTTTTTGTCACTCAGAGTTATCCCTTCTTAGGGGCTGATGTTTCCTATCAATATTAGAGATCTCTTTATTTCTAAATGTAGATATCATGTTATAATTTATTTTGAATGGAGACTTGATTCTTCATATCTCTGCCTGCTTGAAGGGATTTCCTAGATTTGCTGAGTCCCTATGAAGACATTTTTGCTTTGTGCTGTATCCCTGAAAACTGCATCCATGCCTTTATCCTATGATAAGCTTGAAATTCTAGTATATTCATCCATAACTGAATCTTGACAGTTATTTTCTCCATAATGACAGCTGAGGGGTGTATCACTTTTTGGTGGTGGTGGTGGGTTTAAGGCTATTGTGGATTGCCTAGCAGCCACAATTTCAGTACTACTGGGAAGATCAGGACTAGCTACCTGATAAAATATTTAAAAGATGATGTGGGATTTGGTCTCAGTTCTGCTTTTGACTTGCATGCGAGCACATGCTGGGCACTAAACTGGCACTTCATAGCAGTTGTTGACAGTAATAGCGTTATTAAGGTTTCATAATTATGTAGAAAGCTGTTCCAATCATATCTTCCTCTGTGCAAATGTGCTCTAGGTAGTATTCACAGCTCACTGAAGCTAGGCTAATCCAAGTGATGTAAGCAGACTAAAGCAAATCATTGCAATGAAGAATAGGAGAATCAGATAGTATTCTGTTTTCATCCTAGTGGAATGGTAGTGAAGCCTTAATACTATCTTAAGCTTTTCCATCTCACAATTGTACAAAGCATTCATTCCCTTATGTAATGATGTATCAAATTGTATATGCTGTATGTCACTCTGAACTTAAATGTTCTTGCCCTTGACAAAATTTACAAGGCTTCTAAAATTTTTTTTCCTTAACACAAATCTGATTATATTCGTCAGCTCATTATTGCTGACAGTATGTCTTTCATCCACTGTTTTTACCTAGCCCTTGCTCAGTGTAGAGATGGTTGTTGCCTGAGTAAAGCTCAGTGAGAAGCATGCAAGTTTCCGTTTTTAACTGATTATCTCGTCATCTTTTCTACTTTTTCTGTTAAAGGATGTGGGTGGCCTTTTACATTCAAAACATTTTTCCCCATTAGGTCTCAATAGCTGGGCCCTCAAAGTAATAGATCAGCCCTTGTTTGCCCTAATTTGTTATTCTCTGCTGGCAGGGCTTCAAGAAGGAACACTTTTGGCTGAATGTTGTTTGTATTGCATGTCTTAACTGCCATGTGGCCAGTCTCTTTTTTGTTGCTTGCTGCCAGAGAAAGATCTTTCCTGGGCTTTTGTTCAATAATTGAATCAGAGTTCATCATCCTGTTTTGAAGCTGGACCGGAGATTGTTTCATTGGTCCTGAAGTCCATGTAACAATAAAGAAAAAGATACAAAGATTCTGAAAAAGGACTACTTAAAATCTCTATCAGAACGTAGATTAGATAACTCCAATCAGTATCAGTATCCTTCCTTTCAAAGACTTTGGAGAAGGAAGTCTAAGTCTGTTCTAGGTTTCTCCGAATGTTTGGTGTACCTAATACAGCTGGATCAAAGTGATAGGTAGCAAAAGAAAATTTTCCAATAATAAGTGATTACATTTTTTGTTTCCATTTCAAACCAGTGGAAAACCAAATAAAAGAATTCCTTTCCATTCCATTTTTTGATGCTCAGGTAAACATTACGATTATTGAAGATTTATAGTTTGCAGTCTATGGATAAAATTGCTCTTGACTGTGATTGGGAGGCTGTTGTTTGAAGACATGCCTTTTGCCTTTGTTGTGTAAATATATCGGTCAGGTGGATGTGCCCTTTTGGGGAAAGGTTATGCTAGATATTTGTTAATTATGACAAAGCTAAGATATTTACAAAGCCCTTTCTTCCTACACCCTTGCTGTCAGTACCTAGCTGGAAGTAACAACATTGACATAACTGTGCCTCATACGCTATTGAAGAATCTGTATTTTTAACTGATGTTGATTCATTTGATTTTAGTTTCGAGGAACTTTCAATAATTGCGAGGTAATGTTTGGCCAATGGTGATCTTTCAGGTCGCACACTAAGGACCTCTATTTGGCCTTTAATCTTGTTTATTTCCAGTTGATAAAAGGCATAATTCTCTGACTAACATTTGCTAGCAGAAGCAGGTAGTGGCAAGAGAGTTACACTACCAAAACAGCAGTTTGTCTGATACAGGTTATTTTGCTTAGGCAGAATACTTAACACTGCGGTCATCTTTCTGCAACAACAATCTACTCACCATGTGGTACTACCCTTCTTAATCTTTTGATTTAGTGGTGTTTTGTTTCTAACGTGGGTCACTTTGACCGAATTGGTTTGGGAAATGCTTGTGTGTGTAATTGTGTCAATTTATCTTAAGGGTGAGTAATCTCTGGCATTGAGATGGTGACCTTTTCAATTGGCTGAAGTGCGTTCAGGAGATGGTATGTGATTGCAGCCTGACAAGAACAGTTTTCTGTTATAATGATAGCTATGCTATATGCAGTGGAAGCATCAGCTTGGAAGAACTGACAGTCTGCCAACAGGTCCTCATTAATGGCTATAAATTACATAGCTATTTGTTGTCTGACTATAGTAACTGTGTTCCCTAGTCACAGTCCATGAGTGCTGCATCATTTACTTGTGGTCTAATTGCAAGTAGATTTTAATTACCCTTGCATAAGAACATAAGAATGACATTACATAAATATTTTCAGATCTATCAAAGCTTCTGATTAATATTGGGTTACTTGTCAGTTTAAGTAAGGCTGGATTGGTTGCAGCTGTTTTTTGGGAAGTTATTTGTTGTAACACTCTTCCTACAAATAAACATTGTTTGCTTCAATTAGATGATTGCTAAAAGCAATTATAGTCTTTCTGATAGGTCTAAAATTTTTCATTTTTTCTCTCAAATAGATGTGCACTTAGAATTAGAAGAACGACTAGCAAAATTCATGAGGACAGAGGAAGCTATTATATACTCATATGGATTTGCAACAATTGCCAGTGCTATTCCTGCATATTCAAAAAGAGGGGACATTGTGTTTGTGTAAGTATTGACAAATGCCAGATTAAAGAGTTTTCTTTTCAATTTTTCTTTTTCATTACTGTTAATCATGTTAAGTTAACCATTCAGAAAATAATGCTAATTTTGATCAAGTATTTTGTTGTACAAAGCTAAAATATCTTTTCTTTGCCAAATACTCGAAATCAAATCAGTTACTGCTTTTATCATGAAAGAGCGGACTTGGACACTCAGCTGAAAAAAAAAAAAAACAAACCAAACTTGTGCATGCAAGAACTAACAGAAGTCTAATACCTAGTTTTCTTCTGAAGAAACTGTACAGTCATATTTGTTTTTCTCCTGTTTACTGCTGGCTTTTCACCTTTCTTGCAGGACAGTTGTTCCCGCATGTGTATTTGCAATGGATTAGTTGGATAAATATTGCTGCATATTAAAATAACACAAGAACAGCTATGCAGGGTCAAACTAAGGGTTCTGCAAGCCTGGTATCTGGTCCCTGAGGGTAACCAGTGACAGTTTGTCTAGGGAAGAGTAAAACACCAGGAGAAACAATGTAACAATATTCAAAACTTACTGAGCCAAAGAGAAGGGTTTGGATTTAGTAGTAGCTGACGGGTTTTTCTTAAACGTTCCTATTCTTTTAGTACTTTTGTAAATCTTTTAATAACCACAATGCTTTTATGACATGTAATTTCACAGTTTAGCTTGAACATTTTATGAAAAAATATGAACAAATACCTGTTTTGGATATAACGCCTACTTATTTCAGTTGATGCATTTGATTTTAGAGAGTGAACTGATGCATCTTCTCCATGGGGGGAGTGAGTGGCTATGTGGGGCTTAGCTGCCTGCTAGGGTTAAGTCACAGCACACTGATACTTTTGTATTTGTCTGCCAAAATCTTTCTTCAGTGCTCTCTTATCTAAGTCTAAGGCTTGCAGCTGATTTGACTTATTTTACAGAAGTTCTTTCATAACTTTGATCCTAGTTTTTGGTCATCTTTGAACATTTTCTGGATCAGCTTTTTTGAGACGAATGGACCAGGATCATGCACGCTATTCAAGATGCGAGTGTATCCTGGATTTAGCTATCTTGTACTGTTTCAGCTTCTCACTGACAAAAGATCTCGCCATATTTCAAAGTAGCTTGGTTGAAATTACTGCATTTAGCATGTACAGAATGTTTGATTTAGTTCCCACTTTTAAAAAATTATTCAACTTAGGCACCTTTGAAATTGCATACCCTATCGTGCTCAGAGGTTTGCTTTTCCAACACTTAAAAATGGCAGGTAGTTCTTTGAACACTGAGATAGTAATTCCCAAAGGGTATTAAAAAGCAGATTTTGAATACTTGGAGGACCACTATAACTGTTACAGGCACATCTTTGTGCCTTTTTTCTAAGACCCAGAGCAAATGGAGTGAGAGATTTCTGGGATGATTACCATGGTGTTGTACCTGGTCCATGGAATGCTGTGCTCAAATAAACTGGTGTCACATACAAACAAAACCACCAGTGTACACTTCAAGAAAAATCCTGTTGGCTTTTTTTTATTGGCTATAATGCATAGGAAAGTTGAGAAGCTTTGGAAATGAGTTTTCAAAATGTAAATAAAATATATGATGCTTTAATAAATCTGGTTTTAACTACACCTAAGTACAGATACCTGCTCAAAAGCAAGACAGTCCTAATAGCCAGCTTTCTTTGAATAATTTTTAAACCCAGTGCAAACTTAGAAGGGTTTGCTGTGTTTACAGAGATGAAGCTGCCTGCTTTGCTATTCAGAAAGGATTACAAGCATCTCGTAGTAATATCAAGTTATTTAAGCATAATGATATGGCTGACCTTGAACGACTGTTGAAAGAACAAGAGACTGAAGATCAAAAGGTACCATTCCTTTGAAGAAATATTTGTACTTTTTTGTGCCACCTCCCCCACATTTTTTACTAGGTTGTGTAATTGAATGGATGCAATGCTTATAGGCAGTTATTTGGTTTTCATAAATCTCTACTGAGCAGTTAATGTTGCTTATGTAATTAAGATTGATTTATTTTTTTTTTTAAGAATATTTATTTACTTGCATTTGTCTGTGTAACCACTGGAATTGAGCTCACAGGCACTGGTAGTAGGGGAATATCTTAATAGGCAGATGACTGAAGTGTGAGGTTTGGGTTTTTTTTTTTTAAATACTATCACAGAGTGCTTGTTTTTGTCTCTTAGAAAGTTGTATAACTGCATTTACTTAATAAATCATGCAAGTTAATTATCAGTTCGAATGCCATACTGTAAAATCAATACAAAAGCGGCTAATCCTAACCCTTTAATTTATATGATTTTTTTTTTCTTAGACTCTTCCCCTATCTTGCACTCAACTCTAAAGATGTTCTCTCACTTGAAAAATTTGGTCAGTTTGATGGCTTGCTTCTCATTCTGACAGTAATACAAAAGGGTGTCCAAAAGCAGCTACTAAAATCAAGATCAGCAAGTACAGATAACCTGGTTAAATGATTTTTAAAAGAATTAGGTGAATATGTGCCATGTTCACAGAATGCTGGAAAGTTACAGACAATTGGAAGAAAGCTGAATTTGTGCTAACACATAGAAAAAGTAGATAAACTGCATAATTATAAGCCAGTCGGCTTAACATCAGTCTAAATCAGTCAAGGATCTGATTAATAGCAAATTTATAGACAACGTACTAGTTAACATATTTTTATGGAGAATACGTTTTGATAGATAATCTTTACATGAGTTTTTAGATGTGGTTGACAGACTAGTGCAATTTGTGTAAAATATTTGGTTTGTTCCAGCAGAGTGCTTTGATTTAGCTACATGGTTAAAGTTTCTTAATGTAATTAGTGGAATGTGAACATGAAGTTGGTGGCCAAGATCTTAATATAGACCATGTGTGTATAACTAAGACACGCTGACTAGGAAGGGGTAGATCTTGCCACTAGAGTTGGTCCAACTTGTGGAGTGGACTGTGCCTAGTTTTGGTGCCTACCACGCAGAAAAGTTGTATACCTGTTCTCCGAATCTTTTTACAAGAACTGAAAATGGTAAGAAGCATGACTTAATATCTTTGATCAGAAGGTATCAGTAAGGTTTAAAGTAAATAACAGGGGAATGGCATTTTAAAACAAGAAAACTCAAATCATACCACTGAAGTTTAAACAGAAACCACTGCAGGATATCCTTACAATCTGTATTGTCCAGAGATCAGACAAGGAAATTGTAACTTGAATGTTATGAATACTTTTGGGTTGTGTTTTATGAAGACACTACTTGCGAGAGGTTTGTGCTACATTGAGAATCCTAGTGCACAAACCACTTGTTGAAAAGCCTTCTAAATGCTCAGACTAATGATTAATATAATAGAGACCAAGATTTGTAGTATTTGTTCTGTTGTATTGTTTGTAGTTTATTCATAAAGTTCAAATGGATTGGTTATGATTTCTTGCAAAACATAAATCTTGCATAAGAGTTAAAAGCTTTAAAATTATTACAAAACAAAGAAAAACTAGTCCAATGAGGCATTTCAACTTTGATTACAAATGATAAATACTAAGTTTAAACTAAAGTGAAAGCTTACTTGAAAAAGAGACATTATCTTCCTTCCCTTCCCATTACTGTCCTTCCCTATCAAAATATCTTCAAAGCTTCGCTTGTTAGTAACAGTTGACATGAACTGAAACCATATCTTTCTCTGAAGAATCCTCGCAAGGCCCGTGTAACTCGAAGGTTTATTGTAGTGGAAGGATTGTATATGAACACAGGAGATGTTTGCCCTCTTCCAGAATTGGTAAGTGGTTTGAGTTTGCCTTTTAAACTCTGCATATGAAAACATGTGGCTAATGAAATAATAGTATCATATAGGTAAGCCTACATAGAAAAACTCTGCATGCTGTTTTTTTGTTTAGCTTCTTGCTTTCTCAAATGTTCATGAAATGGTGATCCCAAATCTTACTTTGTTTTGAAACTTCTGATCAGGATTAGGATTCTGAAGCTAAACACAGTGAGACTTGCAAATGAATATCTGATGATGGTCTTAGTTTTCAACCTGTAAAATATACTGTATTTTCAGCTATGGTGTATGATACTAAATTGTTAAACTAAATTATATAGAATACAAAAAAAAAAGAATCTTTAAAGAAACTGTCACACAGCTGTCACTGTAAACAGTGACTCCAAGGAAAACACTTGCTATTCACCATCAGTTGGCTTTTTGTGCAGGCTATATTCTAGTAGATATCAGAAGAAATGCTGTGAAAATGCATTATTTTAAAAGTACTTGATAACCTATTTTAAAAAAAATAATTTTTTTTTTGGTACATGAACATTTATGAGATTTACTCTAGTTTTACATGGTGGAAGAATTTTGAAGGCTTTTAAAATGTCATAATGACAGAATACAACTCTAGAGCTGACATTTTTGCAGTATTCAGGATACTGTACTTATCTGTCTTTACCTTATCTCCTCCACCCATCTTGTTACCAAATTCTGATGGGCTTGACTTTTATTTTATATAATTTGCTCTGGTTTAGATAAAGTTGAAGTATAAATACAAAGTTAGAATATTTTTGGAGGAGAGCCTTTCCTTTGGAGTCCTTGGAGAACATGGGAGAGGAATTACTGAACACTTTGGAATAAATGTAAGTGCCTTTTTTGTGAGCTTTGTTGTGAACAAGAGAGTTGTACAGAAGCAGATGCACAATTGATTTCTTATACCTGTGGCATTAACAATGTTCAGTACTGTACAGTAGAAATTTAAACATACTTTATCAGTCTTAAAGTGTTCAGGTCTTGGCACTTTTCTTTCACATGCTTACTTGAAATAATGTTATTTATCTTTAGTGAGGAAGGTAACAAAAGAATTTTTACAATGTGTAATTTTTTCCTTTTTTTGGACACTTGGTGAGATGATGATTGCAGTATTTTCCAGCCACAAACACTTAAGTGTCATGTTTACAGAAATACTTGGGGGTTAGGAGTGAGTCAGAAAAATCTCAGTGTTTAGCCAGCCTACTTTGCTCTATTGCCTTTTGCTCCAGTGGGGAAAAATAGGTCATTTGATGGTCAATTCAAAGACATTGTCTTTGACTACTTTACTGGCAGATAAAGTCAAGCTGTCTTTTCAAGAGTCTTTTGCGGTGTTTATTCAGCTGAGGAGTACTTTGGAAATCCAAAATGGTATCCTTGCAGTTGTTTGCTACCACAGCCACCTGAGCTGGGGAAGGAAGAAGTGCTCTTTTGGTTGCCAGTGTCTTAGTGTGGAGCATCCCTCACTACATGCTGACAGTGTCTAGTTCACCTTGGAAGTGAAATATCAGATTCTGAGAATTCATTCTGTCTTCCCCTGTCTCCTATTGTTTTCACTGTGTCTTAATTACAAATGTGGAAAAGAGAAAAAGAATGTTAAAAAGCTTTAGAAAAGGAAACAAACAGAGCTACTGTGAAGCTTGCCAAGTACCAACTGATTAATTGGCTTCTATGTTAAATTAATTTACAAACATAATCTTTCAGTTTTGTCTGCTTAGAATGGGAATTTGTAGCAATGGTCATCAGTGTATATTAGAGAGCCAGACAAAAAATGTATTTCCAGCTAACAAGTGAAATAAGTCAATTGTGTCTTTAAGGTTCAGACTCAATTTTAACTAGGCTTGTGCTCAATTTTAATCACATTCTAACTCCTACTGACTGCAGTGGGACTAATTACATTCTTAAAGGACACTGTCACACTGAGTGCTCTGAGGAATTGTCACCAGTATCTATATAATTTGTTTTTTCCATTTGTATTCTTCACATTGCCTGGAAAAGAATGATCCTGTGTATATTATCTATGGATCTATAAATCTCAATTTCTAAAGTCCTTTTGTATTGCTTAAAATTGTTATTTCAATTGTAGCTTCGTTTTAGTATGTGATAGTTTGGTGGATCTTCTCTAGTATTCATGATAATATGAAACAAGATATGTCTTTAGTAGATTTATCTTATAAATAGTCTTGATGTAATCAAAAGCATCTCTTAACTTGTTAATTTAACTGGCAGATTGATGATATAGATCTTATTAGTGCAAACATGGAAAATTCACTGGCTTCTATTGGAGGATTTTGCTGTGGAAGATCTTTTATTATTGACCATCAGGTAAGTCAGGTCTCATTTTTATATGGTGTGGCAGGATTAGTTACTTAAAAATGAGAGTTAGTTACTAAAATCTATTTGCAAGGAATGTTATGATATAAATTATTATGCAACATTTAATTCTATACAGAAACTGTCTGGTTCTATGAAATTTTGTAGATTAATTGGAGACATACTTTTAAATCCTTCCATGAACCTCATAAGTGTGGAGGAGAGGTTGTTTTGTTTAAATGTATGTGAACTAATTTTTAAAACATTGTCTATGCTGCTATAAGCAAAAAAGTGAATTTTTTTTCTTTTTCCCTCACAGCGATTGTCTGGTCAAGGCTACTGCTTTTCTGCATCCCTGCCTCCTTTGTTAGCTGCTGCTGCTATTGAGGCTCTGAATATTATGGAAGATAATCCAGGTACTTAATTCAGGAAAATCTTATTCTTCAGTCTTTCTTCACTCCAAACTAGTAGCTCATACTTCTCCCTGCTTTTATTCCTCACTCTTTTTTAAGTCCTCTCTCTTTTTCAGCTAATTAATTTTACATGCATGATTGTCTCTTCATATAATTTCCTATCCTGCTTTTCTTCTTCAGTGTTTCATCCCCTTTCCTTCTTCCAGTTGAAAGTGAGCAAGTTAGTTGAGGCTAGGAGGGACAGAGATAGTTTTCACTAGGAAAATAAGAAATTATTATTCTGCTTTATAGACTAGAAATAGGCCTTTTCCTTGAAAACAAATTCCTTCAAGACAAATGGAGGAAGGGAAGGTTAAAGAGAAACAATGGAATATGTTTCCTCAGGCTGGAATAACCATTTCCTTTCCACTTGCACTACATAATTATTTTTTTTCTTCTTCAAGAGAGCATCCAGGCAAGAATCTTGGGAATGATCATGGTACAAATACCTGCAGTTTTGGCAGGACTAAGTACAGAGTGTTTGGATAAAGTTGGCAGGCAGGAGTTTCTGTTCTAGGAGTCAGAGAATTGCCCTTGTTGCTAGAACCTAAGACAGATTTTTTTGCGGGTGGAGGGGGTGAGACACACATGAGAAGGATAAAATTGGCCAAATCTGTATGTATTTGTTTTTAACCTACATTAGTGCCAACAGATTGGAGGACATCTGCAGAGAGATACAGTATTTAATTTGTCGCAAATAAATAAAAATTACTGGGTAGCCCATGCCTAGTCCTCAGAACTTAAAAAAAAAGCCAGAAAAAATTAAGAGTAAGTTACAGGACTGTTGGCTGCAGTGGAAGATCAACCTTTACTGAGGAGAACCACCAAGGTTTGCAGATCCAGGAGTCAAAGTTTCCTGTTTAAGAATCTGCAGTGAGCTGGTGAAAGGATCAAGGAGCAGAGTCTGCATGGCTGTAGATATTTTATAGATAGCAATATGTTCAACCTGTCATTTCAATCCCATTACCAAGTGTTTGTGTCATCCTTTCCGTATGATCATGAACCGATGCAGCTGGAGTACTGAGATAAAGGGAAGTAATGCATTTGTCAGATCTTAAAAGCCTGTCATTTCCTGGCAGAAATGGGAATCGGGAACATTATGAAGAGTAGTGAAAAGACTTAGTACTTCAATACATATGTATATCTTCGTTTTCCTTCCAAATGCTTTTTTTGAAATCTTAAGACATACAGAAATGTGGAGTAGAAACAGGATATCTAAGCCTTTTCCTTTTTCTGTTTTTTTTTTTTTGTTTTTGCATGTGCAGACATTTTTCAGATTCTTCGGGCTAAATGTGAACGAATCCACAAAGCTTTACAGGGGTAAGTGTTTCGGGGGGGGGTTTTTTGCTATTGTTAATTTGACCATGCCTTTATAATGCCAACTTTAAAGAACTCTCTTGCCCAGATCTGTTTCTGGTTTTACAGATACTTAGACTAGAATGTGTACACTAAATTATGTTTGTATTAAAGGAGGAAAGTAATCCTTTTCCAACTGTCTCTGTTATGCTACTGAAAAGAGTACAAGTTTTTAAAATCTGTTTACAGGTATTGGAATGAGATTATACCTTAATGCTAGTGAGGGTGTTTACAAGCCCTTACACGCTTAAGTCTTCAGGAGAGTGTGGTAGCTTTCAGCAGTACAAAGTGTTGATAAGCATTTTGAAAATAATGTCTAAGTAAAAGCATTTGGTGTATAGCTTAGCAGATACTCTTTCAGGCAACTCAGTGTACCTTGCAATCATGTTTAATACAATATTGTTCCTACATACGAGATTTGAATGTTAAATCGTAAAAGAAATATTCGTTATTCTAGAGTCACATAGAAAATTGCTGGAATTTATCTGGAAAATCAGGATTCTGTTTAAAATTTCCTAACACTATCCTGTTTTAAAAGATGGCTATACTGAGTAATTGCTTTTTTCCCTGACAGGTTTTGATACTAAAAAATACAGAAATTACTGTGATTATTCATCAGCTGTTTAATATGCAGAATAGTTATGTTAGCTGTTATTTTACAATTTATATTCTTCAACAGTTTTCTGTTACATTTTAAAGAAATTAATAACATTTAAACACACACAAAATCTATAATGCGTGATTGATTATACCAGCTGATTTTTCTGTAGTATTAGTTACTTAGTTATTCAGTGAGTTGCTTATTATTTCAAATAAGCAGTTTCCTGCTTACCTGATGTTTTATGTTAGAACTTTAGCTACATTCAACTTCTTTGGAGTAATCCTACCATCACATAATCCTTGTCTCCTTTGGCTGTGTTCTGTTTCAATACAGGTTTAAAATGCATAGGTTTTCAGGTCAAAGATACACAGATGCTTCTATGCTTGAAATTAAAATTTTAGAGTAACTTGAAAACTGTTAGCATCTCTTGTTTGCTAGTTATAGAATGTTATGATTGAGCTAAAGGGAGATTAATTGTAATATTCTTCTCTACCCATCGTTTTTAGGTGATCGTTACAAATATGTTTAAAATACAGGGGGAAAAAAAAGTAAGGAAAAATTATCAACCTTTTACTTGTCAATATTTACTGCAAAACAGAAGCAAATAAGCCATGGCTGGTACTTTTCTATCCTGACTGATTGCAATTTTTCACGTAAATTCAGTTATTAGTGTGGTCACAAATCAACAAGTAGTGTCTGTAATAGGACTTCTGTATTTTTTGCCTTATGGAAAACTGTGTGGTAATATAGAGGTCCAAAAAATTGCAAAGGGAATAGTTCTTCTAGGTCAAACTGAGAAAGAACTTGAAAGATTTACTAACATCAGGGAATTGGGCAGCCCTGGAGCAGGAAAACTATCCTAGCAATTGCATAAAGCAGTATCAGAGAGAAGATTTGAACTAATATTTGCAGGGTCCAGTGTGTTTTTCTTTAATTGATAACCACACTAGAAAAAGTGTGTGATGGTTCAAAGAGGAGGCAAAGTTTTCAGAACAAGATTTTGTTAATTCCTGTGATGTTAAATGCACTCATTTTCCCTGCCTAACCATGGCTGCTGCTTGACTCCAATTCTTCGTGGTGCTCTCACTGTGATAGAGTGGAACTAACTGTTGGTTTAAAAGAGAGTGTAAAATGGTGGTAGAACTGTACACAAAGAAGGTGGGAAAGAATATACAGCTTTTCTCCTTTCTCATAATAGAACAAATACAGTGAGAGGAACAAATTAAAAGTAAAGGAAATCTTTCTTTTAGCCAGTGTAACTAACCCATGAAATTCAGGACTTGATATATAAGGACCAGTGCATGATTAGAGTTCTAAAAAAATGTTGGTCTTTATAAGGAGTATAGTGAGGGAAGAAACTGTAGTATAGTAAGCTAGAGGAATGACTGATGTTTACTCCTGTTTTGGGTACAAGCCAAGTGCCAGTTTGTGGAAGAAATGGAAGAATTCTTCTGAATCCTGCATAGAACTACTTTCTTATTGTCTATGGCAGTTTATAAAGCATAAGAAAATGCAGTAAGTGATGGGATGGTTAACAGAAATCAGGAATATTCTTAACTTTCCTAACAACCTTAGATAAAGTAGATTTCTGTCTTGTATTTAAGAATATCTAAGTGTCTTAGTAAATAGAAATGAAGAAGCTCTGTTGCAGGGCAACAGGATGGACGGGACAGAATTTTGTGGCTTTTAAAAAAGCATGACAGTAGTAGATGGTATCCTTTAAGTAGTTCATTACTTACTGCATATCCTACACCTGGCTGAGAATTTTCCAATAAAGCAAGTTTTCACTGGGGAAAAGCAGATTTATTTTTAAAGATTTTTCCGTCCAGAGAAACTTGACATTTTTTCAGTGAGACCTCATTCTAGTTTTCTGTTAGCAAAACTGACGCAAATGTTTATGGTGTTCAGGGCAGCCCAGCTACACAGGGTTCCCTACCACCAAGAGCCTGGTCCGGCCACTCAGTTCTGTAGCCCAGCCTTGTAGCTGGGGCATGGAGAGCTGCGAAGAGAGAGCTCCCAGAGGCTACATCCATACTGGTACGTTAATGTCATGAAGCATTCCTGGGCACTGGATCTTGATTATCTAGTCTGTCAAATTGTTGAAGTGATCTGTGGCATGGGGTTGGCCCAGACCAAGCAGTGCTTTTTGAAAGGACTCCTGGATACAGTTCAAGAGTTGGTGTGAGCCAGAAGCTGTTCCCAGTAGTCAGTTTGGATGTGGCCACCCCAATGCGGAGACTCAGATTTTAAAAGTATGGATGTGAGTCATTCCATACCCATTCACCACAGGGCCAGAAAACAGTCCAAGGCATGTTTAATTTACTAATATAGAACTAGCCTTAAAAGGAGCATTGGAGTTCAGGAGGCTAGTTTTGTTCCTTTGTTACTTCAAAATCAGATCTTTCAGACTTCTCTCTTCTTTTGTGTGTGGAAGTTGTATGGTTTTGTTTGAAAATTAAACTTTCCCAGCATTTCTTAGGACAGTGAATTCTGATTTCAGGGAAGTCAGTGTGCATGCATTGGATTCTTAAATATTTGTTGAATCTTAATTTGGCAGAGGCTCTGAAAAACATAGTTAATACTTTACATGAAAGTTGAAGTATTGCCATCAGAAGACCTCATGTTAAACTCCTGGGTTTCTTCAAATGGTTGGGTAAGATGAATTATGTAATTCAGTTTACTACAGCTGTGACTGACAGAAAAAGTTTTAAGATTAAAATTAAGTTTGAAACTTGTAAGCAGCCTCTGTGAGTAAGTGTATAGCAAATATAAAGCAAGTTGTTCAGGCAAAGACTCAGCTTGAATGGAAGTGATACAAAGCTTGCTTCCTACTCATCTTTTCTCATTTACACTTTGGAGGGGGGCAGTTTATGATTATCTATTTCAGTTGAAGAATTATGCCTATTTTATAATTAGAAGCTAATACTGTGTCTCTCTAAACAAGACCTAATTGTTTTAGTAGCTTGTCTTAAACTCTGATCTCCAGCAAATAGATAAAAATTACAGCGCAACTTCGTCTGACTTCTGCTGCCATCTCCCTACTTGTAGAACGCTACTTCTTAGAAGTCAGGTCACTCCTAGGAAACATAACTAAGAACAGATATGTTATACAGCTATACTGTGTATTGTCTTTCTACCTTGTAGCTGGACTTTGAACTGCTTGTCCTTTATGTTACCAAATGTTGTATCCCTGATCCCTAGATATGAGTGCAGTAGTGAGACAAACGCAGTGTGTGTGCTTATGTATTAAAGAAATCGCCTGTGTTTGGTTAGTTAGCAAGTGTATGTTAGTTAGCAAGGTGAATGACACCAGAATGTTTGCAGTTTTGTGGCTGAAGAAGAATATCAGTTTGATTTGTCTTTCTGGAATGGACTGTGAATTGAAATAGCATTGTAGAAATAATGCAAGATGCTTTCTGTGCTAGAGTATAATTTTATTTTTTCAAGGTTATAATTGATTCAGTGTGTTTATAGTGCCAATTCTCTCTCCTGTAGGCTTCAGTTCTGGTGTTTATGGATTTCACATCTCTTCTGCTCTGACTGGGTCTTGAACTTTGTAAAAATAGAAAACTTATTTGAAAATGAGGGTATAAACTTACACTGTGTGTGAGGCAAGCTCATCAAAGTCAAGAAATCAAAATTACAGCTGATGGTAGACATGCGTTTATGGGACCTGTTAATTTTTGAGACCAGAAGTCTTGCTTGGGTATTGGATACATTTTTTTGGAGGGGAATAAATAACTCAGTCCTGAATATGATGATATGATGTGTCAGGACAATGACAATCAAATATCAATCATTCAATCAAATTCTACGCACCTGATTGACAACTGTCCCTATGTACAGATAGGGGAGCAATTCTAGTAATATAACTAGTTTTAGAGGGGCTTCTGACTGAGTGACAGATGATGTAAAGATTTTCTACAGGAAATAATTTTAAATCAGAAGTCTTGCCAAAAAAATAAACCTTGTTTCTTCTTATCACATAAGTGGGTAAAAAGATTTATTATTTATTATCTTAATATAGACTCTAAAGACTTGACTTAACTAGCTGTCTTTTTATCAGCAGCATACAGGCCTAATATTAACATTTCTCCTACATCTTTGTAAGGATCCTTTCAAAATTTCCGAATTGTTAATGCTTTTTGCAAAAGGAGGAGTCACTATTGTTAAACAAACTTGCTGAAACTACATTTAATAAACTCCCTAGGAAAAACATTCACTTGATAAGTTTTGTTATATTTACCTATTGCAAGCTGAAATTGTCTGCATTAGGATTAGTAAAGTGAAATATTCCTCTCTTCTCATTTGCCATGTAGAAAGGAGAAACATGATCTAGAACTTCTAACACGTGTGTTCAAATAGGATGTGCATTAAAGGCTTTTCATTTGTTTTAGGATTTCTGGCTTAAAAGTAGTGGGGGAATCTTTCTCTCCAGCATTGCACCTACAGTTGGAAGAGAGCTGTGGATCTCGAGAAGATGATGTGAAATTACTCAAAAGAATTGTGGATTATGTAAGTGTCCCCACAGCAATTAAAATATATCATTGCCTTTGAATGTGAATAATGAATGAAGTGCATATGGGTAGGGAGGCTTGTTGGGTAACTTGTTGGAATGTCTTGTAGGAAAGCTGCAAGAAACTCAGTTTCGTTGCTGACTACAGGTCTATATTAAAGACCATCTTCTAACCATTTCTTGCTGCAGATGTTTAGGTCCATTGCACTGGATAAAAATATATGTTGGACCTTTTACTTCAGAAAATAATTATTCCCTATTATGTACTTCAAAACTCAAGTTAAATTTGCGTATAAAACTGTTGCTTAGGAAACTGTCATGATGTTCATAAGAATAAAGGCTATTATTTGTACAGAGTTCTCGTGGTGTATTTTAACCATTTGAGGTCTAGCTTTCTGTAATTTTGCTTGTTTGAGTCCATGAACTTGCTTTTTTGTGTGAAGAATCTCATGTTTTGTACGTAGGATTTTTTCCATCTTCAGTACACATTGGTTCTCTTTCTCCCATGTGAAGGAGATAAAGGTTGATGAGGAAGTTTTATATTTCAGGTGGCAGTTAAACAGGACTACACAACAAAAAGAAACTGAAGTTGATTTCCTTGAAAATATGCTTACATGTGATTTAATAGCCTACTTAATACAGAATTTTTGTCTCATTACTTGGAGATGAAAGCTAAAGAAGCTACACCCTAACCTGTTCTATGTGTTTATGCTGTATTAAAATTAAAGATGATTTTGCACAACCGTCAAAACCTCCATCTGGAAAGAACTTAGAGTTATCCTGACACCAAACTCATAGAAGTTAGTTATGTGTATTTGGTGATCAAAAGGACATGCAATCAGAAGTTCTCAGATTGACGACTGCTGTATTTTCTTTATTTGTAGTGCATGGATAGTGGTATTGCATTAACTCAGGCCCGCTATCTGGAGAAGGAAGAAAAATGTCTTCCTCCACCCAGGTTAGTAGAAAGTCAATACATTATTTAATTTTATTGAATATGACTCTCTATCTCTTTTTATACAGTGATGGGGTTGTGTTCAGTAGACTGGATTGAATAGTTGGTCCTGTAAAAAATGGGAAAGGCTCCATTTTGAGGTATATTTTCAGTGACTTACAGGATGCTAATACCCTGAAATAACTGTATCAAAACTATCTGAATCTTAGTGATCAGCATGTTGCCTGTTACCAGACACATTTCCATGAGCTGCACATCTGCAGGTAAAAAAGGTAACAATCAAATTTCTGTGATGTGTAGGGGTGGGGTGGGGAAAGTAGCCTGACCATTTCTGTTTAGCCATAGGTCTTGTTTCTGGTTGAGTTTGAATTCATAAAAATTTCCCTAGAGATAATGATCTTAATGTGTTAAAATCAGTACAAGAAAAGTCTGAAGCTGAAGGCAAGGAGTAAAGTTTACTGTGTATGGTTCTGGTTTTCTTTTTCTAGTATTCGAGTAGTGATAACAGTGGAACAAACAGAACAAGAACTGGACAAAGCTGCATCACTTCTTAAGGAAGCTGTACAGTCTGTTTTGAATTAGACTGCTGTTTTGGATTCCTCTTTACCCAGATTATCAGGATAAGTGTTTTACAGTGTAGAGTAACTTCAGATATTCAAGTTCTTCCACTGATGGCTTTGAAACCTAACTGAGTAACAAGATTGTTCAGAATGGTACAAATGCAGTGAGGGGAAGAATGCTGAATTTTGGAACTGGTGAATGACAGAGTATACTTGCAATTCAAACTCTAACATTTACTAGCATTCCTTAAAATGGGATATCACTGTTGCATACAGGACTCTTTCATAAGTTACATCTTAAAGTTTTAAATTTATTTCTTCAAACCCTTAAACATTTTTTAAAATGTATAAGAACATTCATTTTTCCCCATAAACATCTAAAATGTATAATTTTCTCTGCATATTCTCAGAATGTAGGAACTTCAAATAAATTTCAAGGAATTATTCCCTCCCCTCCACAAAATAATATAGACTGTTTCTAATACTACCAAAACGGAGAAAATAATACGTTAAGAGATAATTTTGTGCTACATTATGTCATTTATTACTGAATTATAGGAGGAACTTAAATTCTTTTTTGTTCATATCTTTAACCATTTTTGGAAGCCAGTTTTTAAGAATAACTGGCCAGAGAATTCCATTATCTAAATGGTAAATTCATATTAAGTACTGTTTGCTTCCTGCATTTCATATGTAATTATATGCATGTTTGATATTATGGGTGAGGTTTTTCATACTATTAACTTCAAAACATCGAAACTGAAACCTCTGAATCGTGACACTGGTGTAATTCCGTTATAGTATGTTCCGTCAGGGGCCCTTTGCACCAGACTTGAGGATGAGTCATAAGCAACATGAAGAATGAACCAAGGTTTTGAAACACCAGCTAAATAGTAGCTTAGTCAAACTACTATGAAGCACTAAAATGGTGTGTGCTAAGTTTTATCTCTAAACAGCTATACCTTAGAGGGGAAGACTCACAGATAGCTAATAAGAGTTTAGATAGTACAAATACTACTGAAACGCAACTCAATACACGCACATAAAATCTCCATGGAATTGGATAGTAATATTTGGAGGTTATGCTGTCAGGATTTTCAGTAAGCATAGATGGATGCATTACACCAATCAGAGGAAACTGGTAAGGAAGGAGGACAGTAAGCTGTACCTCTTTATAAAATAGAAACTATAGCTATGTATTTCAGGATTTTGCTTTAAGAATGCCTGTTTAAAAATTTTATATTCTGTCTGATCTGTATTCTGGGTTGGTTTGTACTTATGTGCCTTTTTGGTTGCTGCTACAATGACTACAGGACTATTTTTGAGAAACATCATTGTTTAAATAAAAAGTTAATCATGTTTGATTCGATTTTTACTTATATAATTAGATTTTGTAGCATGATCAACTATGGTTTTTTGAATGTTCTGCATCAGATGAGCATGAACTTCAGTTCATAGTGGCTGTCTCTGTGCTGGCTTTCAAAACTTCTCACCTGTGTGTATTCAGATAAACCAGCTAAAGTTGTGTTGGGGCACTTTTGTGATTGTTGCTTGACTGTTTGAAATAGTCAAATCATTATCTGTGCAATGTAGAGAAACTTTCATCCCAATGTGAAAGAGTATTCCTATTTCATTAAGACTTACGTTTTTCTCTATTAACTATGAGTAAAAGCGTGTGAGAAGCCAACAATTTAAAAGGGAAAAAATGTGGGGAAGGAAGCTGATTCCCGTTTTATAGACTGGAACTGAAGGGCAGAACAATCAACTTTCTCAAGAACCTCAGAGATTGTGAGAAATGGAAATTAAAACTTATCGCTATACTTCGAGCTTGTGAGCCATTTTTGGTTTGATAATTGAAACTTGAATATTCAAGTAAACGGAAGCCTTTGTGTATAAGCTGGGCACAAATGAGGTACTTGGATTCCAGTGCAGCATAAGAAACGGATTTGGAGTTCAAGGTAAACCTGTGAAGGTAAGCAAGTCACCAATTAGCATTGAAATACTAGATTGCAGAATCTATATTCACTTCTTGCATTTTATTTTATGTTGTCTGCAAATGGGGGGATTTTTTTTGTTGCACTTTTGAGAACTAGCAACAATCTTTAGATACATGGGTTTGTTTTCTTGGTTTTGTTTTTCCTTTTTGCTTTAAAATGAAGTGATAACACCTAAATTGGCAGGAAGCAGAGTGAAATTTCTGGCAATTTCAAAACTGTGACTAAGTGGTTCTGATGAATCAGAAGTTCAAGAATGTTGCTAAGAGATACTATCATCTGATTCGTTTGGCAAACACATACCCAGCATTCAAACATTGGTAAAACTGTCTTTGTCCATTTTTGTTGTTTACAGGTGTATAGAAAAGAAGTATTTAGATCACACTAAAATGAACACCTTATGGTTGATAGCAGTTGAAGTACTGTTACAGTGTGTGTTTTACTGCCAGGTCATACACATGATCTATGTGAGAAATTAAGATGCTTATGAGATGTACCTGGCGGAGAGAGATATCCCTGGTCAGTTTAAGCATGTCTGGCCCTCTTCATTTTGGCTTTTTTGATAAATGTCTCTCACGTGGCAAGAAGTTGAAGGGAAGGATGGCTCTGGGGAAGAAAGTTGGTTGGGGGTAGGGAGGCAGCAGGTGTTTCTGGTTAAAGTTCTGACATTAAAAAATCAGAAGCTTGTAAAGGTGCTTAAGTTCTCAGTGGTCTAGGCTGATAAATATATGAACATGCCTGTTTTAGTTGCTTCGTGGTTATGTTTGGATGAAGTGGGACTTTTTAATCCATTTCTTCAGATGTGGGAGTGAGGCTGGGGTCTTAGTAAATAAATGGAAAGCTGTTCAGCAGGATGATGTGAAGTGAATCAAACATGTCAGGGTCTTAACCTGAACTTGGAAGTTTCTATTGAAAGTAAGTATCTGGATTCTTAATTTTAATTCAACTAATTTATGTATTTTGCCCTGCCAAGTATTTGGAACAGAGTTTCGGCTAAGTGGAAGCATTAGGTTAATAAATAGTGATCAAAAGTAAGTGTAGTTAATTATTTTTTTTATTGAAGATTAGTATCTAGTAGTTGAGAAGGAATGCATTTTTAACTATAATAAGGTGGCCATTGATTGAAATTGTCCTGATGAAAGCAATTGCTTGCAATATGTGGGGACTGAGGTGGACTAGAACAAATTTATACTTCAAAGGTATTTTGGCTTGAAGAGACATGCTCCCATAATATTTTTTTTTCTTTTTTTTTAGCAGAGATATCTATTTTCCTTGAATATTTAAAAATAATTGATCGTTATTTGTGTAGGTTCATTGTTTTTATAAGAAAACCTATAGATGCCCTTTCTGTTTATTATAGAAATCATTTTTGGATAGGAGGTAAAATGCATAAGGAGAGTATTAGAAAGAGAGGTATGGCTGAATAACTTTTTTTTTTTCCATTTTTGAAATACGATCCCAGTCACTGCACAGAATGGTGTACTGTCTCCTTCCTGTCACTCCATCTGGACTTTATTATTTTAAACAGGGTTGTGGAGTGTTGGCATTTACTGATGTATGAAGTTGCTACCACAAAAGTGTCTTGCATCTTAAGATGACTCAAGAAATGTACATGAGCTGTACATGCTGCTTGAACAGAGGAAATATTTACAACTAATGCAAAGCATTTGTACATTAAGCTGTTTCAGTGTCCTAATAAAAGGAAGTGTCTGGATAACATTTCTTGTGTTTTTGTGTTCTTTGGCAGTTTTCATGCTAATAAGATAATGGACTTACTCTGTCTTGCTGTTGATGGATTTTTTCAGATATTAGTTTCCTGGGCAGTGTGTGCTAGGTCATTGCAAAATGTGCATAATAGAAGTCACATAAACTAGTAAATCAGCTGAACTGCGGATAGCTGGAAGTATATCAGGGAAGGACAGTTCTCTACATGACCAGTTTCTGGTGCTTAGGTAGCAGATGCTTATGCAAAACCGCTGTTGAAAAACTAGACCCTGGGCCAGATATGGTTTTGCTGTGACTCAGTGTAGAATTTCTGGTGTATCAACAAACTCTTGAGTCCAGATGAAAAATGCCCCAGCTTTGAAAGACCTTTACAGAAGAAAATACTGCAATTTTGCCTACCATGTTATATGGATAAGATTTCTCTATTTACCCCTGCTATTAAAGGCGTTACCACCTGACTTTGCATGCTCTTTGGATAACTGAGCTGGATTTTCCAACAGGGGATCCAGGGCTGGCAAAAACCAGGAAGTATTGGAGTCAGAGGAAAAACTTAAGTAGAACAGGAAATGTATAATCCACTGGTTAACTTATATTTGATGCAGGCCAAAAATGAGAACATTTTGGGGCATTACTAACAGATAGAGATGTGATCATCCTACTCTACTAAGTACTTGTCAGACTGTGCTTGGAGTACTGTGTCCAGTTCTGGTGCCCACAATTCAAGAAAGGCAAGGACAGACTGGACAAGGTCCAAAGGAGGGCCACGAAGATGACCAAAGGGCTGGAGAACTTGCCCGGTGAGGAAAAATTGAAGGATTCAGGTCTCTTCTTCCTGGAGAAGGGGGACCTCATCACAGTTTTCCAGTACTTAAAGGGCATCTGCAAAGAGGGCGGAGGCTCTCCCTGTACAAGGAGCCGCATGGAGAAGAGAAGGGGCAATAGGTGTAAGTTGGCACCAGGAAAGGTTTCATCTTCACATAAATTTTTTACAGTGAGAAGAACAGTCAGTCACTTTAAAACAACCTCCCCAGGGATGCGGAGTCCCCATCGCTGGAGGTTTTCAAGATGCAACCCAGCAAGGGTGCTGGGTAATCTCATCTAGGCTCCCTTTCCCACAAAAGGTTGGACCAGACAGTCTTTCGGGGTCCCTTCCAACCTGGGCTGTTGTGTCATTCTGTAGTTCTATGATTATAACTCAAAACAGGAAGTGGCAATAATTTGCACTATTCAACATTGGGTTTCTTTTGGAATAAGCCCTTTGGTGATTACCAAAGAATGTCACAGTAGGTGTTGGGGGTAATGAAAGAGAAATAATTTAAACTCTGTGCATTACAAGAAGTGCATGTTAGACAGATGTTAAAGGGAGAGGATAAAAAAGGTGAAGTAACACCAGCACTTCATGATAATCTGAGAGGTGATTTTGCCTTCTGTCATCATTTTTCACTGGTTTGGACTTCCTCTGTTCTTTCATATAACAAGATAATGAAATGGCTGTTCTGTACAGTTAATTGCTGAAAGATTAAATATTAACTTTTTTGTTTTAACTTTGTCCAGAATAATATTTTCCTAATAAGCTAGCTTCAGTTGTGTTTATCATGTTTGTACTGAGTAAAGTTTTGCCTTAGTGTCAATGGTGAATGTAAACTTCAGTTACAGAATCTAAACAGACTATGATACCCCTTACCTTTGTATGCAGCCTTTAGGTTTAAAATCTGGGAGTATTTAAGTGGCCTTTAAAGTAGCTGATATTATGGAATACTCAGTAGTAACAAAATTCCTATTTATGACTATTCAGAATATTTTTTTGGTGAAAGACTATAAGTCTAATTTTGGTCCATCCTTAGATTTCCACGGTCAAGCTACACACAAAGAATTGCTATCAAACAGTAATAAGCATTTGCAGTAATAAATTTCTTGACTTTTTCATGGATAAAAGAACTACGTGGGAGAAGTTAAGCTATAGGCATGATCGTATGCAGATTGTTTTACTGAAATATGCTAATTTTCAGACTTTGTTAATAAGCAAATTTTAAATAATTGCTTATACCTAAATTGCTATATTGAGAATAAGAATTTTTAAATATTTAAGGATTTAAAAAGACCAGAACTTTTAAGTAAGTTGCTCTCTTCTTTCTTGAAGATTTTGCTATCTCCTGCACCTTTGTTTTCCAGTCATCCTCCTGCTTTTCTTCCTTCATTTTCCAGCATAGCTACCAAAAATAAATGCATTGTTGGGTGCTTAAAAATTTAGGTGATGATTCCAGTGAAAATGTAATGACTCAGTTTCAGGCTAGTTCCAGTGCTCATCTCTTCCTTGGTGGGTAGTGCTGGTGAATGCTGTGCAATTTACAATACATGCATATTTGAGGTTTGAAGCCTAAGTTGGAGTCTGTAGAAACGCATAATGACTCAAGTGTCAATGATCACCTCTAAGTACAGAAGGTCAGTTTTGCCATTTTTACTATTTGAAACCATAGAATTAAGTGTTGGTAGGATATCACAGCTGCAGTATCAGACAGGCTGGAGTTACAGGTCAAAAATAGAAACAATTTTTGAATGCTATGAGGTGAAGACAGCAAGATAATGATATTTTTTACAAAGGTGGAATTTGGTATTATTTGAGGGACCCTGAGTTTGAAAATGAAACATGAAGTGCTCATTAAGTGCTGGTTAAGAGTAATAAGATGCAAGAATGCAAAGTGCTGCAGTGGAGCTGCAATGGAGAAAATGAACAGGAGGATCCTAGCTATCTTTAGTAATGAGACTAGGTTACAGAAGTTAATTGTCACCAGAATTGTTGCTCACCTATCGTTCGTCCACCCAAGTCTGGGTGCATTTGATCAACAATGCACGCTGGAGAATGGTGAGCTTGGTTCTGAGTACTGGAAATCATTGCGTATCAGAAACTGTGTTTGCAAGAAAAAACAGTGATAGTGACTCACCTCACAGCAAAATTAGATGCAACTGCAAAATCATATAGAAACTAGCAAATGAATGAAGTTATATATACCCTTTGCAACCTGGGAGAAGAGTTCAATGTGTGAATAACAGAGGGAATTATGTATCCACACATCTTTCTATAAATACATTTGTTATGCTGGGCTAAGGAAGGCATTGAAAACAGCTAGGTGAAAATAAAATAACCTCTTAACAGATTTGAGCAGAGCTAAGAGATGGTATCAAGTGGCAAGGTTTGAACACGTTTTGGCTACTTCGACCCTTAAAATAAAAAAATTTAAAAAAAAGTTCAGCATATGTGTACTGCTTTGTCCTCAGATTCTTTGTGCAGCCAGCAAGGACAGAAGAAAGGTGCAGTAAGCTAACTCATGGGTGAAGGAGTTCTTGTTGTCACAAATGGAAAAATGGCAGCAACATTTGCCTTTCGGGTAGTTTACTCTGGAACTGTTGATGGGCAGCACAAAACTTGCACAATGTCCAATCTGTTTAGCGTTTGAGTATCTTATTTGGTGGATGAAGGGACTGACAAAGCCTTTCACTTCCATGACAGGAGTATCCTCATAAGAGACTTAGGCTGCTAGTACACACCTTTGTGTGTTTGTCTATGATCCCTTAAGGTAGTATTGATGGATTTGAGGAGACAAGTGGAGGAAGAGCATCTTGCTGTGGAAACAGACTCTGTTCTAGCTGCTGTCTCTATTCAATAGAACATAGCCCAAAAGGCCACTGATTAATCTTGCTCTCTGACTCTTCATAGACATCACAGTATTGCTTTTGCTAGGCATTACTGGCAAAGAGAAAAGTTGGAAACATCTGTGTTACAGGTGACACTGGAACAGCAGCTTCTAGACCAATGAATAACTTTTAAAGGCTCATGTGTTTGCCCAAAAAAACTAGAGGTGAAAGGGGGTTAATTTTCAGGTTTTCTTGGAAGATCCAGGTGCAGGTCCTGTCTTCTCATTATCACTTTCCTGTGAAATTATCCACTCTTTGACATTATGAAATAGTTCCTGAAGTTCATCCAAGGGCAAGATAGGTTTGTTGTATACAGGAGCATCATGCTGTGCTTCACAACAGTCTCAGGATGTATGACCTCCTTATTACTTGCAGTTCTCTGTCTATTTATTTTTGTAAAGTGTTTTCAGTATGGATTTTTTCCAAGAACTATGTGCAACTGTGGATGTTCCTGAGCAGTAATCAAGGGACATACTTTACCCATGAAGACAGGCTACATGAATTCACACAGAAGTACTTAAATTAACAAACTTGTTTTCTTGGCTGCTGAATAATTGTGTTGATGATGTCTCCCACTTAGAGGCACTCAAGTGTTTAAGCAATATGCTGGGCAGCTAGTACAAATATTTTGGTGTGTTCAGCAAAAGTTAATCATTTTCATAAATCCTGCATCCACTTTAAATGTCTCAACTATGCAGGGATGACTGGAATGGAAATATATGTTATTACATTGATGTGGTGTTTATTACTCTTCCCATAGTACAGGCAATTAGGAAAAGTGCTCCGCAGCAAAGGGAATGTTTCCTTTGTTAAAGGAAAATATTTCACTGCTTCTGGTAGTAAAAATGCCTATTTTTTGTATATATGAGAGAGAAAATATGCCTTTTTCTCCCCCTCACTTGTATCTCAAGTTTTTCTTATACTGGTAAATACATACAATACGGATGACCCCCTACGCAAAAACATGTTTAGCACTGAAGACAGTACAGTTAAAACTTCACCTGTCTTTAATAAGCAACTGCTTGCTGAAGACCCTGTTCTGTTTAGAGATCTGTAAAAAGAAGCACATGATCTTGCATGTTATCAACAGCTGAAATTTGTGATTTTGAAGCTGGGCTTCAGGTATGTAGGTTTGCCGAGAAATCTTCAGCAAATTATTCCAGAGGTGTAGCAGGCTGTCAGTTCAGTCATACGGGGGAAGAGAAACTTTTAAAGCTAGTAATGAGATCACATGTTGTTTTCTTCCTATAATTTTAAGTGAACATAAATATGGTTTGTGTTTAAATTTTGAAAATAAATGAGTCTATTTAACATTAGCTTTTAATTTGTGTTAAAGCTTATTTTAAAGTATTAATAAATACCAAGTTTTTCATTAGCTTGGGAAAATCCTTGAAACACAATATAAGGGAGTGTTTTGACATTTTGAAAGAGAGCTTGACTCTACTGATCTTTGATGTACGAGCGCATGAAATGCAATAATGGAAAGCATTTGACTCATACCTCTGTCATTATCTTTAAAATTCAGATCCTGGACCACTGTTTTGTCTGCCATAAGAGTGCTGCTATCCAGAGTTTACGAAGAGCAACAGGATGCTTTGTGATAGAACTGCATGAAACTATGGTAACTTGCATGGGCTTTTTTATTAGACCGAAACATTTTACTTGTTTCCAGTGTTAGCCAGGTAAGCTCTCTGGTGTTAGTACTACAGAGAGCACTTAAAACATGAAGTATCCCAGGCAAGTCTGGTGCACCACATAACAATAATACTAACAGTATGTAGAATCCCTACCTCATGGTAGTGGGGAGTATTGGTTTCCACTGAAGCCGTGGTTTCACTGACTTTGTGCCTTTATTACTGCTAATACTTGCCCCATGAGGAAATTAAACTGGTGACCTCATTGTGTGCATAAATTATTGGGTTTGATCTGTCCGTACACCCTTTTAACCAGGTAAACTACATGTAACCCTAATATTGTAGGATTAGAGCATTTTTGTTGATACTCTGATCCTAATCCAGAAACTGTACCTAAGAACAATTGTGTTGAGTATTAATGTTGCTTTTTACCTTCAGAATACGAACGTGTCTAATTCTGACTGGAAGATGTGAGCCATCTTAGCCAGCTGGCCAATGATGAATCTCTAAAGGTCTACCCAGCTTACTTGTTTCCTTTTCCTTGGGTTTTGGCATGTTGCGTTTATTTATCAGTCTGAGTTAGAATAGCTTTTCACTCAAGCAAGCAAAACTAGGCTTACTTTTATAAGATTCGTCAAAAATTACTGAGAATCTTGAAGGAAATGAGCAAATTGGTGTTGAATATTTTGTTGAATCCTGTTGGCTGCTGCATTGGTTGGCTTGAGAACTGTAATATGGGAGGCAACTGTAGTATAAGAACTAGATCAAGAAAGCAGTACTTTCACCCTCAGGCAGGTGGTTGTGTTTTTGACCCAATATAGCTTCTTTAATCATTTAGCTACACAGCAGATCTGAGAAGGCTCCAGATGGAGGCTGAACCTACGACCCCCTGACATAAAAACATCTATGATACCAATTACACCATCTGTTGGTCATAAAACCACATTCTCTATCTTTTCTTGGCTCTTGTGTTATACAAAAGTGAAGGGTGATATTTGGAGCTGTTCTAGTTTATCCATGCGATTTAATGCAGAACACATTTTCACAGAGAGGGAGAACAAAGCACAATAGCAGTAAAGTTCAATTTACATTCTCAGTCAGTGAAAACAAAAATGAAAATAAAAAACAGTTGTCTGACTCATTATTTTTACCCAAACTATGGCTTCAATTGTAGTTTTTTCCCAGTGCTTGTGATTTAAAAAAACCTCAAGAACAACTTCTACCACCATCACCCCAGCTTCTGAGGGCCCTGAATTCAAAGATGTGTAATGGTAAAAATGAAATTATGGCAGCATTGAGGTATACACAGATCACATTAGTAGACAATGTGTGCCTAATACTAACTTTTACACTTATTTAGGGATTTGTGTTTAGTGGTAGCATCTGGGAATGTACAGCACCTATCTGAGTGTGGAGTTAAGCTGGAGATTCAACCAGTCCACTGCATGTACCCTCAGAATTCCTCTGGATATAGGTCCCTCCTGTCTGAACTGCCTGCTCAGGCTAATCAAACTGGTATTCTGAAATACTTTATAGACTTTGAAACTGGATATCAAATTTTATCCTCCTGTGGGTACAGTAGTTATCCCTAGGTGATTTATTGTTGTCATCAGAAATGACAGTGGAATACTGAGGGCTGGGGTATAAAGAATGATGTACTGAAATACGAGGTGTCATGTATTGGGGATAAAGCTGATAGCACAGGTCCATCAAAGCAAGGAAATGAGAGAAAGTTTGTTACTGGTCCAGAATGGATGACTGAGATGAGGTAAGTTTTACATCTTTTAGGAATATTCTGTTAATACAATAAAAATTTTCTTTGTCTGTAGCGTTTGACTGAATTGTAGTTCTAGATAGTAACGACTGCTTATGGAGGCTATCTTGTTAAATTCAGTGACTGCTCCTGCACATATTGTCTTGCACCATGAACAGTTTGGACACCTTTCTTACCATATGGTGGCATGTTCATCAGTAGTAAAAAAGACTAGAAAGCTACTGCCGGAAACACACATGACCTATGCATTCTGGCACCATGTTTGATGGTTGGTTCTGTGCTTCATGATCAATAAAGTCCCTACAACGCTGCTTTTTAAGAAACTTGTGCTCTAATACTGCTGTTTATCTGTCTAACACAAAAATAAATGTCTGCTATATTACATAAGAGGTCTAGATGTACAGTAGGTGGGGGAAATATTTCTTAAGAGAAAGTCCAAAATCACCACATCTTGCTTGTCCTTTTGTGCTTTGGAAGCTGGCCTCCTAGTATGGAAGCTCAGTGGAAGCTGAAAATGAAGCATTGAATAAACCACAGTTGAGTTTACTGTTAGTACACTGTTGTTTTCTTATTGTTGCTCCATAATTACTTTTTAATAAACCATCTTTTTCTTTATTAAAAATAATAAACAATCCATGCAAATGGAAGGGAAAGAGTTGAAAACTGAAACTGAAAAGTTTCTGTAAAATCTTTGTCATTGGTTAAACTGAGGAAAGTATTTGAGTTTTCTATTCTGATGTATTCCTTTTGTGTAAATCTCCATAGGGTTATACCACAGACTTGGCGAGTGTAAGTTGCTATGTTGAGGCCAAAAAGAAGAAGAAATAAGTAAGTGCATGCCAATCGGTAGGATAGATAAAGTGACAAAAGCACAATTCAGATATGTTTTTCTTCTGCCAGCAGAACAATTGAGCATACTGTCACCAGAACCTTTATCCTTGGTTAATACTAACATGTCCCTTAAAGTGATTTTCACGATTTGTGATAGAATCTATACTCTGAAAAATAATACTGACCATAACTTATAA
The DNA here is from genome assembly GCF_000737465.1 of Haliaeetus leucocephalus. NCBI lineage: Eukaryota > Metazoa > Chordata > Aves > Accipitriformes > Accipitridae > Haliaeetus > Haliaeetus leucocephalus. The sequence goes on along the minus strand of NW_010972687.1, from coordinate 11,811,488 downwards.
CAGAAAAAAATTATGGCTATATTTTCTAAGTCCTCAGTTCCATCTCAACTTCATTGAATTCATCTTCATAAACAAATTTGGATACTTCAGTGTTTGTTCATGTCAGTGAAAAACACTTGTTTGTCCTGGTAGAATTTAATATTTCCTTGTGGTCATAGGGGGTTTTTTTAATACTTTATGTATTAACAATAATACCCATCTTGCTTTTTTAAAAAAAATTATCTTGGAAAGGATCTCAAAAGGCCCTGTAATCTGTTCAGAAGCAGAGTCAAGTACGTATCAATAGTTGGTGGTAGAGTCTAGTCTTTCTGATACTAGAAAACTTCCACTGAACACAGTTAATAAAAGACTAACCATACTGGATCAAGGTCTGTCTGCCCGGGGATTTGTTATCAGGTTGCTGTTTACAGCAGACTGGAGAACACCTGTAGGAAAGACAGCTTTACCTCAGTTAAGAGTATCCTTTCTGTTTCTTAAGATCTTGATGACCTTAAATGTGCAAAAGGACTCAACACCAGACAACTTTAATAGTCAAATCCTGTGGTGCTGGTGTCATTTACTTAATGTCACTATAAATAATACGAAATACATTTCACTATCTGAAATATCCTTCTTGTAGTTCCTACCATGTTTGGAAACATTGTATGTTGTATATTAAGGTGTGCTCTTATGCTTCTACGTCACTTTTTAGCTCTCAGTATGTTAGAAGTAACTCAAGTAAAGTTTGGCAGAGAAAACTTCACTGCTTGAGTAGAGAGGATGGAATTTTTTTTTGCATAGATGAAGGCCAGTCTTCTGAAGCACAGACTGAAAGTCACAGTAGTATGAGTTTTCATATCCTGATCCAAGATGCAGGTTTTATTTCTCGTACTGTCACAATTTCTATGAAATTTTGGTCAATCGCCCATAGTTTTAGTTTCTTCACCCCTAAAAAGCTGTTAACAGCTTCTTTAACTTTGGGTTGCATATATTCATGTTTCTATAAGACTTTGAAAACCTCTGAACCAGTAAGTTGTGTAGTACAAAGTACTTATTATGAGGCAAATCTCTATTTTCAAGTCTTGTGTCTTCTACCTCTGTGCTGTGTAGTTTACAGTAAAGTTTTAGATCTCTTTGGGGAAAAAAACTGATTCATCAGAACTACTTCATAACTTCTGACAGACCTGTCTAAATGTCAAATTATAGCAACATTGATAGTAAAACTTTAAATATGGCAGGTTGTGAAGTTTACGGTTATCAGTGTATGTGTTTTGGACAGAAAAGTCTCACCTAAGGTTTAATAAGACCAAATAAAGCTAGGTGGAATAAAACTGGTAGAATTACATTGTATAAATGTTAATGTGAATATAGTCTTCACAGTGGAAAACAGTGAAAGATGACCTGATAAACAGATATGTATTGGAAATTATTTTGCTGATTGGCTATGCATTTTTCTCTAAGTTTAGTGCCATCAGATTGCACCAAGCATTCCTATATATGGTAGTCCTAAAAAATGTTAACTGTAATGTTTAATCTCTTTGTTGGAAGGTATGCATGTTTTTGTTTATATAGAAGTTAGTTATATTACTTTTGTTAGGCAAGTCTGATTAAAATTTGCCAAGAAGGTTGTAGAATAGTTCCCATGTGGATACTAAGTTTCTTTTTATAACATTTCAGATTTTATTGTTTCCATAAGTTTTCAACTTCATTCAATCCTTTGTTTCAAGTCTTCCCAACAAATTTTAGTTATGATTGTTCAAATCTTCTTTGTAATACATTGCATCAGATTTTAAAGCAAATGCTGACAGCAGCAGTATTATACCCTGCATACCAAGTGGATACCACATGGTTTGAATAACAGGCACCCCCACTGAGTGTGGATCAAATCAAAATCCTTGCATAGTCATGTAAAATGCACTGATAGAAATCTGTCTTTAAGTCTGTTTTTTGGTTTAAAAATGGATTCTTTTAGAGTTTATCCTGCCACTGATGCACGTATGTGATTCCCACTAATGCTAATGAAAGTTGAAAAAGCTATGGCTTCAAGTAGTCCTAGAAGTCACCTTGAGCTTATATACCACTAAATAAACACAATGAACCCCGTGGAGTTTACTGTAGGTAATAGGAAGGCTAACTTTAAGATCTTAAACATCACAGTCCTTCGGCATTATTATCAATGCTAAAGATGAGATTTTTTTTTTTTTATTAGGCTTTGGCCTGGAAATCTTAGCAACAGTTGATTCTTTTCTGCTACTTAAAATGTTGAAGGTATAAACTAAAAGTAAACAGCAAAAGTTAAATTTCCAAGAGTAGCATTAGCATTAACACAGTCATGTTGCATATGAGGACTATATTTATGTTTTGGCTAAATTTTTGTTGGAATCTTATTGCCTGAGAATACAATAACAGATAATTTTATGAAATTGCAAATGTAAACAGAAACTGGAAGTAGGATGAATATATAGGCAGAACTGTGTTTTAAGTTGTCTTCTCCTTATTGCACTGTTGAGTCTTCTTTGTTTTACTTTAAGGGCATTTTTTCCAAGGAATTTAAACAAAAAGGAACACAATTGTGGGTTTGGGATACTGGTGGTTGGTTGCATTAGAAAATCTTGTAAGGTTCTTTCAATAATATACACACATCAGTATAAAACCATGTCTGTGGTACATCAGTAATAAAATACACATATACCCAGTGTACAGTCTCCATGTTCTAGGAACTCAAGCTCTTTTTAATGAAGAAAATTCCTCAATGGGGTTAGCATCCATGGCAAGCTGTAGTTTGCAGATTCAGCCCTACTGGCAACAGCTCTGCTGAAAAAAGAATTCCAGTTTTCCCCCCCATTTTACAGTGGAAAAAATTATTTCTCATGGTTCCTTCCACCCAGATGTATTTATTTAGTTGTTTTTATTTGTAGTGCCATGTGTGGCTCAAGCCGTCTGCTCCACTCAGGCTCATTTCAGTGTGAGCAGCCCTGTACGCTGTAAGTTACTAGATAACAAAAGTCTCCTGATTCCTTTCCTACCCTTTCAAAAGTACAATTATCTATGCTGTCTTTTCGCCCCTCCTGTTGAATTAAAAGCTATGCAACTGTAGAAATGCAAAGTTTAAATAGACCACCTTTTATGTTTTATGTTACAGACTAAACAGCAGCTTTTCTGCCAAATCAGTCTATGCCTTCTTGTTTGACTTAACTGCTGTTAAATACAGAGTACTTCAGAACCAACCACACAGAGAAATATTGTCTTCCATTGTCTTTTCTTTTCCTATTATCCACAACTTACAGGCAAGAGAAAAAGTGCTGTTCAGACTTTCCCCACTTATCCTTGACATTCTCAGAGGGCTTCAGCTCAGAGTTGGAAATGAGCTGTCCTGTTTCTCCACTTACTATTTTATTTAGCTGGATTGATTCCTGTGCTGCTCAGTAGTTACTGAGAACCTGACAGAGGACAGTACTGCTCAGGATCCGAGTTTTGCTGGGCCAGCGTTGCATAACGTTAGCTGTTGCACAAGGCAGCAACTGGCACATGCTGGGGCCTTTTAGATGAACTCTTCTCCACAAAAATGACACTGGTGTCTCAGAGAGATCATCAAGTCTATGCAATGGCTCAGAGCATCTGAGTCTAATTTAACTGTGCTATTTAATTTAATTACAGATTTGTTGCAAGAAGTTGACTGCTGCTGCTGCTATGGTTGGTTGGGAAAGAAAGATATCAGGAAGTATTCATTTAAGAGGCTTTCACGTAGGGCAGGTAGACGCTTGTGTAGCGCCACAGCTGATGTTACGCAAGTGAGATAAACCTCCATCAAAACCCGTGGCTCAGCAACTTCTGAACAACATAGGAACCAAAGCACGTTTTCTCTCCTGTTTGACCTTGTTCGTGTTACAGCTGTTAGGGGACAACAGTAGCGACTGATCTGATAATCCATCCTTGCCTCTTTGCTCAAAGTGGGAAATGCTGACTGATGCCAGACAAAGGGTACTGATCCCTGTAAGCAGAGCCTCAGATCAGGCAGAAATTCAATTGCATAAATGGGAGTCAAACCACGAAGCATATTCTCATGATTCCTTAAGCGAAACAGGACACTGTGCCACCAGAGTAGCTGACCAGGTACAAAAATGTTGATTCCCTAATAAAAGGTGAAACAATTCACTTGCCTTCAGTCCCTTTTCTTCTCCCTGTGTTGTGTATGGAGATAAGACTATTTCATTCAGGAGAGTTATCTAATCTGCCCCTAGGCTGAGGCAATTACCTACCTCCCTTGGCAGATCAGCTGAGCTTGCAATTTAAACCTAAGACAAAACATGAATCACTTTTCTAATTATTGCTAGTCTCCAATCTTCTTGTGTCTCTTCTGTGAATGAAAGACATTGAATGTAAAAGAGGTGATAATAAGATCTTGAAGAGAAAAATATATTTAGATAAGGTTTTCCTACTTGTAGAAGTTAAAGAACATAACTACACAGAAGAGATGGGATAATTAGATATTTTAAAATGTACTTTAGTAAAAACAAAGTCCTAGAAGAGGAACAGAAAAGGCACAGAATCCTTTTTGTAGTTGTGTAGTGAATAACTGTTCACATTGTTCCAATTCCAGTAAAGGGAATTAGAAGAGGTAGAGAACATCTTTAACTGAAGTATTTCACTTTCCTATTTTTTGTAAAGTATGTATTTATGGGACTGGTGCACAGACAAAAAAGAAGGTGAAACAAAGAAGGAAAAACTGCTATATAACAGGTAGTAGGACTGCAAGATCAAAACCATTTGATAACCGATTCAGACACAGTGCAAACTTGTAATTGTATATAACAAAAAAGTCTATTTTAAAATAATTTTACTTGCTAGCACTATGCTGCTTTTAATAGAAGAGAACCTTAACGACCCATGTGGGAGTTGGGGACCCAGTTGTTTTCTTTCCAGCTGATTGGCTTTGCAAATCTCTCTGGGGAAAAAAGGTTTTATGTAGTCTTTAAAATGTGTCAAAAATAGAATCTAACTTAATCACATCATCTTCCGTGTACTTCGGCGTGAAGTCCTTGTTATCTATACTGTTGACTAGTTTTGTGTCTGTGTGTAAGCAGCTTTATTCATGCTTGTACATCTGTTCAAGTCCATGTCACTCTCTCAGGTTCCCATTCTCTAAGCACAGTGGTCTGTGAATGTAGTAGAGTACACTGTTAGCTTGTGGTATCCCAAATAATTTAATATTCATCAGTATGCTGGGTTTTCTTTTCATAAGTCTTAAAGTTCAGACTGTGGGTGAGAGAAGGGAAAAATGTGGCAGACTGTCCTCCTCAGTGTTGTGGACCAAAGGGAAAACACTGGGGAATGTATGCTGAGAGCCAACAGCACTCCTCTGCTCCACACCACAGAACACAGCAGCACCGAATGGATTTTAGTTGTATTCATGTTCCCATTACTGATTGTGTGTTGTCTTTGAAGTTCTTTCCATGGTTGCTCTTGCTCCCTTATGCGTGTATGCCATATGTACCCTCGAGTTTGGGGGGAGAAGAGGGAAGGAGAGGAATTTCCTTTTACCACATGACTGATCCCTAGTGCGGGATTGCAATGTGTTTAGCCTGCCTCTGCTAGACTGAGTCTGTTGTCCGTTTGGGGACTGTTTTGTGACTGCAAAGGCAGAGGAACTGCAAGAAACTTCATGTAGCATAAAAAATAATAGTTTGTGCTGACTGCTTCCAGTTTTCTCCCAGATTTTACCTCTTTCTCAAGTATATACATCTTTTTTTTTTTTTTTTTTTTAAATCCAAGACATTCTTTGATGCACTTTTGACAAGCTTGTAATGAGATGTCTCCCATCTGGAGTACTGTTAAGCGCTCTTGGGAACAGAGCATACAACTTCTGATTCCTGTTTGTGGCCCTGTACCCCTGCATGCCAATGTTGAAGACTGCCTGTTCTCTAGCCAAGGCTAGCTTTAAAAACCAAACCAAAACAACAACAAAACCCACCAAAATCTCAGTACAAAACAAAACAAAACAAAAACCCAAACCACACCAAACAAAAAAAATCCTCACCTTCTCTTCTTTCCCCTCTCCCAACTTGCCCCACAATTGTGCTTTAGACACTGATGTGTACATCAAGGCTCTCAAAAGAGCATTCTCTGTAGTCAATATCCCTTGGGTGCTGACTTTTAAACTCTTGCTTCAGTTCAGTGTTTGTCTGACACCGTCATGTCCAGATGATGACCTTTCAAAATAAAACAATGTGTGGTTTTGTGGTGACTTGCAAAGATCGGATGCATTTTAAAATTGAGCTGTACTTCTGTGCTGCATAATATACCAGTCTCTGGTGTCTAGATCCACTGCTGGTGGTGTGTCTGCCTCACTGAGAGGATGGTGGATTTTTGGTGTTGTCTTGTGAACTGCAGTACTTAACATAGTATCCTAGTACTGAAATCTTGGGTAATGGATTTATAGTTCTGTATGGACTCAGCAAGTAACTTAGGGTGTTAAGGGCACACAGACACCATTTTTTTGCTTTGAAATCCATCAAATGTCTGAATGTTGCCACTCCAGCTTGACAGCTAGAACTTGTTTTGGAGTTTACATAAGCTGAATAGTTACAATTGTAATTGTTCACGTTATTTACAAAACTGTAGCATTCTAGTGCCATGGCGATGGTTGACATAAACAACTAAAATAAATACATGTAAGTATTTCAGTACAAGTAACAACAAACAATAATGAAAATTGCATGAAAAAAAGAATCTTAGTTTTATTTTTTGGAGTATGAGAGACTAAATGCCAAGATCATTATTTAGTGTAATCATAAAAATTTCAAGGATTAGTTGAGCTCTAAATTAAATTCAGACATTCATGTTCTTGTTTAATTTGTATAATGGAAACCTAAATCCCATTCTCTGTTCGGATTCTAATCTTCAATAAGTCATTCTCTAATTGTTTTACCTGTAGGAATAATGGATAGAGAAGAGAGATGCAGCTTTCTTCCCCCTGTCAGTTTTTATGACTGAGACAATTGAGAAGGCATCGGTCTGAAGACACTGCATGTTGTTCAGATCATCAGGTGAGTATGATTTTACAAGTTAGGGGAATCAGCTCTATTTTTGTGAGTGTTGTCTGCATCTGAACTTAAGAAATAAAAGAAAAGCTGTGTTTATTGTTTCCTGTGGTTCTAGGGATGAGAAATACCTTTGCTGATCTTCTTTTAAAAAGAGTGTTGATGATATGAATACTTGTCAGATCTGCTTGTTCTGTAGTGGGCCGGCTTCTGTGGCAATACTGCTTGATATGTTTGTATGTGTAGAGCTAGAAGCAAAGCAAGAAGGGAGATGAATCCTGAGCCCACTTAGAAATGGACTTTACCTTCTGGAGGTAAAAATTCCTTCAAAATATTTATTGTGGCTATTTTAATATACATATATGTATCTCAGTGTTGTGTATATTTAAAGCATAATAAATAATGGTCTAAAAGTGTGGATCAAAACCTGATACTATTTTGCTTCCAGAGAAGGAAAAGGTTTTCTGATGAGTGTTTCTAATTCATTTTTTTATTTTGATAGCTACAAGTTTCATTTAAAAAAAAAAAACAATCAGAAATGTGCAGGTAGACAGTGAACACACAGTTCTTTGAGTGGCTGCTCCAAAACTATTTTTGGTTTTATTCAGTGATTCACTAACTGTCACAGGGTGACCAGTCTCTTAGACTTCCTACACCTTGCTCAGTGCCTGAGACACACAGCTGGGTTTCCCCTTGTGCCTTCTCACTTCCATCCCGAGACTATAACCTGTGTTTACATACAATGGCACAGCTTCAGTAAGAGGGGTAGAGTGTGTCCTTCTCTTCTGCAGAGTGTCTTGTGGCCAAATCACTCCCTGAGGGCCTAGATGTTGAGAAAGGTTAAGAGCCCACGTCTTCAAATGTTAGGCTGGTATTTGCTGAACCAATGCATAACATTGAGTACTGTCACCACAGTTTCCTTCCAAGCTGTGCTTTTCAGAAGACAGTGACTAAAACAGTTTGAGTGGTCAGAATCAGGCACAGGTTGTGAAGAGCCTCAAGCATTGTGCCAGGAAAGTTTCTGGACCTCAGCGGAACTGGGCATTTGGTTGCTATGGCTGGGGCAGTTCTGGCGATATATAAATGTCCGGGTGTGCAAGGAACACGTACACCAAATGGGAGACAGCTAATGAGATGTTCAAGATTAAACAGGTACATTATTGGGTTACAAATTTGGACTTGGGTGTCTGAAGCCTGTCTGAATCCTATTTTAGATGCCTAAATCCTTTTTTCAGTTTTGGCCCATAGCAGAATTCTCTGGGACATACTTTACCATTGTAGAAGAAAGCCCTAAAGTTGATCTTGCAAATGTGAAGCATGTAGATAATACTTGCAATAATGCTTTCTGCACTGCTTTCATCACAGGAATAGAAAGATTAGGTGTGGAATGAATGTTTTGAATAAAGATAGTGCACCAATTAAAACTTATCTAAGCTTGCAGAATGATTATAGGAACACTAAGACCTTCAAGTTTGCACCACATTTGATCTTGCACATTCTTTAAAGTTACTTTTGTTATATTTATTATGAAAGCAGACACACATGGCAAAGGGAATCCATCCAAATTCTGTCAGGGATTTCCAAGCAAGTTCAGGCTGAATTCCAGCTTTGCCCATTGCTCTCAACTACTCCAGTCAGGCACGTACCATATGGTCATGCAAACAAATACATGCACAGCTTTTTCTTTGTCAAGTAGTGACAAAACAGTTTGGGACCATATGCTGCAGGACACAAGTGAGCACTCTAATGGCTTACCCGAGTTGGGCGAACCATCTCATAAGATATGTGCAGTTGTCCATCCTTCTTTGGCTGCTGTGCATATTTTTCTACAATAGAGAGCAAGAATTTGTAGTGTGGTTTCTTCACTGTAGTGACTTCACCTTGGTCCTGCCAAGTGATTCTCCCTGCAAATATGAAATATGAAATGGCAGTTTTTGTGGTCAGTGACAAAATCATTTGTGTTTATGAAGGAGACTTAAATTCTCACTAGCTAACTTGGTCTAGTCATTTAGCCTTCATAACGCAACTGGTTTCCCCTGCTAAGTCAGAAAAATAATTCACAACTGAGGTTTCTATCAAATGCTAATTTATTCCCAAATGCAAAAATCATTTGGATCCATATACTAGCAATTTTGTGAGACTTTTTTGAGAGCATCGGAAAAAAAAAGCAAAATATTGTTTCTTGGGAGGATTATGCAAACTGTAGACTAATTTATGCAAGTAGTTTTATCCCCTATTATGTGTGGAAGGTAAGAAAGTCAGCTAAACAGTCATAAGCTCCAGAGAAACATAAAGTCAGAGCTTGTAAGGTTTTAGGCAGGTAACTGCTACAGGTTTTAAGCAATTTAACTTTGTTGTAAAAGTCAGGGCAATGTCTTAGCACTGAGTTAATCTATTCCCCTGCATTAAAAAACTAATCCCATCATGTAATAAGAAGTTTGCTTATCATCACAACCAAACAGCAGATATTGCCAGAATTGTGGCAAAATAAAAATGGGGGAGAGGAGAAGGAATACATTCAACTGCAGGCCTAGTTATATTTGGGTTTTGTTTCTTTCCTTTCTGCATCCCTCCCATGTAAGCGTCTGGGGGACGTGCAGTATCGTGTAACTGGGAAGTAACAAACACGGTGGCTACTTATAACCAGTGGCAAGTAACAGCTTTATTTTGGAGAGGAGCAGAAGCGCATATAGTCTTTTTGTTATCCTCAGCTCATGTGCTGCATATGCTTCCTGTATCAGGTTATGTGGCTATCTGATCTTGCCCATTTCCCCAGAGATCAAGGCTTTGTTCAGGTCTGTAGATGATATTTATGAAGAGTGAGAAAAAGTCATCCAGATACCTACAGATCTATTAGTTTGGCCTCAGGAATTTATAAAGCTCTGGAACAGAGTTTGGAAGAAAAAAATAACATCATGAAAATTACTAGAATAAAACTTATTTACTAGACAGATATCATGTCAGGTGACGTTAATAGCTTCCTTTCGGTGATTTTTAAAACAAAGGACCTACTGGATCTCATTCATCTGGACTTGAGTTGAACATTTGATATACCTCCATAGGGGAAGTTAGTGGTTAAGATGGAGCTTATTGCGATTCCTAGATAGACTGTAAGGTGGATGATGAGCTGGCAGAAGAGAGGAAAATGAGAAATTTTGAATTGCAAACTGTTAGGTGGAGGGATGCTCTTCACTATTGATCTGTGATATTTAATATAGGTTTAATGTATTCACAAAAGCCTTAAGACACATTATCAATGTGCAGCCAAAAGTTTTTGCTGATGCAGAGCCAAGAGGTATTCTTGATAAAAGATGGAGCAGGATATCTTACAGACAGAACTGGTGTTGATGGGTAGAAAAAAGAAGAACGGCGGGGGGGGGGGAGAGATTTGTGAGGCCAGACACATAGAATTTTAATGCAGTTCTCTGCTGTTAGGTATACACTGGAAACGATAAAGAAAGAGAGGATGTAGATTTTCTAACACATCATAGAATATCTGTAACTGGAAAGGTACTGGAATCATCAGGATGTATCAGTCTTTGCAGCACAAAAGGAAATTAGGGGTGCTCCGGTAGAGAAAGCATCTCCAATACTATGCCGAGCTCGAGCCACTCATCTTCAGAAAGATTAAATCGGACTGCCAAAAATACAGGGGGATGGGGGAATAGGCAGAGTGGCAGGAAAAAGGGTTAGGGTGATCAAGGAATGCAGAACTGATAATTTCAGAGAAAATTTAAACATTTACACTTTTTTAGTGTAACAAAATAAAGATTGGGGTGTGATTCTGGTCATTTTATACCACAAAGAGGGGAAGTGGGAAGCTATTTATGTGAAAGGATAATAGTGACACAAGAGATAAGGAGCATAAACTGGTCATGAATACATAAAGGCTGGAATTTAGGAGTAGGTTTCTAACCATCAAAGAGGCAAGGTCTGGAGCAGCCTTTAATCTAAAGAGTGGAGCTTATAAAAAAGATCCTCACTACTTTTACATTAGGTTTCATGTGTTTATGAAAGGGATTATAAAATGTGTTGTTGTGATGGCAAGGGACTGAATTCAGTCAGTCCTACATTCCTGCTGAAGTGGGATCAGGACCTCCCTTTGTCATCCTTAGGTGCCAGAAGAATTTTCAAGATGGAGCTGGAGATCTGAGACGAAAGAAACGGGCTGCAAAAGTGGGAAGAAAGAATACGTTACAGTGTTTGCCTTTGTTTGCAATAAGAAATAAATTTAATGGAAAATGAATTTGACTGAAACAGTTGTGAATTTAGAGCTTGATGGGGAAGAACTTAAAGGGGTTTGTAAGTATTCAGCACTACTCAGCATCAAATCTCCAGAAATGAAGTCTAAAACAATAAGAATGTTGTATTTACAGAGAAGATATCTGATTAAATTTGCTGCTTAATTATAACTTTAAAAATATGCAAATATTCAGGTGCTGCTGTGTTCTTGGAGTTTCTGTGACATAGTTAACAGATGCCTGCTCACAGTTCTGCATTATCTTAGACTGCTCATTTCTCTGACCTGCAAAAAATAAAAACTAAAGAGGATTTCGAAAAGCATATTAAAATTGTGCTCAGAACACCCTTCCTTCTGGTAGCAAATAACTCTGAAATCTTTTAAAGCTTTACTGGGAGCAGAATAATTTTCTGCCTGTTAAAGACAGAAAGCAAAATTTACTTTTGGCACCCTAACGGGAGAGAGAACGACAGAGCGCGGAGAGGAACATCCAGGGGGGGTGGTGGTGGTGGTCCTTGCCCCTGGGAGTACGCGCTGCTGCGGGGCTGACGCCCCTCGACGTTTCGGGGGCAGGAGTAGCCGTGTTCAATCCCTTCCTGCTGCGGGGGTGCAGAAAGGCGTCAAATGTGCCTTTGGAAGGAGGAAGGAGGCGAAGGAGAGAAGCAGCAGCGGTTTTGGCCGACGTGCCCCCCCGCCCGCCTTCTTTTTGTCTTATTGGGGATTTTTCTGAGGAAGCTTGAAGGCTCCTGAGGCTTGTGGCGCCAGCACTCCCCCTTCAGAGGGGGGG
>NW_010972687.1:11798966-11799432 GCF_000737465.1 Haliaeetus leucocephalus | reverse complement strand
GGGGGGGGGGAAGCCCTGCCGGCTCCTGGGAGTCGTCGAGCCCGCCCCTGTGCGAAGGGAAAGGCGGCTGCGGGCTGCCCCGGTCAGGGCGGGGCGGGTCGGGTCGGGTCCGGTCCGGTCGGCGGGGGCTGCCCCCGGCAGAGGGTGCCGGAGCGCAGGGACTGTCCGTGTCCCCTCCGCCCCTCGGCGCCTCTCCCCTCCCCTGTGTCGGGTTTGTCCCGGGTGACGTTGGGATGCTGGGGAAGGAGGAGGAGGAGGAGGAGGAGGAGGAGGAGGGAGGGGAGAGGCGCGCGGCTTCCTCCGCCCCCAGTCGGGGACAGTCCGTTAGCGGGAGCGCAGGGCCGGGGCGGCGGTGCCGAGGAGAAGTTTGCGGCAACGCCGAGCCCCCCCCGCCCCCTCCCGGCAGCGGCAGCGGACCCCGCTCCGCCCTCAGGCGCTGCTAGCCCGCGGGCTCTCTGCCGCGGCG
>NW_010972687.1:11549035-11798889 GCF_000737465.1 Haliaeetus leucocephalus | reverse complement strand
CTGGCCCTGCTGGCGGCCGCCTCGCTCCTCCGCCTCCGCGCGGCAGGTAAGGAGCGGGACCCCCGGCCGGAGGGGAGGGTGCTGCTGCTTTTGGGGAGGGGGAGAGGGGAGGCAGGGAAAGCGGCGCCCGTCTCTGCGAGGGTTGCGCGAATCCGTTGGGAACCGGCGGAGCCGCCAGCATCGCCAGCCGGCTTCTCTCTCTCTCTCTCTCTCTCTCTCTCGGTGGGTTTTGGTTTGGGGTTTTTTTTTTTGGTTCTTCTTGGCAAAATGGAAACCTGATGTTGCTTTTTTTTTTTTTTTTTAACGAGGGGGCGGGGGTTGGCAGGAGGCGAGGGCAGCGGTGGCGGCGCTGAGGAGGGCTCGCTAAAACTTTTTCCCGAGCGCATCCCGGCGCCCCGGCCCCGCTCGGGCGGCGGGCGCTTCGTGCCTCTAGCCCCGACCGCTTCAGCGCACCGAGGCTGACGGGTGTCGACTGGGGGGGGAGGAGAAAGAAGGAGAAAACAAAGGAAAAGTTCGGGGTTTCGTTGTTGCCGAGGGTGGATGGCAATGAGTGGAGCCTCCTCCTTCACTCCGCCCGCCCTCCAGCCCTCCCCTCGGAGTGGTTATAATAACTTGTTATTATTTGGGCCGTTGAGTGTTGCCAGAATCTCAGCGGGAACCAGGAGCGGGGGGAGGGGGGGATTAAAGTGGAGTGGGCGAGGGGGCAGCCGCCGTGCTTGCAGCTGATGGAGGCTCGGCGGGGTCTCTTTTCTGTGTGTTTTTGAGCTTCAGAGAGTCCCACTTCATCCGTGTACCTGGCCGACCCTCGGGCACCGAGGAGGTCAGCCTTTGGGCTGAGGAAACACTAGGACTCGGTTCAGCGAGCTCCGTGATTGCTTTTAGGGCTGAATAAACTGTCCCGATTAACATCTGACCTTGTGCCGTGGCAGCGGCAGTGCGGCTGCTGAACGGTTGCCAGTTGGTACGGCATCTCCGAGGCGAGCGCCGTGATTTATAGGGACCTTAGGGAGCGTGTGGGGTTGGAGAGCCGCGATGGTGTAACAATTACAGTTCTTGTAAAAGAAGCTGCAAAAACTTTCTTTTTCTTTTTCTTTTTTCTTCCCCCCCTCCCCCTCCACGCACGCCTAAAATGTGTCGTGCTTTCCGAGCAGAAAAGGGGAGGTTTAACCTTTTCCTTTCCTTGGGATGTGAAATGCACCGGGGAGGTAGGAGCTGCCGGATTCAGCTCTTTGATCTTTCGTGAAACCGTTCTCTGGAAAATTGCCCTCTCCTCCTCTACAGCAGATAAACCTTGCTCACAAACTCCTTCCCGGGGCGGTTTGCCCACGGACTGGGGGAGGAGATGACAGGGGTAGGTACCATTTCCATGCCAGGTCTGTAACCCTTCCCGTGCTGTCCGCACCGGGCGGTGCGGGAGCTCGGCGGGCAAGCAGCGCCTTCCTCTCCCGCCTTGCCTGGCTTTAGCTTAATTGCACCGAAGTGCAGGAGGAGACCGATGATGTCTTTAAGGAAAAACAGTGATGCTGCAGATTAGAGGAGACTTGTTAATCAATTGCACGTTTGAAAGGGCTTTTCTTCCCTTTGTTGCTTTCGCTAATCCATTTACCTCTCCCCGGGAGGTGACAGATGCCTATATTTCCTGTTATTCAGCTCCGGAGTCCTAGGTCTTGCCATTTGTTGCATTACCGCGAAGGGAGAGGGTCAGCAGAAAGCTGGAGGTCTGGGGGTTTTCCGGGGGGGGGAGAGCAGGAGGCGAGCGTGTTACAGCTCGCGGATTTGGGGTCAGTTCCCGTCGCGTTTATTTTTCCTAGTGCCTTTATTGCTCCCTTTGAAGGGGGGCCTGCTAACAAATTGCTCGGCTTGCCCCCGCCGCCCTGCCCCTCCTGCGGGGTCCCGGGCTCCGGGGGTCGCCAGGCCGGGCCGGGCGGGGGGAGGCTGAGGCTGAGGCTGAGGGGGGGGTGTGGGGGCTGTGGTCGAAGGCAGCGCTTCCTCCTGGGGCCGCCGGGAGGATGACGGTCGTCCTCTTGCGGGATGTAAAAGCAGACGCCGGACTTTCTGTCCCCGTCCCCACTTTCTTCCCTTTTCCCCGAGCAGCGGGATCTGTTTTCTCGGACGCAGAGGGAGGGAGGCGCGGAGGGTGTCCCGGGAGCTTCTTCCTTCCTTCCCTTGCTCCCTCCCCGCAGCCAGAGAGCACCGTCGCTTGTGCATCGGCCGCTGCCGGCCTCTTTCTGCCCTCCCAGAGCCTTCCCGGGGGGGTGCGGGGTCCCGGGCACCGCCTGGCCAAACGCGGAGCTGCCCGCGGGGGGAGCGCGCCTGGCGCGGCGCAAAGTGGGCCGAAAAAAGCGCTCGGGGGGCTCGGGCGGCAAAGCATCTCAGTCTTCTTTGGAGGGCAGTGGTATCGCCCTGTCTGCCTGCGCATGTCGTCAGGAGACATTTCAGATCTGGCGAGAACGTTTCAACCTTCTCCGAGGCAGTATAAAATCACAGACTACCACTAAAAGCGGATTTGGGGTTTTTATATTTTTATATATTTTTTTAATGCTACCCCGTAAACGGGTTTGTGACAATCGTCTCAGCCACCTGTGGAAAGTGTGGATTCGCTATACTTCGACAGGCACGAAGTTTGAGACTCCATTTTCTTCACTGAACGTGCAGTGGTTGAGAGCCCATAATCACAGCAATAAATACTTGTGTACTTCTATTGTTAAGCGGTATTCTTCTGTTTAATTAGATCTGCTTAATGGTAAACAGAGTCTTTGTTAATCTACGTTTCATTTAAACTTTTATTTTTGAAAGTGTTATTTCAGCCTTTTCAGTGTTCACTTTGCAGTATGACCAAGTGAGAGGCAACAGAAACTGGGACGGTCTTTTGTTGAAACTGGTGATGCACAATGTACTCGGCTTACAGACTTTTGTCCCCTTACCATTAAATAGGAAAAGGTCTTTAATCAACCTGAAGTTAATATGCATGTGCTCTACAAAGTATGCAGAACATTGTGTTTAAAAAAAAATAAAATTCTGTCAACAGAAGTTCTGGGAATGAAAACATAATGGTAACTCTGTGGTATGATTTGGCAAGCCCTGAAGTTTGTAAACTTCTACCTAATTTTATAAGGAAAAAACCCTGATTTCTTACAGTACAATGTTAGTGGAGAAATGAATATAAGTACAGATTACTTCTAAATGCCTAACTACAAAAAGTTGTAAAATGCTCAAATCTTTATGGTTGCATGAGATTTAGCTATAGCTCCCTCCTGACTTTAATAAATGAGATTCAGCTCTGGAAGTTGTACATAGGTCACCTGATAAAACTCGATGCAGCTTTGAATACAAGAAGTCTTCCCATGGCTTTTAATAAATGACACTGACTACATGAACTGTTTTTAGGTCAAACCTTTTCTAGCATTAATTAAATCATTAAGCAGTTCAGTGGTGAAGTTTATCCTTGGGTCAAGGGTTGGCACTTAATGTTTTCCCCACTTGAGTGTCTTGATTATGTTAAGCATTTGTAATGGAATTGCAGTTTTCTCCTTAATCTCTTTTTCTGCTGTAAACAGCATAGAAATGCAAGATGCAGGAAGAAAAGGACCAGCTGACAGACAGGCAAATTAATCCTTCTTAGTGAGCTTCCAGTTGCTTGCAGGAAAGCTGATCTTTTTTCTAAACTCACTGTAATTTGTGTAAGGTGTGTGAATAGCTTTTAGAACTGTCATTGGCCTGGAAATATATTTGACCACTAATTAGAAAACTGACAGTCTTAGCCCACTAGCCAATGAGAACGAAATGTAAAAGAATAGTTATAAATACTGAGTTTTGTTTGATAACTACGAGAGTCATCTATATAGAAGACCTGTAGAGTCCTCTTCATGGCTTATCTTCAGAGTCTTAAGTTTATGTTTTGTATTCAGTAAAAATGTCAGCTAGAAGCAGTCAGCATCTGAAGTTTTTAATCGTACTTTTGATTGAGAGAATTTATTTTAAAGAGCCTCTTTGTATTATTTTGGACATTGCAGGCAAAGAAAAAATACTAAGCAAACTTCCTTTGGTTTTTATACATAAATCTTTCTATAGATGTTCTGTGTTGTGTTCTGTGGTTGCTCAGAGGGAAGAAATGGTACTTACAGTATTCCATCTAATTCATAGCATCTGTCACTATGTTCTCTGTGCAAAGGGTGGCTTGCTATTTAAGTTTGTTTATTCATTGTAAGGCTGTTGCTTTGTAAAGGAAGTTGTCATTAGGCTCAGCATGTCTGGAAAGTATGCAAGTCCTCAAGTCGTCTAATCCAGTCACTACAAAGTAGTTAAAGCTTCAAAGAAAAGGAATGACAGGATTTTGCTGCACCGAAGGAAGATGCATTGTTTGTTAATCCTGCTTTTAATTGTTACTCATACTGCAGACTGCTGCAGCATTCAGGACAAACAACAATTTAACCTAAATGACTGTCTTTCCTCTTGGTTTTGTCTAAACGTGTAAGTAGTTTGAAGTGAAATGTCCCTTACTAGCTTTTTGCATTTACTTTTTCCAAGCCTTTGCCACGCACCAATATTCACTTGCAAATATCCCTCTAGATAGTTTTTCTAATGTTCTCCACGGACTTGACTCACAACCAGCCTTTTTCTCTTTACAACTGTTTGTCCTCCTCAACTAGTTTGGGAAAGGAATTCCACTTTATTTTCCAAGCGATGCTGGCCAGTGATCTTTTTTGAAACTGAAAATGCGACTTCTGTGGTGGCAGGAAAAGACACTTTTCAAAGTGTCAGTCAGGGCAGTCCCTTAGCTATAGAGTATGACTTTGCCTTTTAACTGGCAGTGGACAAAAGCTTTCATTTAAGAATACAAATCTGCATTGTAATATCAGTGAAAACAAGAAATCACAGTAGAAATGAATTTCACTAATGATATGCTGTTATTGTGATGGGGGTAAGTAGATGTATTCCACGTACCTTAGGCTTAGCTAGCTCACAGGGTGGTAGCACTGGTCTTGAGCAATTTGCAAAGCCTGTTGAAGAAGCAGTGTGGGTATTATGTAGACAGTTCCGTGCTTCTGAGCTAGTTTAAAATTAGCTTGTGTGTATCTGCGTGAGCTGTTGTGCACATGCATCGTACCAACAGTGCACGCTGATTCATGACACAAAGGGGCTATGCTGCTGTCTGCTGATTCAATTAGTCTTCATTTATATTGATGCTTTCTGGTTTTGCTCTATAAACTGTCCGAACGCATCCCTGTCTGTGATGGTGAAGAAGTGTGGTATACAATAGCTGATGGAAGAGGAAGGATATCATGATATTACTGATTCGGCAGAAGGTATTTGAAGAATGAGTGCTGTCTTATGTACCTGTTTCCTCTGAGTCCAGAGCAGAGTTGACTGACATGCCCTAAAGGTTGTGTGGTTGTGAGGGTGCAGTTTCACAGGCACCTGAAGCTCCTTGTTTATTTAGTTAAATCAGCAAGCTGACTCTGCTGGAAGGTAATTGTAGGGAAAAAGGAGTCTGCAGGAGTGAAAGACAGTGTGGGCAGAGGTGAACAGAGAATTACCACAATGAAAAGAGATAAGACGTTTTCTTTTTCTACTATATTGATTTTGCTGGAGCAACAGGAAGATGTTTTGTGAGGGTACTGCTTGCAGGAACAGCAAAGTGAAATCAATGGGGAACTGTTCCAGCGCACAGCTCGGCCTGTGTCTAGCTGTAAAGTGTGAGTACTCCAATCAGGAAATGAGATTGGGTCCCCATAGGTATTTTGTCAGTGAGCTCTCCATCGATTTCACCTGGGAGATGTGTCCAGGTACCTCATAGATTTGATACTTCCACATCAGGTGATCTGAACTTGTAAAGAGAAACAACAAACACACATTCGATATTCTTTCTTGAATGAAAAATCCCCATGTGTATATTGTCATATCTATGAAACCTCTACTGAACTTAGATTTCTGTCTCTTAATTGCTCTGTTTGGACATATCCTTTTATGTGAGCAGCATAAACATTTAATTCTGTAACTCTAGGTTATTGCCCCTTGTCCTCGTTAACGCTGCTCTAGGCTGTTAATTTAACAGTTCGTCTGGTAAGTATTATTTCAAGAAGAAGCATAATATGATTTTCCTTGCTCTTGGTAGTTTAATGCCTTAACATTATTTTTTCTGTGGTATTGTGTATATAAGTAGAATGACTTGACTGGTCGTATAAAGAGAGGCTAAATTCTCTCAGAGTTCTCCTAAAATTGTGAAGTTTTGCTTTTCAAAATAACATACACAACTGTCTAGTTGAATCATAAATCAAACTATCAATGGATAATTCTTTATCAAAGTAATAATGCAGTCACATATTCAATTATGGAGTAGGTAGAGGACAGAACACATACAGCAAAAGACAGGAAGAATTTTATCCCTGTTTCTTTAGGAAAAAAAAAAAGTATAAAAACTATGGTTGTAAATAATACATTTGATTTCTACTAGTCAGAAACACTCTTTTCTTCTATATCAGATGAACTGTAAACAAAAATAAGTTCATTGTATGTAAGTCTAGAAGAGGAATCACAGAACTCTACCCAATGCAAACTAATGAGACTGGCAGGGTCCTGCACAAATGGGGGAGCTTTCTTCCTACAACAGAATAGATAGACCTCATACCTCTAACCTGGATATAAAGGAGACACAAAAGATTTTTTTACGAACAAAGTTTGGGGCAGAGATAACCAACACAGAAAAATCTTACGAGCAAGTTAACTCAGCACAGCTCAGGCATTTGAGCTGTATTTTACAGCAAAGTCTTCGAATTACTCCTTATGTACAGTTCTATTTGTAAGACCTTAATCTTTCATTTCTAAGGCCCTTAACAAGCTGTAACTGTTGTACTTTTTTTTCTTGCACATGGCCGGGCATCATCCATATCTAAAAGTACTGTTAAAAGAAGTTAACCTCCTTCCCCCTCCCCAGTTCTTCATGATTTCCTTCCTGTGGGATGTTACCACCTTCCAACTTTCCTGTCAGAGCAGTGGGTGGACATTGAGCAACCTGTTTCAGGCAACGTCAGCAAAATCCTGCAGCTCACTCAGTCTAAGGTAACCCGGTTGATGTTGAGTTCAATGGATCAGAGGTCTCTCACATGAGCAGCTCTGCCAGTAGGCCAGAGGAGGCTGTAACTTCTGCAGTGCTGTCACCAAGCTGGGGTTTAGCAGGGAGGTCGCCTATTTCATTAGCTCACTTAGAACGGGTAGCCTTTGGCAAGAGAGTTTTGCTGAGCAGGTGGGAGGAGGATGGGAATAGTAGTAGTGGTAGTAGCATCTTCAAACAGCAGAATGAGTGAATTTCCATTTAGCTCACAGAGTGGTTCTCTGTCACACGCTTTCCTAGTTTCTTCCTTCATGCTTCATAGGAGCCTCCGATAAAAACGTGCAAAACTAATCGTTATCCTTCTTTGTTGTGATGTGTCTGGAAATCTCTCATTTAAAGGTTAGGCTAATTGTGTGTTATCGTGCTGGTCACTATTGTCTTTTTCTCTGTATACTTTGTCTTAAATGTGTCTCATATTGCAAGCTGTTTAATACAGTTTAATACATCTTTGACTAACCCTGGTCAATGCCTGGATTTCCAGTAAGGTACGGGTATGTAAAGAAATTATTATCTGTTACTGGTACAGTAAGTCCATGTGAGAGTGCTATGATAAAACTAGTTGTCTGTGGGATCACCAGTGCTGGCAGAAGGGACGGGAGGTCTGAGTCACAGTAGTGCCACCTTAGGTCAGAAGGTGTTGTGGGACCTCACTGGTTTGTTCTTTTGGATGTAGAAAAAACAAAGGTCTGATACGAGAAGCATAAGACGTCTATGAAGGAAAAAGCCAAGAAGGACAGTTCTAGAAACATTTGTCTGGATTTGCATGAGAAGTTACTCTTGTGAGTGTATCAAAACTTTTGCTGAATAGAGCAAGATCAGAAAATGAAAAAAAAAAGGAACAGCCCAGGACTACGAGAGCTGAGTGACTTTAAAATAGGTTCTGTAAATCTCTTGTATGAACCGATAATAAACAAAACTGCTTGAAAGCTTAAGAGGCCCCAGTGACGTATAAAATTTTCTGCATACTTGATCATAGCAAAGTTTTAGGAAGAAGTTCTATGATACAAAGAGAATGCTGAGATTTCATAGTGTTTAAACTGAGAGAGTGCATGTTTTGGGAGGTAAGTTAACAAATGGTTTTACTGTGGTTGTTTCTAGTGTAGAGAAGTGACACAGTAGAATTGTGTTACAGAAGAAAACCCAGCGATACTAGAGCTAATAACGTGGCAGCAATGTTCCTGTAGATAGTAAACTTTATCTCTTCTTAAAAAAACAAAAGCATGAAAGGCGGATGAAGGCTATGGCAACAGATTTTAGATAGATAACCCAAATATAATACCACATACTTTTTTAATTTCAGGCAGTAACAATTCTGTTCTGATTCTAAATGTACATTAGTTTTCACATTTTGCTGATATATTAGAGAAGCATTTTTCTTTATGAAAAGTTGCCTTGAGGTGCATCTACCCTGAGGTGTAATTGTCAAGTAATGCAAAACTACCCAAACTGTATATCAGAGAGCTGACTGGACAAAAACTAACCCTGCAAAATCCAGCCAAGTGCTGGCTAGGCTGCCTGAATTGGCTTACCTCCTGTCCCCAGGAGCACTGACACTGGTGCTGGAAGAGGGCAGGCTGGGTGGCTGGAGGGCTGGGAGGAGGAGTGCATGGCAGCCCTAGCACAGAGTAGCTTAAATTGCTGTGGGACTATACTCTTGGAGATAGAAAATGTGATATGTGGAAATATTAACATAATTGTGTGGGCTAGAAATTTTAGAGACACTTTCACAATATCGTTATAACTGATGGCTGTCTAAGATTTGGATTCTGCAGAGCTGAGCCGAACCTGTGCAGTTTAAATAAGAAAAATCTCACCTGCCTTGAAAGTCAAGTCTGCAAACAAGTGTTTCATTAGTTGTCAGGTAGTTATTCTCACCACAAATAGTCTTTGTCATTTCTTTTTGTGTTTGAGCAGTTGAATCTCCAGCAGTTGTTGCTTAAGCTGAATTTTAGGATTCCAGTGAGTTTTGTATTGCATTGTACTAGGTAAGAATTAATGATATTTCAAAATTAAATGTGTTAATAAAACAAGGGAGGTTTTTTTGTACAATTAAACAATGAAATGGACAAAAGCAGAGTTTTGCAAAGGTTCTAAAGATCTATCAAAGCTTTCAGTGTCCTATCTGAATATTTGACTATTCTCAGTTGAAAATAACAAGGATCTTGCAGCATCTAGCCATAACTACTCTTTTAAATCTTACAACTTTCTGTTGAGAAATACAAATCATGCTTCTTTAGAACAGCCATGAAATATTTTTTCACAAAGTTGAAAAGAAAAAAAGGGGAGGAGGCTATGACAGAGAAACCAGGGAATTATGTTCATATAAGAAATTCCTTTACTGGGGAATGGGAAATAAAAATCGTTTGTGGTACCCTAGGAACTCAATAGCTGAAGAGGGAGCTTAAACATTAAAAATTATTTAAAAAATTGTAGTTATAGTGGTGGTTAATGATGACTCCTTTCATGATAGACCAGAATCCCTTACAAAGGGGAAAGTGGTATTATGTAGGTAAAATTACAAGCTTGAACAGGGTCTGAACCAAACCTACATGAGGCAAATATATCTGCTGTTGTTTTAATTTTAAAAATAACTGTGCTTTCTAGCTCTGCCTGGAAGCAATTTAATGCAACAAATTGATTTTTTTTTAAAAGTATTTCCAGCCAGACCAGAAGCAGTAGTTAATAAATATTTTGAGAGGGTGAGTCTGTTCTTTATGCTTGGTTTTGCAAACTCAGTGAATTTGGATATTAATATCTGAAATTGTAGATAGTAATTCAGCCTGTTTTTCTAAAGCTGATCTCACATTTATCTTGTTGTCTCTGTGTCAATGTAGAAATTGCATTCAGAAATCTGTTCCCCAACAGAGGTAACAGAGAATCTGTTACAAAGTTGATGATACCGTGGTTTTCAAAGCAACAAGAAAAAACACCCTCAAACACATTTCTTTCAAATTTTATGTCTAGAAAGCTTTTGGATAATGTTGCTCTTGAGAAAATTATGCATATTTTTGTTAATGTGTTATTTAAGAACATACCAAGTGTAGAAAATGCTTTGAAGAGGATCGTGCCAGTCAAAGACAAGAGGATGTAGAGTTAGGAAAGGCAGATTTCAGAAGTTATCCTGGTTTGTAATCCAAAGGCCAAATTTAAAGCTAGGAGCAGTTTTGATTCTGGAAGTTGAGGAGGATGTGTTTACACAGGAAAGGACTGCAAAAAGCAAAGGTGTCAACTTACAGAGCATTTTCAAAATTACAAAAAGTGGAAAATGTTACCTCACATTTACTGAACACTTACTGTGTCCACAGAGGTAGTTATTAGAAAGTACTTGTTCAGTGTGAAACCACAGAATAAACTAGATGTAGTAACTTCTTCCTGCAGACAAGTCTTTAGTGATCAGTGAAATACTTGAAATGTCATCTTTGTGCTGGCTATTGGCATGTGATTTATCGTTTCTAGAAATAGAGAAAAATCAAATGTCAGTACTGTGGTGTTAGGCTCTGTAGAAATTCTTCAGGTGTCTTTATGTCTGTTATATTTTCTAGGAAGCACAACATCTTCTGCAACCACAGTATGATTGGGGAAAAAAGGATCAGAAAGGACCTTGAGAGGTCGAGTTATCTGTTCTTCAAGGCAGAGTCACCTGTAGCTGGCATAACCTATTCTGAAGAGGTGACAGGAACAGAGGCTCAGTGACTTCCACAGGCAAATGTGCAGGCTTAGTGCTTGCTTGCACTTGCTTCTGATTTAAGTGCATTACTTTCTCTTACAGTTCATTCCTCTACCCCTTGTAGTTGTACTTTATTTATTTTTTTTTTTTTTTACTTCTGAAACAGTTCCTCAAACTTTGAAACAAACACTTAAAAAATTATCTTGTTTCCTTGTAGACATTTCTCCTTGGACACCCCCTTCCCCCTCCTGTTTCCATAGCCTTTCCTCTTACATCATGCGTTCTGAATCTCATGGTTGTGCTCATTCCTCCCCACTGGACTTGCTCCAAAACATCTTTCTTGAAGTGCACTAACGAAAACTGCTGTATTCCAGCTCAGGATGCACCAGCACTGGCTAAAGAAAGAGGATTATTTCCTATATTTACTGGATGACGTTGTTTTTATTTCCCAGAGTGATGTCTGACTGTTTTGTGGCAGGATGGCATTGCTCAAGTTCTGATCTACTCCAGATCTTTCATGCAGAATTGTTGCCAAGTCCCCGCTTGGTACCAGTGCAATGGTTTAAGCACAAAACCTTCTGCCTGTCTTCACTCAGTTGTGCATCTTAATTCCCACTTGCTCCATACCATTTTTTTCCGACATTTTAATTCATTTGCTAAGATCAGAATATTGGCAACACCTAACACCTTGGTGTTGCCTGTGGAGTTCAGCAAGGGAAATATCCATAGCACTGAAACTTGTGAAACTCCATCGTGTTAGTTAACCACTGAGAGTTAACTCTCATTATGGTTTTCCAATGAATTGGTATTTGCCTTTATGTAATTTTTTCATATTTTACCTATGAGAATGTGAAGTGGGACAGTTCTCCCCCAGACTAATTGCTGGCACCTCAGCTTCATGCTATCATTCAATGAAGGATAGGAGCTGTCGTATTACAGTCCTTGGGAGCTAAACTTCCCTCAGCAGAAACTCTTGTAATATGTCTGTGTCTCTGCTTCTGTGGTTTTTTCTTAAATAACTTGCCTTTCTGTAACTTGCCTTTCTGTAACTCTGGTAAGGCATGTTGTCATACTGTACCAGAGAATGAGATTTATCAATTTGAAAGGCAGAGTTTGGACCTGACTATTTTCAAAGGTTCAGTTTTGGTTTTTTTTTCTGAGTTCAGTCAAAGTTCATAGAAAACTTCTGGAAATGACAGTTTCTCTCTTAATATCATGTCTGTGTCAATTTAATGGATTAAATTTGTATCCTTTAATCTCATACTGGTTAAAGTGTTCCTGTTTCTTTTGCTCTTTAAGATCCTGTATTGTGTGAGTAGTTGTATGTTGAAAGACCAAGGCAATTAACTAAAAGTACTGTACATTTGGGAGCGTATGATATAATTCCAGTTTTGAGCATTAATATTCATCTGAAATAATTTATGGGTTTAGAATTATAGAAATGCTGTGAGAATAAATTTGTGCACTTGTCATTTTCTCTACAGGATTGTCTTCAGTTCCTGTAACTCCCACCATCCCATCCTCTTCCTTTGTTTTACTTTTCTGTTCCTATGATTTTATTTTTTTCCCTACAGCTTATTTTGTTCTGACACTTGGGTTTTTTCCTTTTTTTTTTTGTTTCTTTCTTTCTTTCTGACTAATTCTTTGCCTATTACCTAGCATGTTAGATCTTAGGAATTCACAGATATTGCTGTGGTTGCCTGCCAATGGTAGGAAGTACTTCAAAGTGATCCACAAGTGGCTATTTCTAGCTGTCTGGAAAAAAAATGCCTGAACATCAGGTAGGAGAAATACCTCCAAAGAGAGGGTTTCTGTGACTAACTGAGTCATTAGCATGTTCCATCATTAACTGATGTTGCCTGAGAAACTGCTGGTAGCAGCATCTGTCTTTTTTTTGCATGGGATGGAGGAGTAAAGCCAGGAAAGGGTGAGATGGGGAGCACAGGTCCGACGAGGTGGGAGTGAGCTGGGGTGGGTGGGCTTGTCTGAACAGAGGAGGTGGGCTGTGATCCAGTTTATGAGGAGAATAAATGTCTGTGAGCTGTGGAAATGGGGTTAGGGTTGTGAGAATGTGTGATTGGAAGTATAGGGGAGGTTAACATGCTCATGAGTGCAGACTGGCAGAGAACTAGAAACTTGTACTGCTGCCCTGCCAACATGGCTGGTGTTACAGGTACTGAACATAGCACCGCGCTGTGCTTGGGAAAGTTGTGCCTCATAACCTGGTTACTTTTTTTCTTCTTCAGGACATATAATGTAAGCAGTGGCCACGTCTTTCACCATGGGTTGTATGGCAAGTTTTACTTACGAAAAAGAAGGGAGGTGAAGTTGTGTCTGCTGCAGTGGTTGGATATTTCAAATACCTTGCCCAATTGAAACACTCAGAGTGGATAGAGACATGAAGGGAAGTCATTGCCAATTTTACTGTCTACAGGTCCTGTGATTCTGAGAGCCATAATAGTGTAGAAAGAATAGTGGACTCCGCTTATTTAGGAAAATACATATGCCTTTTTTCCTTCAGGTCAAAAACATAGTTATGAAATACTGAAAATTATGACCTCCTTTATCTTTGCTCATGTCTGATGTATGCAACCCCTTTGTGGGGTTTATTTGGTTTTTTTCTCTGTACTGTTCTCCCTAGTGTGTTTGGGTTTTTTTCCTTTTTTTCCTCCTTTGAACTGACGAAACCACTCTCTTGGGTAGTTCTGAGTCAGTTAGGTCAGTCCTGGGCTTTTCTGTGCAGAGACTGCCAAGTTTTTCTAAAATATGTGGTGGTTTAGGGATTTGGATGAATGTCCAAAAGGGACCAAGACTTGAGACCTCCAAATGTCTTTAATTTAAAACCATAATTTGGAAAGGATCCTTCCTGAGTCCCAAGAGAAAAAAGCCAATACTTTCATTTATACTATTAGTCATCATTCTCTCCACCATCAGGGTTCCCCTCGCTTCTGAAAAGGCTACAGTTTGTTTTGCTGCTTTAACAAAAATGAGTTTAGTTGATTTAATGTTCTGTTTTGTGATGAAGTGTCTTACCTAGGTCATAGTTTAGCTGTTAACAAGATATTTATGAAGTGGTAAGAATTCTCTGCTCTGTGGTGAATTTAATCTCTGGAGTGGGGCAAAATGCTATTTAACTAGCAAATAAAGTAGTTCAGCTTCAAATTATATGTTGAAGTTAAATGCAACAATTTTAATCTTTTAGTAACCCTCTAAATAAGTAGAGTATCTGGAACTGCTCAAAACTTATGTAATTTGACCTCTACAATAGGAAAAGCATTTCAGATAGATTAATATTACAAGTAGCTATCCAAGGAAGGAAAATTTTGGATTTAGAAACCAAGTTAAATTCATGCTTTTATTCTACATACAGACTGTAAAATATAGCTGAAGACTAAGAACCTAGTCCTGAGCTCATTTTTTCAGTACTCAAGACTCATTTGACTGACTTATCAAATACTGTGCTAAATCCTTGTAAGTATTTGAAGCTGGCATTTGTGATACTCGCTTGGTAGTGTGTTGTCTGTCATGTAACAACAGTGTTATCCACAGATATTTCCTTCATTTTTGCATAGTTTTATTGGTGCTTAGCATGATTACAGCTGTAGTAGTTAAGACCCAAGCACTAGAAGCCTTCATGTTCTAGGTGTACCCCAGACATGCAATGCAAATACAGTTGCTTTTAAAGGAATTCTGTAGGAACCACTGCTTCACCATCAAAAGTTTTGGAAACAACATTGTTTGGGATTTCAGTTGCATCTATGAACTAGTAGTGGTTTTTCTCTGTCTCTCTCACATATACTAAAAAAATTGTATGTGAGCTCTTTCTCTCCCCAGTTGTGTATCAGCAGACTTTATCAGGCATGATTTGTGATTTACTGAATTTTGCGATAACTAACAGACTAATACTTACATGATAAGTAAGTAATCAGTGAACTACATCACTAATTCATTGGCCGTGTTTAATTAGCTCTAGAGTGCCAGCTCACCTGTGCAGAAATCATTTTTATTGGATTCTCAGAGGCTCCATTTTACTCAAACTTCAGTTACCTGAACACCCATTTCTGTGGAATCCCTATTTCTGTCTTGCTCTAGGGAGGCAAACCTTTGTGTAGTGTAGAATAGTTGCTTTGGTCTCCATTCTCATTTTATATGTTCACTTGTACGATTATAGCTCTGACTGAAAAGAAATCTTCAGGAAGATTTGTTTTCCTGACTCTAATGTGTGTTTTTGCATTAAGATCATTTCTAGTTCACTGTACAGTTTTTTTGATCTGGCAAACAGTATGAGTGAACGCTAACCATCTAAAGCCAAGCTTGCCTGTGTCTCCACGAGACTGGACTGTGAAGGAGGTACGTGAAGCATGGGTTGTTCAGAACTAAGATCCCACAGGACTATTTTTTGTAAAAAAGACGACTGTTTTGTCACCCCCCCTCCCCCAGCAGCCATCTGCTGAGATGAACTTTAGAAGATCTGCTTTCATAAACACATTTTGCATTTGATTTTGCTTGTAAACCAGTTATCTTACATGGTTAACATTCTCCTAAATCTATCGCTTATAATTAGCGCCACAAAAAAACCAGTTTTGACAGTGGCTTGCAAAGTTCATGCACGCATACAGATTGTATGACAAATCAGAGGCCTGTGTCTATATGGGAATCAGCAATTAATAAAACAATGCTCTGTAAGACTGGAATAGACTGGGATAGACATTCATCTGTCTCTCATGTAATGGCATTCTGAATTGCACGAGAAGCAATGCTGTTCTGGAGGCAGTGTCTACCTCTAGTATAAGACAGACAGTGAAAGTTTATTAATTAAGTTAGCATTTGTACTTTGAAGGTAATAATGAGTTTTTAACTTTGTAAGAAACCAGATTCTCGCAGTGAACATACAATAATTTTTTTACCTGAATAGAAGACGTATAAAAAGTCAGGCCTGCATGATTATAGTATAAGTTTATAAAATTGAAACTGAAAAGCATTTCACTTCCCAGATATGAATTTTTGTGTTACTTCTGCGACCATTAGTGTTCAACATCTAAAACAGAGCAGGGAGTTGCAATTCACTGACACAGTTGTAGGTGTTAGTGATATCTTGTTTTGTGGAGCCAGTAACGCCTCCTGAAGCTCCTGTTGCAAAGTGAAAGAACTTTATAAATGCTAATTAATTTTCAAATTGCATGAGAAAGTGAGATGGACTTGTTAATCTTATAAATGAGGAAGCTAAGGCAGATCGGAGTTATGTGAAGTGTGCTGAGAGCAGAGAGGTTTTTGTGTGAGCAAGTGTTTCTGTATGGTTTGTCCATGAACATGTGGCACCAGCCATGATTGTGCATATACATGGTGTGATGTTTAATGGAGAACTTGGTAAAATTCTAAGAAGAAAAAATAACAGATCAAAATGCTAAAATAAAAACCCTATATGAGAAATTCCTATGGTTTATTTAGATTCAGTTTGAAGTAAAGCCACTAGCTTGCTTACATTTTTATCCAAGGAAACATGAAATTTAAGCTCTTCTTACTGCATGTAAATGTCTTGGCATATATGTACCCTACAGCATTCAAGTAGCTTTGGCCTACTTCTGTGGTTCATTCTTAATGATTACTGGTTAAAAAAAGGGGACAGACAACACAGAATAAATGGCAAAAACTTACAGTATTTCTAGAGCAGTATCATGAACAAGTTAATACCAACCAGAGTTGTAAAGAGACATATAAAAGTCTGTTGGCAGATCAAAGCAGAAAGCATAGGAGAAAAGTAGGCATATCATAACTGGAAAGAAACTTAACAATTGTTCTAAAATGACTGAGTCTAAGATCTTCTCTTGTTAAAATGGATTTATTAGAAAATAGGGAAATGTGCATGTACAGTTGGAGAATAATTGAATCATAGAATCATTGTAACTTACAGTTGTAGTATATGTTTGGAGAAAATCAGTATTTTTGAAACCAATATATGTAGTGATTAGAATGTTCCTGAGGTAGTTTCTTAAAATAATTTGGGGAACAGGAAAAAGCAAATTTGGGAAGGGTTTTTTTTTTTTTTTTTTTTTTTTTTAAATGGCAATTCCCTCTTCCATCTTCACAAAGTACTTGACCTACTTGATTCCCATTGGTCATTATTTCTGTATGCCATCATTCACTCAGTAAATAGGAAGCTTTTAAAGTCCTTCTGTGGAGGACAGACTTTCAGGCTTGGGAGAAGGTTGACATTTTTATGGGAAGAGGAGCAGGGATTTGGTCTGAAAGAGGAGACTGAGTGGTGGAGAGCTTTGTTGGGACCAGAAAGCTAAAATGTTACCCAGGCACTCATCCTGCTGCTGTCGAAAGGAAGAAGTAGCTGCACCAGGAGTTTAGAGAAGTAGCTTTCACAGATCTGTAGGGTGGCTGTGAAGATAGTGGCTTGCCTTGAAGAAAAAGCTTGCACACAATAAGTGCATGTGTTTTTTGGTTGGTTTTTTTTTTTTTTAATTTACAGGAGGAAGTGCATACCAAGAAACATGCATTTCTTTAAAGGAAGTGGCAGGACAGTTTCTTTTCTCCAAGTGGGATTTTGCATACTGCTGACTACAGGAGGAATGCCATACACTAAAAAGGGATTTTGTCTGCAGTTCTTTTTTTTTTCTCTCATCCTTTATTCTGCTCATATGATTGCAGAATGTAAAGGCTGATGCCAGCTACAGGGTAATACTACAAAAAGTGTAATGCCTGTCTTCCGCTGTTGTAAGTTGGGATGATTCTATTACAGTCAGTGAAGTCACACTGAGGATGTTAATAAACATTCAAACAAAGATTAAATTTGAGGTCTCTTAGACTTCACAGATGATGTTTCTAGCTCCTGAAGATGTTTTAGATTAGAAAGTCTGTGTTCAAGCAAACTGGCCTACCCTTGGAGCACTATAGATGTTGTAAATAACAACATTCCTCTGGCCACTGATCAAGATACAGGAACTGATTTAATCTTGGACTTTTGATGTCTTTGCAATTGCTTATTACTGGATTTCAAAATACGTGTTTTTTGACTTTCCATTAATGTTTAGTTAAAAGATGCCTGAATGCTTTTGTTTGGATTACTTGATTACAGTTTATAACCATTCATTATTTGCTTAGTTTTTTCTAAGTGTAGATCAGAAAGGTGGGGTATTTTACATTGCTAACAGGATAGAGATTCTTTTTGACACTAAAGGCAAACTGGTTAAAGTGAAAGATAATTTAAAAATTTGGCTTTGTGCCTCTGATTTGTGCTATCCTGGTAGATATGCTAATGAATGTGTAGATTTTCACATGCATAGAATGAAGTGCAGGCTGCTCTGAAGTTTGATAGTTTTCATTTGCCTAAATGGCTATTTTTCTGGCTTAGTTTAGTAGTGTATTGTTCTATACCTCTTGTTCTCAGGTTCACTCATCAGTATGAGGCTTGTGGAGACAAAATTTAAACCTAGATCTTGGTTTTGCTTTTTATCTTACTGGAGCAAGTATCATAGGAAATTTCTGTCTTGCGTCTGCCTTAATTTACAGCAGTTTGCTTATGTTCAGGTTTAGCTTTGTGTTTTTACTGAGGGAAGTCTTTCTGAGAGTGCTGGAGCACTCAAATGCAGAGTCTGGCCAGTGGCCATATGTGGCGTTATTCTTGATGGGCTGGATTTACAGCAGTGGTCAACCTGAAGAGGCAGATGTTCAGCTGTGAGATGAACTGTTGACCAAATCCAATAGTGAAAGGAATGACAAAAGTTAAAACAATAGAGCATTAGTTAGGCTAGACACTGAACAAACAAATGAAGTGGAAATATGCGCCATAATTAGGGGTGGAAGGGACCTCAGTTCCTCATGAAGTCCAGGCCCTGCTCAGAGCATGGCTAACAATATTAAAAGTTAAATATTCTTTTGAGCTTTATTTCAGAGATACCCTTTTCTAGACACCCTTTCTTACCAAGTGCCCATCCACAGTTATGACTGACAGCAGAAATAACTTCTGATTTCTGGAGGCTTAAAGAGAAAGCCTGAATTCTAAGACAGTCTCTTAACCTTGCCTTTTCCCACAGCTTCTTGGATTTTTAGAAGAAAATAACTGAAATACTGAAATAAACTGGTTTTCACCTGTCTTTTGTTTTTAGAACCTTGGGATATTACAGCTTTTCTCTCAGTCTTGGACATCTTCCCCTATGACTACTCTGCCTTTTAACTTAAACACCCCAATTAAAAAGAGATTTCACTAAAGCATTGTTCATTTCTTTCGGCAGTTCTGCTTTACAGTGTTTTTCATCTTTCCTTTTTTCTGGCCTTTCAAGAATCATAATTTTGAATTCAAAAAAAGTATGAGTCAACCTTCTGCCTGTAATGCTTGATTTCATGTGGACTGACTTGACAGCCTAAGGTTGCCATCAGCACTTTAATTTCTCTCTATGATACTCTGAGTCAGTGGGGAGTTGAGCATCCTCATTGTTTAATGCTTTGGAGATGAGGTTATATAGCTGTAATTACTGATAATACCTGACTTAAGCCTTTTCCCTTTAAGAGGCAACATATCCTTTTGTGACTTCTTTTATTTGCATTGTATACTTTAACTACCTTTCAGAAAGAGTTGTTAAAGCGTTGTCTAGCCTCAGGAACTCTTGTTCTGTTTAAACCACTCCTCTTCCTAATTGCCCTAGACCTGCAGGATCTGAGCTGCCATTATATTTGCCTAATATAATTTAGGCAAATGTCTTCCTAGCCCATCTGTTTATTTGAAAGGTTGACAAATTTGATAATGGTTTCAGGTGTTACTCTAGTTCTCAACATTTCATAGGAGGTTTTTCTCTCCCCTTTTTGTGTTATCAGCAGACAGTGATTAAAGTCGTGCAGTTCAGAGTGTAAGAACAAAAGGGAAAAACTAGTTCTCTGGGTTCCAGGAAACACGAGCTGTTGTAATTCGTGTTGCATTTTGCAAATTTGGGAAACATTTACACCTGTGTGCTGTGCAGTTTTGCCAAAATTTTCTAACTTGGATGTTTAAAATTACTTGTTAAATTTAAGTGACTCAATTTTCAGAATTACAGAGTATCTGCAGCTTTCATTTGAAAAAGCAGATGCTTTTGAAATTTTTAAGTATTCTTTATGGCTTTCTCTCTCATCGTGACACACTATATACAAGAAGAATACTTTCAGTAGAGGAATCTACTTGGCATAGAAGTCAGCATTCATATTCTCCCATCAGAAAAATGGCTCAGTTCCAATACACTGTTGTAACTGGGGCAAGCATATAAATTAAAGACTAAATAATTTATCTTTTTTTTTCTTCTTTTTTTTCTGGTATAATTACAGTGTCACTCTTTCGATATTGATTTTGCAACAAGTTTTAGGCCCAGGATTTTAGCCCTGAATATTCAGACTGACTTGGAAACCTGTCTTGCTGATTCTTGGCCAGTTAATAGTTCCAAGTGGATGCAATTTAATAACCCTTGTGCTGTTTTGATTTGCCTCCCACACCATCTGGTCTATGTCTCTCTCCTGCTCTTTTTTTTCTTTCTTAAAGGATAGTATTTTTTCAATGATTTAAACTTTCAAGCATGTCATCTAAAAACGCAGCTTGCTCTGAAATTTCCCTGTGCAATGTGTTTTTTGAGAAAGAAGGCTTTCTGTATACAGAGGAAAAAGAACATGAACAGGAACCTGTGGACAAGTTGGAATGGCAGGAATGTGTGCAGAGTAAAGATGTCTGTTTCTTCACACTGTAATATTATTTAAGCACATTTCAAAAGTAAAATTATTTCATGGCTCTGAGGTCTCCTGGATGGCTCTCTGTGTTTCTCTGCTGGCCTTCACAAGTTCAATTACTGGAGAGTGGCAAGAGATGTTTTAGAAGTCCAAAATCGCTCAGCCTTTGCTGAGATGGAAGTTAAGTGCTACGAATGAAGCTTGTGGTCTCTTAACTGGCCTTTTTTATAGTTGATTTAGTAATGATAACCCAGAGTGATGCTGCTTGAGTTTAGCTCTGTTTGTCATGACGTTTAGAAAATGCTGAGTGAAAAGTCTGTTCACGTTGTGTGAAAGCACAAATTCTTGACAATCTTGTTTTAAATTTTGGAGGCTTGTTTGCCTGCATAACATAAAAGATGTTTGTCCTTAAGTGTTTCCGTATGCTTGAAATACGTTGCTTTAGCTGGCGCTCAGGTTATTTCTGATTTATGCCTGTTTTTTGCTGGACTGACGTCTACGTTACATAAACCAGGAAGGTTGAGGAGGTCGGCTGCGAGATGATTTTGTTCTGCCCGGTGCTGTGGGTGTTGCCCGGGGCTAGCTGCTGGGGAAGCAGCAGGTGAATTGCCCCTACTGTGGTAGCAGGTGGCCCTGCACTGACACCAGCAAGCTGTCATGCGAAGAGAGAAGGGAGAGCTGAAGGTGTCCATCCCAGTTTTGGCTGGGTTTGACTTGCTGTCCTCGCAGCAATTCCTCCACACCTTCAGTCCAAACTGCACCCTTCCTGGAAAAGGCGAGGGCAGTGCCTGGCTCCCGCGGGAGTGCACGCAGCCCGGCGGCTGACCGTGCCCGCCCGTACGGGCGGCTGGTTCCGCTGCTGAGGGACGCGAGCTGTGGTGGGCCCAGGTGGCCTGTGAGGCGCTGGCTCCTGCTGCCTCGAGGATTTCACCAGCCTGTTGGCCTGGTCATCCTGGCGGGTGCCTTCTGGGCACCTCCTTGCCTCACCTTCAGGCCTGTGTTTCGAGACGGCGGCACACGCTCTTGTTTTGTACTTGCAAGCCTTGCTCCTCTCCCTCTCTGGGGAGGAGCTGGCCATCTTGCAGCGAGACGCCCCCCACCCCCTCGTCGCGTACGTTGATATTCATGCCCTAAATTCTCAAGCGTGGCTTAGTATTTTCTTCCCTGATAACAATCCTTGGTGCTGCACATGTTTCAGATTTAGATAGGAAGATGTATTTCCTTGCCCCGCTTCTGTCCCTGTGATGACAGAGAGGTGGTCTTAAGGCAGAAAGTCAACGTGTACATACGGCCTCCATTTTGCCTAGCAGGATTGGTCAGTCTGGTGACATTTTGATGTAGTCCTGTCTACATTCTCCCCCTGCCCCCCCCGCCTCCAGCAGCCTGGTTTCCCTCATCAAAAGCCAGCTTTTAAGTTTGCCAGGCCAGTGTTCCTGTCTCCTCACTCAGCTTGTGCAAGATAAAGGCTTGACTTCCAGTTCTGCTTCAGTGAGGTTAGTTTACCCCAAAACACAGATCTATAGATGCCAAAAACTACACCTGAGCATGTGCCATACCTGTAAATTTCACCAGGACTTAGTACAAATTATTTTGCCATTTGAATAGGTAAGTATTTTATTTTACTTTTTGTGTAAGTCATGAGTTTTGGGGGTGTTAGTAATATTAAAAAGAATCAATCATATATGTTTTCACATAAATCTGTCCTGTAATTTTATGAATTCTGTTTTATGTGCAGTCTCCAGTAGCTACCATGCTTTTATCCAAGGACAAAAAAACCCTTACATAGCTAATGGAATTTTTAAAATGCTACTTGTACTACACATTATTTCCTACCATTTTCTGCTGTACCAAGGGTGGTAATTTCAGCTTGGTTGGGAAAAAATTCCTAGTAAATCTTTCCAAAAAGAGGTTTTCCAGTTGATTCATCCTGACAGATTTCAACAACCTGTCCTTCTTTAAGAATAGGAGTGCGGGGTTTGGTTTTGTTTTGTTTCATTTTGAAAAGTGAGTTAGGATCTTGCTCTTTTCACTCTTTTTTTTCTCCTGCTCATTTTTATACTTCTGCTTTTCAGAACAATGGTTTGATTGACTTTTATTCCATATATGTGACCTTTGTAGAGACTCTAAGAGATTCTTTTCCCCTAGTTATATTAGTGTTTTGTTTCTCTCAAGTGTCTAGTAAATGTTTAACTTGAAGTATACTGGCACAGTGTGCCCTTGTAAAACGGCATTTCAGGAGAATCTCTGTTCCAAAAGGTTTATAGCCTCACCTTAAGTTAAATTTGACATCCCAGTTTCTGTAAGTGAAAACGGACCATAGTCTAGTTAAGGTTATCTGAATTTTCAGCAGTGTCAAATACTTTAATGCCTTCTTCTTTTGCATTGATGTCTTTGATGATGACCTGTTGTATGTAGATTGCAGACAGATGCTTTTCAGGACATGCCTGCTCATTCTGGTCTCCGGATGTGCATCCCAGGGTGTTTTGATTCCATGTCAGGGTAAGACTGGGTATGCCCTTGTCTTACATACTCTCTTTCCTTTTGGAAAGATACTTAGGCTCTCGGGCAGGGAAGAAATGAAGATGTACATCAAGTTCAGTGCTCTGGAGACTTGGGGTGCTCACAGCCACAAAGTATTCTGCAGAGCATTCATTCCTCATGAAGCAGAGGAGAGATCACATCTCCCTCCTGTGAATCAGCTTCCTTACAGGCATTTATGTTGCCACTGGGAACCACATAAACATTTTAGGATCTGGCTAAAATAAAGGTCTGGTTAAAATAAAGACGTATAGCATGTCCATGTGTGTCTGTGGCACTATGTTTATTGTGCTAAGTGTGGATGGAGCTCCGTAGCAGTGGGCCATCTTCAAGGTTGGGAAGGAAAGAGAAGCAAGTGAGCAAAGGAATTCTTGACATTGTAACCTGGTTTAGAAACAGCTGTTTTTCTTGTTTCACGAAAGTCCATTAGAAAAAACTTTATTGACCATTTATTAATGCTCCATCTTCCATCACCTTCCCCCATCCCAATTAT
Organism: Haliaeetus leucocephalus; assembly: GCF_000737465.1. Classification (NCBI taxonomy): domain Eukaryota; kingdom Metazoa; phylum Chordata; class Aves; order Accipitriformes; family Accipitridae; genus Haliaeetus; species Haliaeetus leucocephalus. Next base: position 11,775,384 of record NW_010972687.1, on the reverse strand, counting down.
TATGAAGGGATCCACACTTAAAAGTTATTTAGCAACAGAGTTACTGTGAGGTTTTTATCACCTCAATAATCAGGTTGCTCCACTCCTAATGAATTCCCAGTTGCAATTTATAATTTCAGTAAAGTACATTACATAGCAATAGATCAAGTTACCCACGACCTTAAAGTGGAGCATTTTGAAGAGAAGACTCATTTTGTGAATTCCAAATAAATTGGTTTGCTGGGGAATGCAGTACTGTACAGAAAATAAAAATATGTCCCTGCCATTTTTATGTGGTGAAGTGCCGATTCTGCTCTCCAGAGGCTGTCAGGCCCTCCTGTTAGTAGTGCAGGAGATGGAAGAGTGCCCTTCTCTCTTGTTTGACAGGCCATCATTTGAGGCTGGGAGTTTTGCCAACTAGTGACCTAGTGTATCCAGTTTCTAATCTGGGGGAAATGTTATTGAGAAGGTGGTGGCCTGACAACTCTGGCATTTCCTGGGGTTCTCAGATTACTGTGACACCATCTGATTTGTTTTTCAGGCTGAGTTTTACTTGGATTGAACTAATTGTATTGCTTGCTCTGCTGAGAGATCACCTGTGATCTGGAGACTGATTTTTTTTTTTTTTAAATTATTACTGATCAGTTATCAGGTTTGTTGTTGAAGTTTTGGGAACATGGGAGTGTTTAGGTGTACATGTGACAGCTCAGTATCTTATCTTCTAAAGAAAGCGTCAGAGGAAAACAGTTAGCAATGCTTGCCTTCTGGGAGCTCAGCTACCAGAATTTTATCAGACTTTTCTTTTACTGTAGCCATGAATATTATTTTGATTTGAGTAGTACATATATTGAGCTAGATGCTTTTGAAGCATGAAGATTCCTCCATCATCTCTTGGTTAGAACATTGTTGATGAGGTTAATGAGGCAGCACATGTGCTGATATGGTCACGAGGCAATGAAATGGATTAGTGTTCCTCCAAGATTAGGTCTAAATGAAAGCCTGTTTTTTTCCTGAGGATCACTTGGCAATGGAAAAAGAGAATATAGGTAGCCATTTGTCAAGTAAATGTAATGCATGGATGTGTCACGGGGCTCCTCTGGGATCTTCTGAAGGCCTACCTAAACCTTCAGATGGCGAGCATTACCTTGCTTTCAAAACCTTCACACTTGAAGCTGGGCACCTCAAGGGTTGCCCCTGTAGCTGTGCAGCGTGCTGCAGTTGTGCACTGCAGTGTCCGAGTATCTGACGGCAGTGTCTGTGCCCAACTAGGATTGAAATCTCTTGCCCAAAGGGTGTGTGAGGATTTCATGTGTCACTGGAGAACACTAAAGCCGATGGTAACAGGTGGCCCATGGGAACTCTTTGAAAGGCATATTCAGCCTTCAACATTCAGCCATAGAAGTATAAATGGGCTTAGGGTCAAAACATGGAAAAGTTGACATGTTTGTTGTGACAAATGTGTGTGTATTTGTGTAAGTGACGGACTACTGACAGTTTGTGAGCTTGCTAGCCATTTCCATTTTCAAACACAGCCCAATACATTTTGCTGACATTTTAATAACTTAGACACTTTATATTCAAAAAAGTTTTTTAAAAAAAAACCCAGTCCCTACAGTGTTACTTGGCAGTGTTTGAAAATAATACTGCAATATGAGTGTATTTTCCCTCTTAAGAGGAAAGGAAGTCTTGAAACGTGCAAAATCTTTGTAGCACTCATTGCACCATTCCATCTAGAATAACTAGTGTTGTCATTAGTTTATCAGGTGCATACTTACTTAAGAACAGTATGAGTTTGAGTTTGTTTCATGCTAGTTTTTATTTCAGTTGTGGTGGTTACAAAACAAGGAAAAAAGCTTGCTATCAAAATATGGAAGCAAAGTTTTATCTTCAAGAGAGATGTTTGGAGTTGGTGATGATTCACACTGACTGCCAGAGGCCAGACTCTCCTCCTGGGATTTAAATATGTTACAGGGAAGACCTGCTTAGGTGCATAATCTGCTTATTGCATTACTGACCACAGTATGGAAGGTGTTTAACAGAACAGCAAAACTTTTTTTTACTTAATTTAGGTAGCTTTTCTGTGTTTTAATCCATGATAACAATTTACTATATTGTAAACTCAAGTTGCTTTGGTATTTTACATTTTGATGCATTAAGTTTTTTTGTTCTGTTTTGAGGGTGTTTTAATCAGAATTTTTAGTGAGTTTCATGTAGTTCAGAGCAAGTATAATGGAGCTTTCATTCTTGCCTTTGTTCACATTTGCCTTCATATAAACCCTGTAGCAAAAGTTAACGTAAATTGGCACAAGAAAATTATACATCTAAGTCTTTTGGCTGGTCCTACTGATTAAGGTCAAGCATCAGGCTTGGAATTTTGATAATTTATCTGAACAAGAGCCATAAGGTTTATCTTTAATCTGAGTGAAAAAATGTTATCTCTGACAACAAAGCAAACAAAGTATTAAAGATTTTCCTAAACAAAAGAATTGAAGTGTGCCTTGATCTGTTTATATAATTGAATGAAAAAAATGAATCCCTTTTTTCTTAAGTTCCTAAGTATTTACAGTTGTTTAACTATATTGACGATAAGATTGTTTTTATTGACTTCTCAAGGCAAAAAGCACTTACGATTCTTTTCGTTTTCTTAACGAGAACTGGTAATGTGTCAGTTACTGGTGTAAAGGCTGTGATCAAAAGAAATTTCCATTAGACACAGGACTAGAGTTTGGCTTGCCAAATATCGAAGTTACTTTATCTTGGAAAATGTTACAAGTAACGCTGCCCTTGTAAAGAATGGTGACAGCCCTGTCTCCTATTCTTGTGCAAATCTTATTTGGTTAAAAAAACAGGCAGGAGGCCATGAAAGGGTCCTAGTCTGACCAGGCTGCCTGACATGCTGACTCAACATTGCTTTGTTTGTTCAACTAGCTACTGTGTCTAATGTGCAAATGAAGTACCAACTTTACAAGATGTGTGGCTGCCAGCCTGCCTCCAGGAGGATGAAGTCTTACAGAAAAGATAGGTGCAGCTCAAAAATAGGAGTTCCTCATTTCACTCCCTGTTGCCTGGAGGGGGTTTCTGCCTCACCTGTCAACAGCTTGTGGTGTCAGCTTTACCTGTCCGTTTGTTGTATTATTCATAAAATGTGCATGCTCGTTCCTGTGGCTGATGCACATGATCTTTTGCTGCAGTAGCAACATAGGGCCTTAAGCATATTAACCACATGCTTGACGGACTTGAGGCTCTGGAGCCTTGGAAAAGGGATTTAGTTTTCTCTTGTGATTCACATATTTTTTGTTGGAAAAACACCACTCAGAATATAGTTGTATAAGAGACATCTGATTTATTGATTTCTACAAATTCTCAAGGGAATTACTACATTTCTTCCCTGTCTCTGCATCACAGGAGGAAAGTGTTGTATAAGCGTTAGCATGATTAGACTCTTTGATGCCACATTTTTTGTAAACACAAAACTACTTTATAAGCACTGCTTCCCCAGTGGATTAAGACCTTATGAATTATTTCAAGTATATATATTTTTAATTATTGTTATGCAGATTATGGACTCATTCTTTGTAAAAATCAGAACTCCTGTGAAAATCTGATGCCAGTACAACCATAAAGACATGCTGGTGTAGAGAAAGAAGGGATTAATAGCACATTTTGAACTCACGTCTGGGAGCGTCCATTGTTTTACAATACTCTGTAAAACTCTTCAGTCCCAAGCAACCCTGCAACCAGTTCTTTTCTTCTTGAGCTGCCAGCATGTGACCTGCTGAAGGTATGGGTTGTTTATGTGCTCCAGACTGGAGTGCTTTTGGGGTATAATGCCCAGGATCATGTCGTATTATGTTCCTATACAAGTTCATAAAGAAGTGATAAGCGTAATTCCTTTGTGGTTGGTTTGGGTTTTATTTGTTTGTTTGTTGGTTTTTCCCTGCTGCTCCTGCCATCAAGGCAGTTGTCTCAAGCTGTTCTGACTTTGATGAGGGATTTTCAAAATCTTTTCTTTAGAGTCTTCCTCTGATTCTTCTAGCTACTGTGATGTACATTTACCAACATGACTGTGTCTAAACTGAACATGAAACGGCACAATATGATTAAATTACGCGTAGTGGACGCTGTCTCTCCTACAGTGGAATAGCTTTCCAGAAAGAGAGGAGGAGGTGGCTGAAGGAGACATTTCTGTTACTGATGAGAACTCTGTATGTAAAACAGATGCATAGCCAATATTCTCCTCAAGAAAAGAGAGCTGTAACATGAAGTTAAAGTTTCATCTTTAGGGTTTCAGCATAGTGGATGAAAAACGGAGTCCAAAAATTGCACATAATTTAATATGTTGCTAAGGCTGCTGGCACCTCATCTGAAGTAAGAGGCAGAGTAACTCTTTTTTAATGGATTTTGGATCAAACCCATTGGTCTGGGAAATCTATATATAGTTTTAAGTATTCCTATCCTCTGAAATAGGGAAAATTTTTTTAATTTCTTTTTTGTTTTTTTGGTGGCAGAAACCTTGCTCTCTGCAAGGATGTGCCTTTGCACATTATTATTAGAAAAATATATGTGTGTCTTTTGCTTTCCCAGTGGTGTGGTATTGGAAAATTTTCTCCCTGTTCTCTACTGTCATACTGGGGGTGTTGGGCTGTGATCCCAAGTGGTGAGAGTTGTAGCAGAAGTAATATTTAGACTTGATGTTTTACCTATTTATTTTGTAATCATGTTTGTTAAATACCACATAAGAATTGATGACCCTGAAGAATAACTGATCTTGGAACATACTCTCAAGTTTAGGTCTTTTAAAAAACAATGAAGATTTCAGTAACAGGCTATGGCAATTGATCAGGCAGACTAAAGCTTGGTTTTACAGCTGGTTTGGCCAAAACTCAGATTGAATGAGAGCAGTATTTGTGAACTAAACCAGAATTCTGCTTGTGCATCAATTATTCAACCTCTAATTTAATCCTTACAGAAGCCTGGAGTCTTGCTTTGTAGTGGAAGGTATGTTTTGAAATGAAGTATGTTACCCAAAGGAAAAGAGAGGTTATGGAGAGAAATGATGTGTAGTAGAGCACGACTGTGTTTGCTGGGGCTGGGCCAAGTAAAAAGTAGATGCATGTCAGAACTGATTAAAGAATTTCATACTGTAAGAATAGAGTATTTTAGGATGATAATGGAAGGATGGGAAAATCATGAAAAGAACGCAGGTTTGGACAGAGCATTGTTTTGTTTTAATCAATTCTAAGTCTAAAGAAAAATAGAATTGCAGAGGGATTAAAATAACTTTTTTTTTTTAAAAAGAGATATGCTTTCAAGCTAGTATAATTTAAACTCAAACTATCTTCTAATAATATGGTGTAGTATTTCTTTGCCTCTTACGTGAAAATAACATGGTAGCGGAGATGACGGGGATGGGTGGGGGAAATCTGGGGACCATCTGAAAGTAAGTGTTAAATTTTTTGTAATTATACGTTCTCAGTAATAATCACAGACTTTAATATTTCTGTATGTAAAATGAAAGCAGCTGTCAGAAATAAATCTCTCCTTTTAAAAGGAGTCATGAGTAGCATTATTCAAAACATACTTTTCATAAGAAAATTAGGAGAACTAGCACTGATCTGTGATTACAATAGAGGTGTTACCTCTGATTTGACATCTGCATTCAATTCCTTAACCATTCTGGAGATTTTTTCCCAGAAAATTTGTCCTTCTTTTAAAATTTCTTCCTTGAATGTAGGTAATGGCTAACTTAAAAAAAAACAACCACAAAACAAAAACCAACCCCCCAAAAAACAACACACAAAAAAACCCACAAAAAATTAAAGCATTTTTATTCACTACAAAAAAGGCCACATTTGGTGGCAGTTATTTAGAAGGGTTGCAGCCAAACTCTACCCTAAGTCCAGATTCAGATCTTTAAGTCTTTACAAATCTTTTTTGCCAAATAGGGAAGCATAGTTAAAAGTCCTAGGAAAAGCATGTATTTCTGAGTAAACAAGAATAGTATGGAAAACAGCAAAACAGAAAAAGAAAAAAAAGATCAGTACCTCTTAAATGCAATTTGAACGTTGTCTTGGTGGCTAAGATAACCAATGTACTCAGTTCTGTCAAGTTTGGTGCTTGCAGAAGTTAGTAATATGTTCATGTCAGCCCATGTAATTTTTCCTTCTGGTTTTGTGTACTTTGAAGACTGCTCTGTGTCTGTGCCTCTGTAGCAGAACAGCTTGCATTCACTCATTTGCTGCATACTGGTTTTTCCTTCCAGAAGTTGCTCAGTGGATCCAAGATCTGAATGCAACTTTCTGCTCATGATCACTTGGAAAACAAAGTTTTCCAAATACAACCCATTTACGTTGCTTCTCCCTGCAAGTTTGCAGGTTTCAGAAAGAAATGGTATTGGTAAAGCAAGGGATAAGACAGGATTTTACTTTCCTAGCTGTATAAATGCACGTTTATCCATTTTATTAGGGAGGGAGTCTCTGGCACATTGCAGGATCACAGTGTTGATCGTTTTGAGCTCCGCACCTACCTTGACACATTGTGAGAAGATGCTGTTGGTTTCAGAAGCTGTTGCTGACAGCTGCGCACCAGGCATGGTTGCTGTTCACTGGTGCTGTGTGGCCAAAAGCTTTTGTTCTCTTTTCATGTGTAGCGATTACAGCATTTCCAAGAATGGCAATTGCTGTTGGAGAACTGCTAACATGTTTTCCCTGCAAATGCCTTGTAGGCTCCTCAGATACCTTTTTCAGATTATTTGTCAAGCGATGCCACTGGAATGCAGAGTTTATAGTTGTTCTCTGAGTCGCTTATTTAACAGACCAAACGAAGAAGCCAGGCTGATGCACTACAGTTCACGCGTCATGGGAAGCAAGTTACAGGGCAGCCAAAAAGTACAGCTTGTGAGGTGACTGTAACACTGGGTGCTGGACCTGGAGGAGGCCAGCCTGGGGCTCAGGTTGATGGCAGAGCTCTCTGCTAGCTCCACTGACTGCATCAGGTCCCCGTTTGCAGAATCCCCCTCTGTCTGAAGCCTGCAGCAAGCTGTATTTAAAGGAGGTTTCTTCAAAACCTGCTTTACCCCAAATATCAGAGAGAGCAAAGCCATGGGAAGACTATTCCTGGAGCAGTGGTGCTTTATTCCAATAAGAACCTTTTACATAAAATAAAAAGCAAGTCTGCAGGGGCTGCCACACCGTTAGCATTATTTCTTAGACCTACTTGAACGTCATAGTCCATATTTCTTCAATAAACAATTTCACATCTCATTTTTAAATTAGCTTGTCTACTTTTATGATTTTGGAAGCCTTCAATGAACTTCTCATCATACACTTACATCCTGCATTCTGCTTTGAAATGTTCCTTTGGCAGGATTTTAAATACAACAGGAAATGGAATTAGAAGGTGCATTCCTGGAAAGCTCTACTACAGTTTGCAGGCTATTTCAGAAGGCTAACTGGGTCTGGGAAAATGGATTTATAAACCTCCTGCAGCTTGCATACAATTACCAGTATCAACTGAAAAGCGGACAACTCAGTGTTCTTGGGATATAGGAGTTGAAGTCTGGAAACTTAATACTATACAAGTGTTCATGATGTGTTTTTGTTTTAAATGCTGAGGTGGATGTAAAAATGTACTTATGATCTTCCATGTGTACAGTATTTTTAAAAGCTGTTGAAAACATTTATTTTCTTTAAACTGAGATCCTATGAACTCACAAAAATCATGATCTGTTATTAAGATATTTTCTAAAATAAAACTACCAACCTGATTTTGAACACATTTTAGGAAAGCAACATGTGTTGTTTTTTCATACAGTCTTTGCTTGCACAAGAGGGGGGTGGTATGAGACTACTTAGATGTGTTGGGTTTTAGTAATTGACAAATATTTCTTGTTTTCATGAAGTTCTGTGTTCTTTTTTTGAAAGTAGAAATTCTGTCATTGTAAAAGCTTCAGTAAGATTTTGCACAGATAAAAGTATTCGCAGTTTTGGAATATTTTTATTTTCCTTTATTTTGCAGATTCTAGTTTTCAAAATATCAATCTGTTTTCTTCTAACCATGTGTACTGTTGTGGTTTAACCCCAGCTAGCAACTAAGCACTCCATAGCCGCTTGCTTACTCCTCCCTGCTCCCAGTGGGATGGGGAGGAGAACTGGAAAAAAAAGTAAAACTTGTGGGTTGAGATAAGAGCAACTTAATAACTAAAGTAAAATAAAATACTAAGAGCAATAATAATAATATTATTATTTTTGTTATTATAACAACAAAATACAACAAAATATAACAATAGTATAACAACAAAATAACAAAAGCAATAGTAATGAAAAGGAATATAGCAAAACAAAAACAAAAAACCCAAGACAAGTGATGCACAATGCAGTTGCTCACCTCCCACTGACTGATTGCCTGAGCAGCAATCCCCCCCCTCCTGGCCAACTCCCCCCAGTTTATATACTGAGCATGACACCCTGTGGTATGGAATATCCCTTTGGCTAGTTTGGGTCAGCTGTCCTGGCCATGCTCCTTCCCAGCTTCTTGTGCCCCTGCTCTCTGGCAGAGCATGGCAAACTGAAAAATCTTTAACTTAGGATAAGTGCCACTTAGCAGCAACTAAAACATCAGTGTGTTGTCAACATTATTCTCACACTAAATAGAAAACACACTGTACCAGCTACAAAGAATAAAATTAACTCTGTCCCAGCTGAAACCAGGACATGTACCTACCACAGTTTTCCATGTACACATGGAAGATCATAAGCACATTTTTATGTCCACAGTGTTCATATTTAGGAAGACATGCCAACATGATACAAATACAGTGCAGTATGTAACAGAATACTTCTAATCATATTGAACTGACCATAAGAAAAATAGATTGGAAGATTAAAAAAAGATTTTTAAAGGTTACAAGACCAAAACATTACATGGTAAATGACATATAATTACAATACTTTCAGGGGAAAAAAAATACACAGGCAAGTGAAAAACAAAAAGCCATCACATGGGTATTGTAGAAAAATATAATGCCATTCGAAAAAAAAGAAAAGTTAAACTCGCTTAGTGACACCTACACACACAGAAACTCAAAATGTTAAAAAAGATTCTAGTACTAGCCTTAACTATTAATCTATATACTGATAGCTGAAGCTGGGAAGCCAAGCAGAAGCAGCATAGAAGAAATCAACAGAACAATGTTTTAGAAACAGTTGCATGAAGTCAGTTGAAGAAACAATGAGGGTCTTGTGATTCTGTCACTTTTAAGTAATGCCTTGAACATAGGTTTAAAGGAATGCTTTATACTGAACATTTCTTTTCTCTTCAGTTTTTCATTTTGTTCACCTGATGTACATTCTATTTAAGCCTGCTGAATTTATGGTCCATGGGGTCTGCTTTCATAACAGAGGATGAAACTGGATGTATATTTATGTGTGAAGATGTGTATATGATGCTTTTCTTGTTAAAGAATTAATAAACTTACATCTCAGTATGAATTAATGACTTTTCGAAAATAACACTAGATCACATTAGTTGGCTTCCAGTTCTTACACTGAGGTGTCTATTTCTTTCATTCCCTAGCCGTCCACCTCCGCCCCCTTCTTTCTTGTATGAACATTTCTTTCTGAACACCTGTGGACTATGAACTATAAATACCAAGAGCTTGTTTATCTGATTTGATTGCCAGAGTTGATAATTCCTGCATCTAGTGAGAATCATGTAACTTTTTTTTTTTGGTTTGTGGTGTGTGGTTTGTGGATGTTGGCTTTTTTTTTGTTTGGTTGGTTTTGTTTGTTTTGTTTTTGTTTTTTTTTTTTTCCCCCAGAAGAGAAGCTCAGTCTTGAGGTACTAAGGGCTCCAAAGATCTGGAACATACAGCATATATTTCAAACCTGTTTTCTTTATATGCAGTTCAAGAGAAACCTTGAATTGCAGTTGTGAAAAGCTGAATGGGTTGAGTTTCATGAGGAATTACCCTTATGTGTCTGAAGGTACAGAAAACATTTCTGGAGGCTGGTTGTGAGGGATGGTGACTTTCTCTTTCTGTCTCCCATCAGCCTCATCACATTCTATTCCATGAGTGGGGGCACTTCTGTTGGATGCTGGTTTCTTAGCAAAATTTTAAATGCTACTTCTGGCTGCAGGTTTTGAGGGAGAAATTGTGTATCCATCTGGGTGAGTGGGAAGTTGTACAGCTCCCCACACATAGCTACCTCGTGTAAGATGTTGATGAGATCACACAGAAAAAAACTCACTACTCCTAGCCTGTATCTTTTGGATGTTTCTCCTTAGATAATAACTTGAGCTCCTAATTTCACACTTCTTTGCAGCTTTTATAAGCTATGGGAAATTGACTTGATTCATGGTAGTTTTACTGCTTGTGGGGTTGCAGACAGCAGTTGTAAACTTACTCAGAATCCTAATACTGTATTATCCCTGTTGTGAATTTGGAATGAAAACATTGCATTTGTTTTTTTGGAATATTAGCTTTGCAACCATAGGGGTGTCATTTTGCAAGCAGAAGATGGAGGGAAAAGGAACAGGCAATGCACTTTAAAATGAAGGCATATAACTTTAAGGAAAAAAACCACCCAAACTCACCACATTTTCCAGGCTTGGATGGGATATTGGTAAGTCTTCATTTTTTAATTGTTGCAAAGAATTTTCAGGACAGAAGATATGTGTGATTCACTGTTTTAAGAAAGCGGGGCCTGGGTTTTTTTTTTTGCTTCCTTTTTGAATGATGGGTTTATGTTTTCCATTATTGCACTAGAAGTGACTTTTTTGGTCCAGCCACAGATTTCTGAGCGTGTTCCTTACTGCCAACAATCAAGGCGTCTGCCAAATGGATTGTTAAGGCAGTTAAAAAAAAAAAAAAAAAGAAAGAAAAGAAAAAAAATAAGAAAAAAGAAAGCTTTACTTGCTTCTAATCCAACAATTTCTCAGCAAGCAAGGGTAGTACCAGATTTAAATGTTAGTGTAATCTTTATTATTTCTTCTCCAATTAAGCAAGGAATTGAAAAGGCGGCAGACAGGAATTTATATTAAGAAATAACTGAACAGTCTGTTAATATTGGACAGTCCTTAGCTGATATTTCAGAAACAGTTACAGTAATATGTGTAAAGTAGGTTGGGATAATTAAAAACATTAAGGATATCCAAGAGCATTTCCTTCCTGACTGTTCTTGAGAATGAATCCTCAGCACCTATTGGTTCAGACTTGCCAGTTTTAGCCATTGCTCCTTTTTGCTTTAAATCCGGTATTTCATCTGTCTATTGTAAACAACACTTTTTATGCATCTGGCTCTGGTGTAGTGATGTTTCAGGTACAAACACCTGATATCTGATAAATCTGATCACTGGTAAGTCTCAGAAAGTGGCTGAAGGAATTTCTTGGCTGTTATGCCACTGTCCTAGCTGCCTATCTGGTGTCTAGCCTTTACGCAAAATCAAGAGGTAAGGTAAAGTGGTGAAGAAGTGAAGACCCTGCTCACTCTCACTTTGCAGTAATCATTCTTTCTGCAGTGTTTCTGCTAAATGTGTTCTACAGGATTCCCATGAAAGGCATAATCATATCATACAGATGCAATATCTTCTGCTCCATGGGTGGTGGTAAGAGAGGGTGGAGTCTATGAGTTTTCCATGTCTCTGGTGTGTTAGTCTGCTAATACTTTTTTAGCCTAGTGAGTTATCAAAGATTGTTCACTGGCATGTCCTTCTCACTTCTTCTAACTTAGCACTTTTGGACTGTGTAATGCCACTTCTGTGTAAGTAGCCAAAATACTCAGTTTTTTTTCCTACTGACAGACTTTGAAATTAAAGAGAGATTAAAGAGCAGGAGTTATCTCTAAAAGTTGGTGCTTTGTATTTTGGACCAAGCATGTCCTGGATACATGTGTTCTATCACATAATAAACGATGAAAAAGACCCAAGGAATCCTGCTCAGCAGTAAAAGTAATTATGTGATCTTCATCCCATTATTTGGAAAATCAGATGTGGGGACAACCACTAATATTTCTTTTGTCTATCAGATCTTACTTAATCTGCTACACTTGTAATCCAGTAATGCAAATTCACTGAATGGAGGTGTAAACCCCAGTTTTATTTCCAACTGTTATGTCTAGCTCTGCACCTCCCTCATCTTGAAACATGCTAATTTATGAAGCATTGTCAAAGTCACCTTAAAAAAGATAAACCAAGCTTTAATGTTCCTCCCTTGGCTTAGTTTGGGCTTCTAAACCCAGCTGTGGCTATATATAAATGGATAAAATACTTTGAGATACATTGGTCTGAAAGGATTTTTATAACTTAATAGTGCTTACAAATTTTTGTAAATTAGAACTGAAATTTGCAAGCTATGTGCTTGATTAGAATTTTATATTCTCATTATGCAGTGTAATTTCTGGAACTAAAGATGTGTTTCAGTTAACAGTGTATAAGGTTGTAAAAAGATTTAAGGTAGTAAATTTATAGAGTTTTTTCATTCCTAACATTCAATGTTCTGGAAAATTATATTCCCATTAAGATGATCTCAGAATAGACCTGCTTCTGCATCGAGTTTCCTCAGAAATAATTAAGATTTTTATTTTCAAATTTGTTTCCTACACCTTAGCATGTTTTTCATGGGCTTTTGTGATGGTTTTTGCAGCAGAGTCATTGTTAGCCCACCTTTCCAGGTGGCCATTCTAATTTTCCTCTGCCTCAGCTTGGGTTAACTATGGATGTAAAATAAATTGCAGGTCAGAAGTAGTAAAGGATGCTTGTATACTGAATTTGGCACAGTCCAGGCAATGTGGTCACCAGGGGACAAGAAATAATCTCTTTAATATAATTTTAAGTGGCATCTCTGGTCTTCTTACATTAGAAGACAAAATGAAAGTCAATTTGTCAGAGGCAATTTATAGTCTGAGCTGTTTCAAAAAGCAATTTACTCCAAGGAGCGTGTGGCTAAAGAGCGGGGTGGCATTGATGATGTGCTGAGGATGCTTTTTGACGTGGCTTGAGGCAGCTGTGCTCCAGTACATAAATTGCGGTTCCATCAACAATTCTGCTTTTACTCTTATTGAGAAGGAATACTTTTACTTGGTTAGGAAAAATGCCTGTGTATGTAAGTGGAAACTTTGTAGAAGCCATTCAGAATGCAGAGAGCATTTCTTCAATGAACTGTTTACAGAGTTAGTACCTTACTACCTTAGCATATTTTAATTATCTCAGGATTAGGAAGGTACCAAAATGCACTTCTGTAACAGAGGCATTCTTTAGTAGAGTTCTTTTACAAAGAGATCTCTTTTAACATGTGGGGGGAGGGACAGCATAAACTGTAATTTAGCTCTGGGTGTATTTGAAGTGGCTGTCATATTTTATTTTATTCCGTGAAACAAAATAGCCAGTGATCTATATTTTAAATAGTTCAGATTTAGTTTGCATTAACTAAAACTTCGCCAGTGTCTCAAATAATCTAGTAGATAGATGCAAGAGTACACTAATATGAACAGGGAGGTGTTGGGACTGCATGGCAGCATAGGAATGTATGTTTGTTTATATATTAAGCTTTCCATATAAACGGAGAGTGTTGGTACTTTAAAATGTCTGCTTTCCTGATAAGGAAGCATTGCTGGTTCCACTCTTGATTCTGTACAGCATCACATACCCTGAAAGTCCAGCATTTGGATGTTGAATTACTGCAAAGTTGGTATAGCATATCATGAATGCTTGTTCTGGAAGAAACACTGGTGTGCATGAGTAAGTTGGTATATGACTTTTTAGAAGGGTAGATTTATATTAAAGGTATTAAAACCCTAATTATATGTTTGCATTTTAAAGTTATTAAATGCCTAATAAGGGAAAACTAATTACAAGCGTGATGCATGTAAACCTAAATTGTCATTGTAAAAATCATATTGAATATACATACTACAAGAGTAACTGTGTAGGAGATTTGACGACATTGTGTGAATAACCTAGCTGCTAATTCAATATGATATATTTTTGCTAACTTCTGTTCATATATATTAAAGAGAAGAAGCTAGCTTAAATACAGTAAGTGTCTGCTGGTACTTTCAGAGATTCCATTGAACATAATGCAAGTGAGTCCTCAACATGTTTGGTGGCCACAGATCTGGCTGTTGCTTGGATAAATATTTTCCCCAGGTGCACAAAATATTCTGCAGACCAACACCAGTTTTCATTTAAAGTCTACTCTGTAACTATAGCCAAAGGCAATTCCACACTGCCCTGAAATAATGTACTCCAGACTGGCCGGAAAAAAAAAAAAGCCCCAAGGGATTTCTCTTCCTTTTTGACATCTGTAGTTTGAACATTCAACATTTTATTCAGCTTTAAGAAATGTCTTTAACTTAAGCAACCAAAGAAATGTCTTTAACCAATTAACCAAACCTCTTTTTCATATAGTGACATCGTAGTCTTAAAAACTGCTATCTTGGTGCTAGTTATGCAAAGAAGGTATTAACTACAAACCAGACACAACTTGAGAGACTCAGTGGGGAAGCTCAGTGTGGTGATTGATGGACCTTGTCATTGGTAGTGGCAGCTACTGCTACTTACGGGAAGAACGGAGCACTTGTGTACTTCGCAGGGTCTGCACACTGTTCTTGTTGCATAAACCTATGCAATCCACCTATTCTGCCCACCAAGGTCTTTGCATCTGATCCATTCCTCCACATTTAGGGGTCTCCCTGTGACTCCCCTAGGTTGTCTTTAAGGGTGAATTTTTGTCCCTGTTGTCTTTCCCCAATGTCCATCATCTTTTCAATTCAGCAAGTTGGGCTACATCCTTACCATAAACAAAACAGGATCTAGGTTGAAGCTTGGATGCCAGCCTGCAGCTGGCTGCGTTTTATCGAGGAGTATGCTTTCTGCCATAGTTTTAGCCTGTAGGTCTAACTCTGGCAGTGCAGGAGTATAATGTGGGGGAGGAGCATGTGACAAGGCTTTTTCCCAGGGTTAGCTTTGGTATGGGCAGCCTTTTTGGGGGTGAGAGGAGAGATTGCAGGTATGTGGGCATGACCCATAGTGTTTCACTTGTCCACAGGACCACTGAACTGCCTCTGTCCTTTTCTGCTCAGTAAGATTCAATGTCTGTTCAGTTAGAATACATTCTGCATACCCTATCCATGTTTCCAGTGACTGCCAAGTTTCAGCCCTCAAATTTCTTTCCCTTGCCGTCTACCCCCATGCCTAACAACATCTCGTGCCTCTATCCCAAAGATCTTAACTCCCTAGTCTGTCATACTGGGGTCTCTCCATGTCTTTCTCATAACTCCTGTTCACCTGCCCCTACTTCTAGGCTCCCTTGCACACAGGTCTGCTGGTGCACCCTCTGACTGTGCTTCGCTGAGACCATGTTCTCCCTCTTCTTCCACCATTTCCAGTTTTCTAAGAGGTGAGTCATTTGGGATATTGGCATATTTGGCTCCTTGAGAAGATGGGTGGAGGTGGTGTCCTGCTTGAATGTGCTTCGTTGAAGTGGGTTAAAATACAGGCAGCCTATTCACAGCTTAAAAAGTGACTGATGGTTGTTTCTGTGTGAATAGTGACCAGTTCTGCTGCAGTTTAGCTGGTCAAGGTGAGTTTTGGTTCCAACAACTAAACTGAGTTGAAACTGCTGTTTGCTGTGCCAGTTCTTGGACTTGGCAATGAGTGAGAATACATACTGATTGTACTCCAAGGATGCTGATCCTAGTCTTCATATACATCTTGCCTGTATTACATGTCAGCTAGCCCAACTATGAAGGTAGTATCTTTCCCTCCTGGTATCAGTCCCAACCTCTTAATTTTTTCCCTGCTTATTTGGCAAATTGAGGTGCTGGTCTCCATAGTTTCTGAAATAAATAGTGTATTACAAAGAAAATGTTCTTCTCTGGGAGCAGCTGTTGCATATGGCTCTGCTATTGGCGTGAAATCAAGATAGTTTTATAACTGAATAGTTACATTCTAGGCAAAGCACATTAATCAAAATAAAAATGATTGTGGGTTTCTTTAATTAATTCTTCCAGTGATACTAGTGCAAATCTGAGGAACGAACAATTTTTCACTTGTCAGTGCTTTAGTGGTGTATTATCTAGAGTTGTAATTAAGAGGTCACATGTCTAACTTTTTGCCTCCGAAGTTAACCCCTTTATTTTCTTATGTTCACTTGAACAGGATTTATGCCCGATTAAGTTACTGTCTTTTATCATAATTAAAGAAAAATGTTGTGGAAGGAGAACTAAAAACTCTGTTCAATGGAAAACAGATTGTTGTGCCTGTAATGAAACAAAAGGGACCCTGTCACACACAGTGCCTCCCCCCCCACCGCCTCCGTCAGAATAATCAGCAGTCAGAAAGATTTATCTGCTGTGAGAATGATTCAACTGTCCAGAGCTAAGAGTGTGTGGGGGGAGGAAACGTATTTAGCTTTTCAGAAAGGAAGCAATATGCTTCAGAGTTTGCCTGAGATCACAGGAGTGGCAGCTCTAGCAACAGTGCTTATAACCTGTGTTTGTAAACTATCTTGCCTGTTTGCAGTTCATGCCAAAAATGGATTAGTAGATTTTAACAACATCTCTCTTCAGTACTGTAAGTGAATTACTGTATACAGTGTGCCCTTGATTTATAAAGGGTTTCTTCTTGTGGTGCCTTAGAGTCTCTTTTTAAATAGCATAGTATGCTTGCAAAAAAAAAAAATTTTTTTAATGTATACTTCTGGCAGAGAAAACTCCACTTGTCAGCTTTCACCTATTTGAAGTTACTTTCAGGCAGTAACACACTGGGTAGAAATTTATAAGAGAACATTAAAAAGTGAAAAGAAAATGTAAGCCAATCACTGTTGGATTATTTAGTCTTTCTGGCAAAATAGTGTATTCACTTTTAATCTGACAAACTATAACAGAACGTTTGTGGTTGGTCATGATTTGTTACAGTAACTTAAAAAAATCCTGTGTCCTGCTGTTCTTCAAAGTTTGAAATAAGTTTCTAGTTCTATCCAAGAAAAACTGTTTCCAAGTATCAAATCAGAGAAAATCTGAATAAATTACAGATTTTAAAGTATTTTTGTATGCAGTTTTGGCTGCATTCTTTGTACTTATTCCATGTACTTATAGTACATGGAAATATAAATACAAATAAATACATCTGATACACATTTTTTCTCTCTCTCTCTCTCTTTACATCCAGTGTTAGAAGCATTCTGGCCCAGGCCATAGAGGATTGTTAGTCTATATCAGGGCTTTATCAACTCCTAATGCTGTGATAACAATTACACAATGTTTCTCAATATAATATAAGCTAATTTATAATCAGAAATTAAAGATTAAGTCCAAGAACATATTGTAAACATCACCTTAAAATGACTTCAAAAAATAATAAGCTGTGTTTCTACTCACGAATGTGTCAGTCTGGATTGTGATGTGGGCTTTAATTTTTAAGCATTTGAAGTACAAGTAGTACAAGTCCAATGGTGAGGACCACTGTTGATACTTTTCTCTTGGTCGTTGCCCTTAGTACTCTGTTGTAGATGCTTGGTACACCTATAACAAAGGAACATTCCAGTTCTTTATTCATGACCAGATCAGGAGAGTTTGTCCAAAAAGCCTGGGTGAGACACATTATATAATATTCTCCTCAGTATTTCTGAAGCCATGTCACAATAGTAGCAAATGATTACTATTTTAAATTCAAATTGTTCCTGAGAAGTTCCTGAGTCTTGTTTGGAGGTAAGATGGACTGATCCGGTTGTACGTGCAAGGATTTAACTGCTGTTGCTCAGCTGTCATCTCATCTCTTGGAAATTTAATGTCAGAGTTACCTGAGGAAGAGACAGCCATCTCTTCTGACCACGGAAGGGGACAGTCTCATCTTCTTGTCTTTCATGTGTTAGGAAAGCTCTTTAACTGTGTTTCCACTTAGGCAGAGAACTCTGTGTTTAGCCATCTGGTTAGCTAGGTAGCTAGAGAAAAAAAGGCGCAATATTGAACAGTGCTAGCATACTGGTTTTAGATTGGGAAAAATCTGCTTGCTAGTAATAGAAAAAAAGTGATAGATTTTATTTAGTATTTCTTCTTGTTCTCACTAATATAGAAATGTTATCGAGGCAGGAAAACAGCAATTTTTTTTTCAGTTGGCCCAGTTTATTTGGTATTTATGCTGATTGCTAGGCAGATGTTGCACATCAATTTCCGAGCTATCAAACTGGAATAGTATAAAATACAAAAACTTCACAGGTGTCAAGACTTTTTTTTTTTTTTTTTTTTTAAATTGTCTATGGTAGCAAGGGAGATGGAAATTTGCTTTATTAAGCACAGTGTTTGCTATATATTTCACATTAAGAAAGAATTTATGTATCTGCACCATATACTGTATCTGCAGTCACCTTCTGTCAGGGAAATTCAGGGAACTGAACATGTCAACATTGCCTATCTCTTTCGTCTAAAGTCAGCCAGTTTAGCATTTATTGCTAGTGCAATCAGTTTGAGCAAACCTATCTGGCTTTGCATAGTGTCCTACAAGCAATTTGTAGTCATGTCAGTGGGTCCAGTTGAGCTATGAAATACCAGACTTAAACTGGTGAGCTTCAGTGAAGAGCTAGATGGAGATGGTGACATTTCAGCTAAGGCTATAAGACATCTAGCACGCTAAAACATACACAGTTATAGTGATAACATGATAAACTTGTAATTCTGTTATCCATCTGAGCTTATTTTATCTTCTTTCCTTATGGTTCCTCTTTCACCTGGTTTACTGACAAGGCAGCAGTGCAATCACTGCTATCCTGATGGAGATGATAGATTTTCTGAAGTGTCACATATGGCAGAATTTTGCTCGTCTTTATTCTTGATTTTTATACAAGGAGGAAGTATCTCAGCTTGATGATTGGGTTCCAAGTCAAATTTGCAGAGCTGGAAAGTAAACTGAGCACATTGCTTTGGAAATCATTGAGGCAATAACCCTGGAATGCAGTGATGCCTCTTGCAAAGCTGCTTGGACTAGAACCATAATTAGTATAAAAATGGTAAGACTTAAGCAAACCTGTTCTTAAGTTCCAACTTTTATTTTGAAGTTGGTCCGTTGGTCTGTTGTTGTTCTTGTTAACTTGCTCTTTCAAAATTTGCAGATCAGAAGTGTCATTAGATTTTTGTAAGAGTTCTATCATCAAAGAATACTTTTTCTTCCTTTTTTTTTTTTTTTCCTCTCAGCATATGCACAATTTTAATGTCCATATTCAAGTATCATCATTAACGGAGAGCGGCAGGTGGTAAGCCAACATTGCTTCCCAATTTGACTAAAAGATTCCATGATAAAAATTACTTTCTTTTAAAGCTCATCTGTTCCACATTTAGTAGAGGGTTTATATACTATCGTGAGATTTTAGCTTGGAAGTTGCAATGGAAATATGTGCGCTTCCCTTTTTATGAATTAATTGTAAAGCAGGTTTCCATCAACATCAAAGAAACTCTGACCCATAGAGGGCTACTCTGGTCATATTTGGATATAACTGGTAGTAGTTCTTCAGCAATGAAAGATAATATCTTGCTGGTGATGTTTATCTTTACATGTTTGAATTAAGGGTTTGGGGTTTCTTTTAGAACGGGTTTTCTCAGTCACTGTCATGATCAGATACAATAAAATGAGTCAATTTGGGGAGAAAAAAATCCCTCTCTTGGCTTATCTTTGGCTCATCTATCTGTGTAAACACAGAAATCTGTTAAAAAAAAAAGAAAAAAGAAAGAAGGAGCTAGGTTCTGTTCTGGGGTGGGTAGGAAGATAACTGCCTTCTTTCCCCTAGAGTTCAGGATCATTTGACATGGAAATGAGGACAAAATTAGTAATTGGAAATACCATTTGGACTTTTCATAATACGCATGAAAAAAATTGCTATCCTATTAAACCTTTTGCCCAGAGGTGAAAGAGTTTCTGTAAGGAACAGGTAGGAAGGTGGATAGGAAAATAAGTCTTACTCCTTCTTTTCCTCCTCCCATATCCCTTGTTCACTGGCTCCCATTCCCAAGTAGAATGATTCCCTTGTGCATGAAGGGAAAAAAGTTGTCTTCTTCCCCTAGCTGTTCTGCTAGAGTCTTTGGGATGTGCTTTCTCTCCCATGGGCTGTTGGGATTCCACAGTTCAGCATAAACCTACATTTCAGGTGTTCACTGCCAGGAGTGGAAAACCTGTCCGATGTCTTCTTCACTTCTCTGGCTCTTTGCTGTAGAGGGGGGAGTCACTTCTGGTAAGACATAGCTGGCTTCAGCCCCTACCCATCTTGGAGGGGCTACAGAAGCCAAGGCAAGACAAGCCTGAGTAGCAGAGGTGAGGCACAACTTAAGCGCTGAGGACAGTGCGCAGCAGCTTTGCAGCCTAACAGCAGCAGTAATGTGACTGTGCATGGGTTTAGGATTAGGTAGAGTTTGGCTGAAGAACGTGGGCTTTTAAGGTTGGATTGCTTGTTTATGTTCTTATATTGGCCTCCTTCTTTATAGCATAACTGCTGTAGTGGAGATGCTTAGTAACCTTTTTCATCTTCACAACATTAGAAGATGAGAAAGCTAAAAATGTATGGGTAGTAAATGTAGAAACAACTTGAAGAAAAACCAACTTGCTCTGCTTTTTTGCAATGCATAGCCAGTCTGCAGAGTTAATTTCTTTATTAAGAAGGGAATTACACTTACACGCTATCTAGCAGGGGCTCTGTGGTTTGGAACTGGAACTACATGACGCTATCAGCTGTAAGCAGACAAAATTATCAGGTAAGTAATGGATTCTTCTTGGGGGAGAGAGAAGAGTGTGTCATCATTTCAGGGAACCCACACTGCAGAAAGTAATTATTCTGATGTTTGTTAAGTGCTCATGGCAGTGGGATAGCTACCCACTTTGACAAATTAGGTGGGGAGAAAATTCGGGCTAAAAGCCAGTAACCGGAAACAAAGCAAAACATAATGAATATTTCCATGTAACACACACATGCATATGTGCACTGCACCCCTGGTGAATACTATTGTTTTCCTGCTGAACTTTTTCTTCACAATAAATGAGACCTGTACTGAAATTCCCCTACTGGCGTTAAATTTGAAGTGGATGAAGGGTAAGTAGCTCATCATATAAGAATAATAAAACGTTTTTTGGGGGAAAAAAAGTTTCCTATCCTCAGATTCATGCAAGGTTTGTTTTTCAATCTGTGTTTCTTAGACATAGATATGGTTCCATGAAGTTTTTTCAGATTGAGGTCTATGGTCTCTTCAGAAATCTCAATTGTTTCCAAAGAAAACTATTGGAAAACATCACAAAAGGTATGTCAGCAACCAGGAGAAATAAATTGTATAATAAATAGTGAATCGTAGGGGTCAGGTCACGTCCTCCCCATTCTGGCTGTCCACCTTCCAGACAATTGTGGAATATACTATCATGTAGCTGGACCACCCAACGATCAATTGGATGTGTAGAAAGCATGCTGTGGAAGCAGAAAGAGTGTATGGATTTCTTTATGTTTGGATCATTTAGAAGAAACTTGCTAAGGTTAAGTAGCAGCGTAGCAAATTTTTAGTGGAGGTTTAGATGAGATTAATAATTTCAGCTGAAAATCACCTAAAGCTAGTTTCAGTGCAGAAACACTGAAAGGAGCTGATTTACCTTCTGGGGCTTCCCCCCCCCCCCTTTTTTTTTTTTGCAATTAGTAATGTATTTTGTTGTTAGTATGGAAAATATTGAGGTATTAAACTAGATTGTGAAGGAATCTGATGTGCAAAACAGTTTTGGTAGAATAGTACTGGTGAAAGAGCACTTCTGTTAACAGGATGATAGGACAGAATTGAAACAGACCCAGGTCTAACTATCTTTTTGAGGATAGTGCCTGTGTAATGACCACAGAATTTTTGCTATAGTCAAAGTTAATTTATTCATGTTATTTAACGTTTTTTAGGGAGGGAACCAAAACACCAGAGTGATGCTTATTAATGTAAGTACAGGTTAAGTATCTTTAGATGTTAATATTTGGCTATTTAATTGTATAACTCTTGTTCCAAATTTATAACCACTTATATAGAAGAAAAACACACATATTATATTTCTGGTTTACTACTGTTAGTTGCATTATCTTGGTCAATCATTTGTATTTGCTAATGGAAAAATTCTTCTGCAAAATATTAGAGACACTAATATTCCACCTCTGCTTTTTCTGATAAGAAGAGACTTGGTGATGTTTTCACTTTTCTCCAGTGTATGCAAGCCTGCAGTTTATGAGTGAATGCTTTTTCTGAAAGCTGGCTCATGTGCTTAAACCTGTTTTGCAGTATATTCATCCATCTTTAAAAGATTTCCAGCTTCACCTCTTTTCCAGTGCAAAGATGAACAGAAAAAACTAAATTCAGGAATTAACACGCCCACTTATCTCCTCTCCCTTCTCCCAGATTAAATCAGGCTCTGGACTGTGATCAGAATTTACTTTCATCTACTGCCAGTATGACTTCAGGCCTAATCTAGGCTCAGTGGGTGTCTAGAGGCGACAATTGCATATTAGTTTTGCTCTTTTAGGTAGGGAGAGGGAGTGGAAGAGACAACAGAGTATTGCTTACTGGAAAAGATACCTCTTGACAGCATCTCTTTAACGGCTATTAAAGCCAAATTCAAGCATGTTAAATCAGGAAGGGCTTTAGAAGAAGGTTATTGGCTTCAAACATGACAAGGATGAAGTCCAGGTTCTTCTTAGTTGTTCTGTTGTTTTAAAGTGCTTCATGTCTGCTTAGGCCACAAAAGAAGCTTTTACTTATTGCTTTGCTTGCATCCTTTGAATGAAAGATTAATCTGTGTGAGTGCTTTCCTCGAGGACCTGGGGAGTGGTACCTCAGACATGCCAGTACCATGGGTCCCTCAAATTAGCCATAGCTGACCCCTACTCTGTCTGTTGTCTTTGTTTTGCCTTTTCCTTTGCCCATGACATGGCTACTTTGTGTCCAGCAAGTTTTACCTATGTCTTTTCTCCTTCCTCTTCCACCAATTTCAAGACAAATGTTGGTAGCTATTTCACTTCTATCAAGCTTGTACTTGGGAAGAGAAGGTTGGTACAATAATTATCTAGGAATTTTCTAGGAAGGAACTTTTAAAATATTAGGTGCTTAAACACCATCTCTTAAAATGAAAAAAAAGTGTCAGTTCCTTGGAGATATTTCAGCTGTAGAATAAAAACCACAATGAAGTAATTAAAGGTTTAGGGAAAAATTTAAATTTAAAACAAACAAGAGGTGATGCTGTTCAACCTCGTGCTCTACAGCAGGCTATATGTACTTCAAACCAGCCCTGACAGATGTTTATCCCGCTCCTTAAAATCTCCAGTGAATATATTGTGTGTTCCTCTGCTTACCTATCCTCAAAATAAGATATGCTCTCCTGGTTTCTAACCCAAATCCTCCGGGCTGCAAATTAAGCTGATTTCTCCTCCTTCTTCATGTAGTAGAAATTAAAACAGATGCTCTCTGTCCTTTTTATAACAACCTTTTATACATTGGACAAATGCTTACCTATGAATTTTTATGCTTAAACCTGGTTGTGCAGTTTTTCTTTGACTCATGTTTCCTGTTGCTTTTGGAGCTGTCTGTTGATCATAGTTTTTTTCAGTGGTGCCCAAAGTTGGACAAAGACCTTGGCAGTTAATCAGCAAAATAATTCTTTCTAGTCCTTATGAAAATCTAGTAGAGCAAAATAATCCTCTCTGGTATCTCAGTATGATAGCTCCAGTAAGATTTCCTTGGGTTTTAAGTCTTAAGCATCCACAGTCTACTTTTTCATTGTCTGCAGCAGCCAGAAGTTTTTCTGCAGTATTGCAGTCTGAGTAGTTTTTCCTCATTTTGTGGTGTTGTAGTTTTAAATGTTACTAAATTCTGCATATGTCAGACATTTTAAAAGTTAATCTTTTTTGATGTTAGACCCTTCCTCCTGTTCATGAATGTCATTTTGGACTCTGAGCCTGTTCCTCAGGATGCTTATGATACCTCCTGCATGGGAGTTACTCACAGGTTTGATACTCAGACTCTAGTCTACCATTCAAATTACTAATTAAAATATTTTCTAGAATAAAATCCAAGACAGTAGACCTGTAAACTCCTACTGGAAATTTGACAGTGGAGAGTTACTCTGCAGGCAGACAGTTTTTCAGGTAGTTGTGAGTCTACCTAACTGATCTGTTTGCCTATGTTCCAGTTCCCTATTTTGAAGAGAAGGTCGGAAGCTGTAGCTAGTTAAGATATATTGCATGACTGCCATTCAGACATGCGTCCCCAATTCTGACAGTCGCATAACCCTGCAGACACACAGCTGCTGGTCATCTAACCTTGTATGCACACTTGTGGTCCTGCCTTGGGATGACATATCCATCGTGTGCAGTGGGAACTTGGGGACACTGCCCACATCTGATGGGCCCTTGAGAAAGAGTCTGGTGGGAGGAATTTGGAGGAAGATAGGATGACAGATCAGACCCTGATGATGACCTGAATAATAACTCCAATTTATATAGCATTTTCTTGTTCTACCTCTATTCAAGCTTCCTTTGTTAAAAACACAAGTCACAGTTAATCAGTTTTTAAAAACATTTGAGAAAACAACTTCTGCCTCTTTCTTCTTTTGTTTGTTTTCTTTCCCAGTTAAGTATGGACTTTACTTTTGATATTTTCTTTAAACATATGGTTTATAGAGAACACGTTTTTACTGCCTTTTGTATCCATGCTGGCTATAACTCGTTGCATACTTTGGCCTTTCTGATTTTACCCTTATGTGTTTCTGTAATTCCTCTACACTATGACTAATCATTCATCACAGGTCCTTATTTCTAGGGTTTTTTTTTGATTCCTTTTATATTTTCTGATTATAAAGAGGCCCTTACACAGCTGCATTGGTCCCTTTTGGTGCTTCTTGTTTCTTCTGTGTTGGGACAAATTCTCTCTTCACTTCTTTTTACTCAAGATTTTCATCCTCAGGCACTCTGCTTACCAGTATACCTAGCATGTTATTGTATACCTTTCTAAATACAATATTCCTTATTGTATCAGATTGTTTTGGTTTTTTTTTATTTCTGTTTCTTTTTTTCCACAGAATAAAAAATTTGTCATTTTGTGGCCACTAATTTGTCTTCTGTTTCTTGACTCATCTCTCCTTTACTTACAGTTAAATATAAATCAACCTCACCTAAGAAATCTTCTAAAAAATCCTGTTGGACTGTCTGTGTATTCCTTTTGGCTTTTTTCCTCCTCACCTGCAGATTTCTTGGTGAAGTCCCCATTACTGTCAACTCTTTTATCCTAGATGCCTCTACTAGCTACTTAAGGGAAAAACATGCATTTCTCCCTCTGATCAAGTGATCTATAGCAGGTCTGCACTAAGATGCGACTGTCCTTGCTCTTTTCACATTTTATGTTTGCTCAGAGATACTGAATTCTGCTTCTCGACTCTTCCTGAACTTCAGAGCAAGTGTATGCATTCTTGATTTACAGTGTAAGACCTTCTCTCTTTTTTTCACCCTGCCCTATTTCATCAGCAAGTTCTTTGCACCCCTCTGCATCAATTCCAGCCCTGCGATTTATCCTGTCTTTGTGATGTGGATTCAGTGGTAGTTTTGGTTGATTCTAAAGACTTGAAAGGTCTTCCTGTTTATTCTCCTTCTGACATTTCTGTATAGACATCTCAGATCTTTGACATGTTGCCCTATGTATTGGGTTGGTGTGGCAAGGTTTTGGTAGCGGGGTGGTTACAGGGGTGGCTTCAGTGAGAAGCTGTTGGAAGCTTCCCCTGTGTCCGACAGAGCCAAGGCCAGCCTGCTGCAAGACAGACCCGCTGCCGGCCAAGGCCGAGCCCATCAGCGATAGTGGTAGCACCTCTGTGATAACATATTTAAGAAGGAAAAAAAGTTGCAGGGGGCACAGAAATGGCAGCTGGAGAGAGGAGTGAGAACATGTAAGACAAACAAACTGTGCGGACACCAAGGTCAGTGAAGAAGGAGGGGGAGGAGGTGCTCCAGACGCCGGAGCAGAGATTCCCCTGCAGCCCGTGGTGAAGACCATGGTGAGGCAGGCTGTCCCCCTGCACCCCAGGGAGGTCCACGGTGGAGCAGATATCCACCTGCAGCTGGTGGAGGACCCCACTCTGGAACAGGTGGATGCCTGAAGGAGGCTGTGATGCCGTGGGAAGCCCTCACTGGAGCAGGCTCCTTTGGCAGGACCTGCGGACCCATGGAGAGAGGAGCCCGTGCTGGAGTATGTTTTCTGGCAGGACTTGTGACCCTACGGGGGGCCCGCGCTGGAGCAGTGTGTGCCTGAAGGATTGCAACCCGTGGGGACCAATGCTGGAGCAGTTTGTGAAGAACTGCAGCCTGAGGGAAGGACCCATGTTGGAGATGTTGATGGTGGACTGTCTCCCATGGGATGGGCCCCATGCTGGAGCAGGGGAAGAGTGTGAGGAGTCCTGTCCCTGAGGAGGAAGGAGCGGCAGAGACAACGTGTGATGAACTGACTGTAAACCCCATTCCCTGTCCCCCTGCAGCGCTGCAGGGGTAGGTAGAGAATCCAGGAGTGAAGTTGTGCCCGGGAAGAAGGGAGTGGTGGAGGGAAGGTGTTTTGAGATTTGGTTTTATTTCTCATTACCCTACTCTGGTTAATTGTTAATAAATTGAGTTAATTTTCCCCAAGTTGAGTCTGTTTTGCTTGTGACGGTAATTAGTTGAGTGATATCTCTCTGTCCTTGTCTTGACCCACAAGCCCTGTGTTATATTTTCTCTCCCCTGTCCAGCTGAGGCGGGGGGGGGAGGAATGATAAAATGGCTTTGTTGGGCACCTGGCATCCAGCCAGGGTTAACCCACCACACCCTATTATCCTCCCTGTTGTCTCTCCTACAACGCTCAGAAATTTTTTTGACTGAAAAATTTAGTTATTTTCGATACTCAACTAGGGGCACTTCAAAGGAGCCCAGTTTCATGAAGTTGCTGAGTGCTCTCTGCTAGAACTCAAGCCTCCTTTGAATATGTCCCATTGATTATTCAAAAGTGGAGGTGTGCAACATCATTAGTTTTGACAATACCAGTTACAAATCTAGAGTGAACCCCAGTCAGTTTTTTTTTAATGTTATCTTACTTTCTTGCAAAACAATTATGGTTTAAGAATCCAATGGCATAGTTTGGTGTGAGTCAGCATGGAGGCAAAAGCTAGAGCTTTAATAATAATTTATTTTGGTGATTATTGGCTTTTGAATATCTGCTGTGGTTCAGATTGAGTGATTTGTGTTCTATGACAAGTTTTCAATAACCATATTCTGATTAGCAGTTTTCTGCGATATGATTTTAAGTGTTCCTATGAAATGCATATGGTGACTTGCTAACCAAGGATAATCAGTGAAGCCAGAGCAGTGTAGGTAGAACTCCAGTGGGTGTCCTAGCTTCCCTTCTGGGCAGAAGATATAACATTTCTAGGGAATAAACAGTAATTCGCCTACTATTTTCTGCTGACTCAAAGTCCTTTTGTGGCTTGTTTGTTACACAACATTGGAAAGCAAAATTGATATTTTTTTTTACTGCTCTTTTTTCTCTCCCCTGATGTACTCTTTGGAGGGAGGTTGTTTGGCAGCACAAGTTAAAGGTCCGGTATGTATGCAAGTAGGGATGGGTGGAAGAATGGAAGCCAAGAAGGGAAGTGGTAGAAATCCAAAAGTCTAACTACACAAAAACAACACTTCTGCCAAAGGGCAGTTTTATCCTTTCTGCTTGTAATAGCAGACTTTAAGTCTTACTCATGGGGATGGGTCTGTATGGAACCTGGAAGTGATTACTTAAATGGGAACATAAAAGGACTATATTTGTGCTTTTTTTAAAGAGAAAGAAATGGAAACTTTGAAATATTTATAGGAGCTCATGCCAAGTGGGCTTGTCACCAGCCTAAGCTTTTTTTTTTTCCTTTTCTTTTTTTTTTTTTTTTTTAAACTAGAGAAGATTTATGAAAATAGGGATTTAAGGATAAATCTTGATATGGAATAGCTGTTTGAACACAGTCATCTCTGTTGCCTGTATATTCCTTATGATAAATCTAAGTCTTAAGATTTTTCCTCTTGATTTTTGGATTGTGGCAGTTAGTTATTTTTCAACATGTTACTCATTTACACTTTACCTCATTTTTCATGTGCGTGATTCTGTCTTCGTGTCAGGTTGCATGGGGATATATCTTCATAGCTACCAAGGCAACTCAGGATGTCTCGCTCAATTTTCAAACCTGTGAGGTTTATAAAAATTTGGTTGTATATGGTTTCCCTGCTCCCACTTAACATTCATGAAGATCATGCATACCTGTATTTCTATGCTCAGAAATACGTTTTAAAATATGACTGTCGGTGCCTTCTCTCAAATACCATCCTGTACTGTTTTGGGACAAATCCTGGGATGCAAGAGTCCAGAATTGTGTCTGCTGGCAGGCCATATACAGCAATCAGTGATACATTAATTTTCTTTTCTGTTCTTTACATCTTTAGTGAAAAATGGCCCCATTTCTCTTCCTTGATCTCCAAGCCAGATCATTTTACTTCTTTTTAAGGCAGTTTTATGAGCAGTTTAGGGGATTTTACAAAGAGGAAATTAATGCAGAGTAATATAAACAATATAACGAGAAAAATAAAAATGTGAATGTGAAGCTTTATTAAATGCACATAGCTGCAAAGTGAAGTGTGTGGGGTGGATTGAGGCCTCAGTTTACAGAAAAGGTTCTTGGCTCTTGCAGCGCAATCTGGAAAGCTTGCTGTAAATACGCTATGCTTGTGGTTCCTTGCTCAACCAGTGGCGCCAGGAATCAGTCCAAAGTGTGGGGGGGAGATTTGTTTCTTCTTTTTTCCTAAAAATTACTCGATATTTTATTACATTAAAGTTTTAAGTGCTATTGTTCCATATTTGAATCATTGTGGGCTTTGAGGTATGCCTTGCTCTTGAGAAGTATGGATATCATCAGGATCCTGTACAGTGTGTGTTTTCTGTATCTATATTTTAATGTATTTTTTGACTCTCTGCCCAGGATTTAG
Organism: Haliaeetus leucocephalus; assembly: GCF_000737465.1. NCBI lineage: Eukaryota > Metazoa > Chordata > Aves > Accipitriformes > Accipitridae > Haliaeetus > Haliaeetus leucocephalus. Next base: position 11,746,388 of record NW_010972687.1, on the reverse strand, counting down.
TTATTAGGTTTTTCTCTCTGCTGAAACAGAAGTTAATCTAGTTTTCACTTCAGAGCACACAAAGACACCTCACCTTCTCTTTAGCTTTAGGGAAGTGCTGTTGTAGAGCATATAGCAAAAGTAGCATGATTGTGTTCTTCTATACACTTCTTTTTTTTTGAGAACAAGATATTTGTGAATATTTCATTTGCAAAAACAACTTACAGGTATGGTTTCTATAATTACAGTATCAAAAGGCATTGACCACATATCCACTTTGTTAAATTTCATTTTTCTGCCTGAAAGATACTCTTTGTGTCTACATTTCACTTTTTAAAGAAACATGAAGTAGTATAGTTCATTTGAGGCTCAGAATATCTAAGAGGCATCAAATAAAGCTGTTAGGAACCAGCTCCTACCAAGAAGGAGATGAGTCTTCATGCATCTGGCAATAGAGGTGTGGAACCAGTTGCCAAAGGATGTTGGGAATATTGGCTGCCAAAATGTAGTTTCAAGTGGAGCTTTCGTCAAGGTCATGGAAGAGAAATCTATTGAGGGTTAGTGAGCATGCATCCACCTCAGGAATGTCTTGAGCCTGAAGACAGTTGGAAGCTGGAAGAGTGTTAAGGGGAAGTGTCATATATTAATCTGATTTTGGCCATTCTTAGATACAGGGCACTGGGCTAAAGGGTCCTTTGATCTGATGCAATGTAGCCCATTGTATGTTTTCATGTCTTTGTTATCAATTTTCTCTCAAAGATGTTAAGTGCAGTAAGTTGTACATCTTGTTCCAGGTCTGCACGTTAAGGGTTCATTAGAATTTCCAGAAGCTGTTAAACACCAAGAAACCACCTTTAGCTCAGGAAGCCCTTCTGCTTCAGGCAGCTAAGAGGTGTGAGAATATACTGGAGACACCATTATAAACTCTCCTTTATTTTTTAATAGTCTTTTCAAGACAACTGCCATAGGCCACTATGGGACACTGGGTACTCGAGGAGATGGATCCTTGGTTTGACACAGCTTGGCCTTTCCTATTAGAGTGTACCTGAGCAGTGCCTCAGTGGTGATAATTGCATGGGTTTTGGGTGGGTTCAGCAATAAGTCTTAGTTATAGTCCTCAGCACAAAAATTTGTAGTTTTCCATTGTGACTGAAAAGCATCTAACATGTTTCAGGTTAACATGGAGTGTGTCAGGAGCTGCATGGTGTGTACCAGAGTGGTGATAAAAAAAAAGAATTAACCTCAACAATGTCTGGATGTAAAATTTGATGGAATAAGTACTTTCACAAAGATAGCAGTTTATGTTGTTGTTTAAAAATTTTATGTGTTAGATGTCTAACTTGACCCTTAATTTCATTTTCTGATGAAAAAAGTTCTGTGGCTATGCAATTACTACCTGCGTTCCACGTGAAAGAAGCTGTAGCGTTATCTAGTGGTATTCTTTTTGTAGTGGTAAATCTGTTACTCTTCACTGTAAATAATTCATCTGTTAACACTGATCATAACTGTTCATTCATGGGCTAAGGGAGAAGAGCATTCTGACAAGAAGAAAGAGTGGTTCTTTGTATTCCTGTTGAAGTGACCACTTCTTTCTCCTCAAGCTTGGGGACCCACCTCACAAACAGTGCTTGTCTAGGGAAACACAACACTTGTGAAAGGGAGAAGTGATGCTTATTTGCCCTTTCCTTCTGTATTAGTGATTAAGAAGGTCTGGAATGTTCTTATCTTTTTATCAATCTGTCTTTTTTTTCTCCACAAAAATTGCATTACAGCTATTTCATTGCTTCATTTCCTTGTTCATCATCAAACAAACCCTTGTGAATGTTGGGTGTCAATTAAGAAGAATAATCCTGAGTAAGCCTTTGCTTCAAGTCAGGATATCAGATCCACGATCCTCAATATAAGGCAAAATATAATATGTGAGCAGTATTTACTTTGCAATACTTGCCACCGTTCAGTAGTGAGAAAAGCAGCAACATGGGGAGAAAAGACTGGCTAGTCAATATCTCTTGAGTCTAGATGGGACATGTATAAAAGAGTATGCCATTACTGTGTCTTTATTAGAGAGCTATTGGAGCTTGTGTAGTGTGGAGGTTTCACAGCACCATACTTCTGGCAGAGTAGGTCTTTTTGTGCTGGGAGTTCCTTGAGGTAATGCTACGAAGTAACCCTAGGTGAAGTGGCTACAGGTGTTCTGTGGTAAACATCCTGTCCTTGTCCTTATTATTTAACAGGAACTGCCTGACAACTGAAAACATTTAGGGGATAAAGCAAGACAGGGTAAATTTTCTTCCTTGTCACTCAGGTCAATAATTCTTTGCACTTTTTGGTTAAGATGTATATGTGTTTTGATAGCTCCCAAAGTAACACAAGTAGAACTAGCTGCTGAGAGTTACAGCATAGTTCCTACGCTCACCTCTTATACCATGCTGAGGGTCTTACAGCCATATTTTTAGAAACACATCTCCAGTTTCAGATCTCTGATTTTCTTCCCCTTGAAAAATATTGGCCTTAGGAGCAGTGCTGCCTTCAACATTGTCTTTCTCTGTCTCTTTTCTTGAGCACATAGATAACCTCCTTTGCTAAAAGTCCTGCTTCCATACTCGTTTCCCTTCTGTGCTGAAATATTGTAGTTTCTCCCTGAAGAGAGAAGGCTTTGGATGGGTGATTTTTTTAAAAATATGATATGTTTAAAGCCTAGAAATGAGGATTAATTGTAACATCAAGTGAATTCAAATCCAGGTGCTTCTTTTACTGCATATTAAAGAGAATACTTATGAAAACTTCAGCTTCTTTAATGTATTTTGTAGCAAGGTCTCAGTTACATGATAGATGGCAGTCTAGTAAATCGAAATAGAAGGCACAAGGTAACATCTTCTCAGACCACAGTTCTCCCTTGCACATGGTAATATATTACAAAATGCTGAGTTATAAAATGACATCAGTGCTGGAAAACGTAGAGGATCCTGTTTCTGGATAAATCCAAGGCTAATGCAAGGCACTAAACTAGAGACACCAGGGCTATGAAGTCTCTCAAAGAAATTGGCTGCTCACAGTTTCCTTGTGAAATTAAATAAATCAATGTCAATGGATAATCTGTGAATACTTGGCCTGTATACTCATTCCTTCTCCAAATGCATATTTAATTCTTCCGATTGTGTAAAGTAAAAGTCACAAAAATCACAGCAAACTAAATTAACTTTAAGTGTAAATCAGTATTAAGTTCTGTCGAAAGTGTTTATTTGAAAATGGACTTCTGTATTGAAAATCTCTATTCTGTTAAATACTATGTTACATATGCTTGGATTATGTTGTGTGCACATGCACACCCCACCCTCTGCACTCTCATCTGTGGACATCATCACCATAAACAAACCCCTACACAAACAAACACCCCTATACTTAGCCACTTGCACACACATCTTTACACCTCCCTATGACACCCCACACCTATACACACACACACATATTTCCTACGTACTGCACTACACACCTCTAGGCAGACACAGAAACACATATACCCCCTACACAAACCCCATCACACACTCGTACAAACCCACATGTACTTTCACAGATATGCACCTACACACACATGCTCCTGTACATCCCTACACACACACGCACCTGCACACGGTTAGACATGTACACCCTTATACGCACGTGCCCCAATACCCACACATAATTGCACACACACATCTGCAAATACCCATTCATCTATACCCCTGTGCACATACCCTCCTGCACACAGACCCACCCTACATGCACACTCACATCCATTCAGAAATGCACGCCTCCCAAACACGTGTGCACCCCACCATACGTGCATGTGCACATGCACAAACACCTACCAGCTCTGTAAGTTAGGCCTGGCTTTCGACTGAAACGTAGGCTTTACGTTTCACATGCTACAGAGAATGATGTATTATGTCATAACTACATCTGGATAACCCCACTGCCTTGAATGTTTGATACAGCTTTTACTTATTACCAGTCAGTAAATGTTTGGTGGGCATTAAGGAACAAAATCCATCTTCTGGTTTGGCTTTCGGGGATAGCTGGAGCTCAAAACAAGAGTTTTTTTGGTTCTTCACCAGTGTGAGGGGACAAGGCTGTGATTACCTGCCTGCAAAGCACAGCCTCACATGGTGCCATGCAGAAACACCCCAGGCAGCTCTGAGGGCTGTGGGCAGTGGAAGTCTTCCAGCTGCTTTCCCCCCACCACCAGCATGAGCGATGCCATGCTGGCTTGTATGATTTTTATACTGGCCACTGTGCTGTATTCTTTCATAGGTACATCTTTGACCACCTTAAGAACTAAACCATTGAATTAAGATGTCCCCTGAGCTGTGGGGAAAATCGCAAGCACTTTTCTGTTAAGATTTAGAGTAGACCCATACTTTAATCCTTGCTGATGATGGACTGTAATCAAGACTGTTCACCATATAGAAAGATTCAGACAACAGTTTTACAATTTACTTTGGAAAAAAAAAAACCAGAGTACAGTGAAATTAGCTATATGTCAGCCAAGGGATTCCACTGTAAAATTTTAACAATTATAATTAAATAACATAGTTTTTCTAGTGCTACAGAAAAATATATTTTACCTTTCCAGAGGACTGTGCAATTTAAAAGTTATAAATATTTATATCTTGAATGCAAGTCCAAAAATATTTCCTGCTCTTTCACAGGTGCAAATAAAGAGTGGACAGCAGTGACCCTTACCTTCTCTTGCCTTCTTTGCAAGCTAAGCAGAAGAATAAGGCCCTGTATCCTGAAGATCCTGAATGCTGTTGCTTCATTCCCCCAGTTCTGTGTAGTACAGCAGTTGATTTTAGATGAGAAAGAGGAATTGGAATGTTTCTTCGATTCTTTGTGGTGATCTACAGATGATAATTGCCTCTCAAAGGAGAGAAGCCTGTAGCTCACTGTAGGCTGTGCATCAAGCATAGTCTATTATTGTGGCACTCCTGCACACAATACCTGGCAAGTCTCCGGTTCATATTGTACAGCTCTGCACCATTGATGAACCTGTGCAAAACCTGGGAGTCACAGACTGATGACAAGAAGATGATAGAAATGAGGTAGTAGCTTCCATCTTAGTTTTAGGTATTGGGTTTGCCAACTTTAGTTAGTGAGAAGAGGTAGAATCAAGAGGTGCTTTAAAAATATTGAAGGTGTGCTTAAGTAATGAGCATCCGCACGAGGAGGATGAAGGGGATTTTCTGTTAAGAATTCTACATTTTTCTTCAAGCAAAAAGCTGTTTTTAAAAAAATAGATTTAATTCAAAAGGTAACCCTTCTTGAATACTTACTGCTCTGTTATGGGTGGCTTGAACAGTTTTGCTAGAGATACAGTTACGTTGTTCTGGATTGCTTGCGTTTCTAATTTTCACTGGTACATATGGAATTTATCAATATACAGTTAAATTTAGCAGCTGTTGTTATGGTATGCATAAATGTCCATTTTGTGTGCATTCTTTCTCTTTTGCTGTTGTTTTTTTCATACTACTAGGTTCTGAACACCTTTCTGATATAAGGATGTAAACATGAATGTAGCTAACAGTGCAAAAAAATGATTGGAAGAATTTAGGTCCCAATCCTGCAAACAATTGCTTTTATTAGCTTTGCATTATGAACAGGTATTGCAGGAGCAAGGCCTCCTTATGGAGGATGCACTGGAAGTTATAATAAGCTATTTATAATAAGTCAAGTTTTAAAAATGATTCTCACCTTCAGTTACTGTCATGTCCTGTCATCACAATAAAAAGTCTTATGATTATGAGTTTTTTTCTGAAACTACAGTGTGACTGAAATTTTTATCTGAACCTCATGCTTTTCTTTCAAAAAATAATTTTCTTGGTCCCAGATAATGATGTTTTTGGAAAGAAAGAAAAAAAAAAAAAGATGTGAGATTAGGAAAGAGTAGTTGTATTCTTTTCCACTCTAGTTTGAAGCTAAGAATATACAGTTACAGGGACTTCCTGCTAATTTTTTGGCTTTGTTTTTTGGAGACCTGATTATATGTGGAATATCTGGCTCAGAGACCAGGAAATACCGGAGAACAGACATTGGGGGAAAGCTAAATAAATCAAAGGAAAAAAGAAAAAAAAATTTCTGTCTTACATTCTTCCTGTAAGGTTGTGTATCTTGAAATAGTTTAAATGCTGTTTAAAGACATATAAATTCACTGTTGTTCAAATGATTTAACATTTTTATAACCTAATCTTCAACTGTTCTCTTTTTAAATTTGTGAATTGATATCCCATGCAAACGTCGGTCCCATGGAGAGTTTTACGTTTCCTTTTCTAGGCATCAGCATGCAAAGAGTTAGCATTACTCTGCAGAAAGACTTCAGCTACTGTAGTACCAACAATACTCTTGCATAGGAAAATAAAATGCAGAGGGCTTCGTGGGATGGGAATCCTTGTCTGTTTTTGTCTTGCACTCTTTTACATGAAGAAGTTGCTTATCTGTTATGTTACCCAAGATTTAAGGATTCTGATTCCATAAGAAAAGCAAAGGTCATCTTTTCTTTCAAGTCTGCTTTATGGTGTGTGTTCAGAGGCTTCATTTGTGATTCTGTCTGCTATGAACTTGTCTTGGCCATCTCCCAGTGTCACAGCTTAACAATGAGACTCTACGACTAGAGAGATTATTGGGGAAGATCTGTATCCTGAAGAGATCTTCAGGTTGTATGAGTTGGCATAAAGCCTTGCTGAAGTCAATACGCATGCGTCAGTATACACTGACTGGAAAACACTGAATGCATCTCTGTACCTACCTTATGCTTCCCAGATAAGTCCACTGATATAAATGCACTTCACCCTACAAAAGAGCCAGCTGGCATAGTCAATGTATTATATGCCCAAAAGGTGCCCAATGTCTTTGTATCTAACTGTAGTCCCACAGGTGAAGTTCCTGTGAATCATGTTAAGTGGTGTGTGTGGTCCTTCCTTCATATTTCTTTGCTCTCTCCTTCCTCCTTACTGTTTTCACTTGACTTTTCTTGCTTATGGTAAGACGCCATTATAAGGGAAGGTTTTATCAAAGAGATGGCTCTTGTATTTAGATCTGAATACGATATAACTGCATGATCTCCCATGACATAGAGTTTTAGAAGTAGTATTTAACATTTGATAAATGGCTTATGATTATTCTTTGCATTAAACTTACTCTCACTCAACTATTGAGAGCAGTGTAAGTCAGAACTTTAAATTCATCCTGAAATGAATAATCAGCAAATGAAGGTCAAGGAACATTGGTCTTACATGTTCATAGCCATCTTTGTTGGTTTGTGAATGTGGCTCATAAGTTTCAGATCCCTGGTGGAGCTAGCATTTATCCTCAGACAAGCAGAATTAAATAATCCATTCTAGAAATGAAAAATACATTGGTTTCAGGGGCAGATTTTTCATTTCAGAACAAAGAATATTTTTTATTTTCTAGCAGAAAAGGAATAGAAAATGTACTTTTGTCCTTTGTGAAGTCTGTGTGTGTTGTATAGCAAGACTTAACAAGAGCTTAGTCATAGAGTCCCACCATAAATCTAATGCTACCAAGTCCACCACTAAACCATGTCCCTATGTGCAACGTCTACCTGTCTTTTAAATCCCTCCAGGGATGGTGACTCAGCCACTTCTCTGAGCAGCCTGTTCCAATGCTTGAAAACCCTCTCAGTGAAGAAATTGTTCCTAATATCCAATCTAAACCTCCCCTGGCGCAACTAGAGGCCATTTTCTCTCTTCCTACCACTTGCTACTTGGGAAAAGAGACTGACACCCATCTCAATACAACCTCCTTTCAGGTAGTTGCAGAGAGCAATAAGGTCTCCCCTGAGCCTCCTTTTCTCCAGACTAAACAACCCCAGTTCCCTCAGCTGGTCCTCATAAGACTTGTTCTCTAGACCCCTCACCAGCTTCATTGCTCTTCTTTGGACACACTCCAGCACCTCTCAAACGCATGAGCAACATCTTAGCAAATTTATTGGATGTTTTTCTTCTTACAAGCAGTTTTTTTATGCTTTCCTTCCTGGGCTTTGAGTAGCTGCTCTTAGGCTAATGTTTATGGCCTGTGTGACATAGACTTGCTTGTTTATAGCAGATACTGTGTTGGTGGCTGAAATACACACTCAAGCATCATCAGGATATTGCCCGCGCTGAGCAAAAATTGTTACCTTGTGAATGTTTCTATATGCATTAATCAGAGAAATACTAATCTGCTTTCAGTGAATGATATAGCTGAGGAAGCAGAGCATCCTTCAGCTGGAAGGAATACATGAACCTGATGACTCCCGTGTGCTATATAGGCATTAATACAGTATATATATGCTGTTACAGGAGTTCATTTTCTTACAGGAATTATTGTTCTATCTACTTTTGAGAAGTCTTTTAGGTGTACAGGCAGCAAAAGCCTTATACAGTTACTCGCTGCAGAAGTCGGAGCTGTATAGATGGACATGCAGTGCTTGACTGCAACAACCAGTAGGCTCTAGCACTATATCAGTAAGAAGTTGAGATTAAAAATGCAGGATGTCTGTAACCACAGGTTTTTGTACTGACTCTGACTTTACTGAAGTTGCCTGTGACTCAGGTGTGAGTAGATCTGGAGCAATAATGTCCACCTCTGTCATGGTTTAACCCCAGCCAGCAACTAAGCACCACGCAGCCGCTCACTCACTCCCCCCCATCCAGTGGGATGGGGGAGAAAATCGGGAAAAAGAAGTAAAACTCGTGGGTTAAGATAAGAACGGTTTAATAGAACAGAAAAGAAGAAACTAATAATGATAATGATAACACTAATAAAATGACAACAGTAGTAATAAAAGGATTGGAATGTACAAATGATGCGCAGGGCAATTGCTCACCACCCACTTACCAACACCCAGCTAGTCCCCGAGCAGCGATTCCCTGCCCCCCCTTCCCAGTTCCTATACTGGATGGGACGTCCCATGGTATGGAGTACACCGTTGGCCAGTTTGGGTCAGGTGCCCTGGTTGTGTCCTGTGCCAACTTCTTGTGCCCTGGCTGGGGATGAGAAGCTGAAAAATCCTTGACTTTAGTCTAAACACTACTGAGCAACAGCTGAAAACATCAGTGTTATCAACATTCTTCACATACTGAACTCAAAACATAGCACTGTACCAGCTACTAGGAAGACAGTTAACTCTATCCCAGCTGAAACCAGGACAACTTCTTCAACAACTAACCTAGTCACATTAATGTCAATAGCTTTAAAAAAAATTAAACTAAAAATCCTCATGTCTACAAAGGGTCTGTTAAAATTCTCTTTACTTGAAACATTCAAATATATTTTCTGCTCAAGAAATGTACCTGTTTTCTAAATACTTCTATTTGCTAGTATTGTTAGTATGGTCATCATATCAGATCAGATCGCTTCTGTTTCCAGAACAGAGTTTCTGACATCTCTTATAGCTAACCTGCTGCCCTTTTCAACTGTCTAAAATAAGGCTTCATTTTTCCTTCTTAAATCCTTGTAATTTCTTTTCACAGCCCTCTTTATCTTCCCCCTTCTCTTTCCCTCTCTTCAGTTTTGGCTTTGAATTTTTCCTGGTCCTTCTTTGCATCACATTCCAGAGATACTGCTACATTCTTTCTTTACAAGATGTTGAATTTTAATATTATATAGTTTCCACCTTTTCCTGAATCCATTAAGTGGCTTTTAAAAAAAAAAAGGTTTGAATATTCTCTTTACCTTAAAAGCCCTTCATACACCAGAGACAATATTTCTTCTGCCTTTATCTTCATGTCTCTAAAATGCTGTATTTTTGTCCTTGTGCTTGAAAGAGTCTCATTTCATTTTGCCCAGTTATTCTATATGTAAAGCCCTCTAGAAAAAGATAGTTGATGTATTAATTCCTTTGACAGTTGTGCTTCTTTAGGTCTCTTATGTCTTCCTTTCTCTGAAGATATATGTGTACTCTGTCTGCTGTCTGGTATTAAATCCTGAGCTCCTTAGGTTAAGACTGTAATATTTCTTCATTCTACAAATAGTCTTTTTACCCAAAGTTAATTTTTCCCTGTCCTTCATTTGCAATAAAAAGCTTTATGTTGCAAACAATTAAAAAATTATAGTGACAACTGAGACAAGATACTGACAGAAGTGTGTCCAAGAAGAGCTTGGTTTAAAAAAAGTCCTTCTCATATGCCTATACGAGGGTGGCTTCCCAGGGACAGTCTGCATTACCAAGTTGAGTAATGCAGGACTTGGAAGTAAGCTAAATGAAGGCCTCCAGGTATCAATTTAAGAAGGCTGGTGTTCATTTGAGTTGTGTGCTAGACATTCATCTCCCAAATGTCTGTTACATTCTTTGTGTTAATACTTCAAGAATCTAGGTTTTTTTTCTGGTGCTATGTCGTAGACACAGTTGTTATAAACCAGGTCAATTCTGTAACTTAATACAGATTTGGCATAATGGTATTCTGGTCCTTTTTGATTTAATACAACTCTGAACTACTTCTAATAGTGTTCTCAGTTCTGGATAAATTGTTAATGAGGCATGGTTTCACATGTCTTTCTGCAGCTGTATTAAATTGTAGGAAGTGTTTCCTTCCAGGGATAGACTTGCACATCTTCTTCATCTATGAGTAGTCAGAAGTGTGACCTGAAGAGCTGTGGGGTTGGAAAGCTCACTCTCTTCTGCTTCCCCCGCTGTGCACTTCTTGCTTAGACATATCCATCTAAATTTTCCATAACTGCATTGTTGATGGCTATTTCTTTCATCCATCACTGTTCTTGCAACTGTTCTGGCATTTCCTCCTGAAATGATTCTGCTCTGAAAGGTCTCTAACGAAAATATGTCCAGACATGTTATGATGTTGACTGCTGTAACCTAGTGTTAAAGATGGGCTTTCCAGGGGCGGGGGTAGCAGACTGAACACACATATGTTATAGGTTGCAAGTAGGAGGGGGCAGCAGTGGTGCAAGACCATTCCTGGGGGGCCCATGGGTGGACAACACTGGAGTGGGACACCCCCAAAAGACTGCAGCCCACGGACAACCCAGGTCAGGCCAGGAACACCCCTGAGGGACTGCAGCCCACAGGTGGTCCACTTTATATTCTAGGCTGTTTGATGATTACAGAAAGTTTCAGGCAGTGAAGTGTAACACTAACACTCTGACCTATACTAGATTTTCTTCATAATTCCTCAAGCCTGGGAAATTCCCATGAATATCTTTAAGGTATGTAGCTTAGTGTTGAGGCACTTTGCTTTCGAATGCACAATAAGGGCATAGTTTAATTTTAGTTTTCACTACCTGTGTTAGAGGTACCAGGAATACTGGCAGCATGTTCCACCACAAGTCTCCCTGGCGATAGCGCTGTGTGGTATCCTGCAGCAGTACCTTGTAAGTAGCTTGAATGTCTTTCTCTTTTGGGAAGAACCAATTTCCTTCTCTTCATTAAAGGGTAGTGCTGTCGTAATTGCAAAATGTTTACCAATTATGGTGCTGGTTTTGCAGTGCATTGATCAGGAAGAACCTTCTGCAGTAAGGTACAAAGATTTTTCTTACAAGAAATCTCTGAGAATACAGTGACTTTGATGGGAGAGTTTGTGATAGTGTTAACATGGTATAGGAAGTTAAATAAATCATACTTGCTTGTGGTTTCATTATTGTAGACCTGATTTTGAATTGAATGGAGATGTAGTGAATAAGTATAAGGAGAAGAAAAACAGAAGCTTAGTAAACTATGTAATAAGTTATAATACCTTTCTTGTTTGTCTGCTCATCCTCACAAACCAGTCCTATAGGTGTGGTAAAATCTAGGACCAAATCTTAATCCTAGCACCATTATCTGAGGCCCAGACTTAGCCTTTGAATCCTCCTTTTTTAGCCCACCCATAAACAGAGAAGTTGTTGCCAGCAGACATAAGGCAGAGCAACATTCTTGGGTTGAACTGGAAAAGCAATCATTTCCTGGCAGAGAACACACTTGGTCATGTTATAAAGTGGTTTCACTTGAACAGAGCCCATGCTATCAACTTTTATTAGGGTACTGTTTATCTTGGGCCTTGTGGGACTGAAGAGAAATGGAAATTTTAGGTAAACCCTTGTGCTGCATCTAAAGGTTTGTACCTTTATGAAGTATGGGACTAGGGACAAACGTTTTTTATTTAATTTTGAAATCACTTTCTTTTCAATTCAGAAATTACCTCTTGTCAAAACAATGTGTTAAAAAAGTAGAAAAAAAGAAGAGTAATTCCGTTTCAGAAGTGTACTGCTGCTTTGGCAGATGGGCTTAAGATTACGTGGTGCATGTATGTGAAAGGTAAGCTGCATGCTTTTAGAAAGAAAAAGGGGCTGTATACAGCTTTTATTACAACACTAAAAGCTATGAACTATGTGCTCTAGAGCACTGGTTTTATGTTGCTGTGGCCTAGCTGAGAAAAAAAGTGGTGTTTGAGATTCACAGGGTCTAGCTCTTCATCTTTAGCCTCTTCACCCCCATGCCCAAAAGTCGTCACACCCAGCCAAGGATTTTTGTCTTCAAGTGTGTGTCTTCACTGCAGCTAGATCTGCACCAAGAGTGCTGGGATCAGCTAATAAACTCAGCTGGCCTGAGCTGTGACTTCTCAGAGCAGTGTTTAGATGTCTCCAGATAACAATCCCCAGAGCTCCAATGCTATAAGCACCGTGCAGAGCCACCCAAGCTGGTCTTGCGCTAAACTAGCCCACATTCAGCGCATGTTTAGATTTGATGTTGCAGTTAAGCTGATGGAACATTGCTGCTGCTAAAAGGGGCAATCACATTCTTTTCTGTCCCCAGCTGTTTTCCTCTGGTGCTGTTTTTGGACCAGCATTTTTTCCAGAGTCTCATGTGAAACTTAGTCAAACCAGGACCCTTTGGCTGGAGTGACATGCCTGTCACCTTCTCGGTCAGGCAAGACCCATCTGGGGTATATCATGCTTGGGTCAGTCCACATCTGCAGGATGAAGTGCGAAGCACATTGCTGGCTTCTTATTTCCTCCTCATTCTGGCGTTAATCACTATGGCTCTTGGTGGTCATATTCTGTACTGTCTCAGGGACTCCTTTTTCACAGCCAATAAGTTGTAACAGGGATCAGCTGGAAGGGAAAGAGTGGAAGTCCAAATTCTTTATGAGCTGTTGAACCCAAGGGGAAAGAAGCAGGTTTCCTAGGACTATAAGGAACCTCCTGCATCACTGAGCAGTTTTCTGCTGTTGAAGGCACAGTGCCATATAGCCCCTTTCTTAAACTTATCAAAGTCTGTATGAAAAACAGCTAATGTTTTCTTGCCTCTGCTGCTCCCATTGGAAAGGCTGTTCCAGGACTTGATTGCTTTAACAGGTAGGACTCTTCAGTTTTGAGTGTTAGTTTATCCACTGCTCTTTTATATCAATTTATTTTTGTGCAAACAGTTATTTTTCATCCTGGGCTTAATTTCCTTGAACTTTCCATAGAGAACAGACATGAATTCTCTTTGATTTCATTTTGCTATGGGAAACAAGCAAATCTTGTTTCCATGTATTCTGCAAGTACTGTCTCTCAATTCCTTTTTCTGCATCTATTCTATTTTCTGTTTCATTCTTTAATGTATGTGATATTATTTCAAGGTTCAATATAAGATATACAACAGCACCAGCTGTTCTGCAGTGTTGCAATGTCTCACCCGATAAGTTTAAGGATTTTATTTTCCTGTTCCACGTTGGTGTTTTACTAGTGCATTCAGACCCATCTTCACCTCAATTAAATGATGAGTTCCCCGAATACTATGGAATTTTATGTTAGTCCCTAACTCCATGATCTCATGATTTTGATATTGATTAATTCCAGTTTTCTGATCCAGACCTCAAGGTCATTCTTATTAGCCATTTTACAGTGCCATCACTGTGCCTTGTAGTTAAGTGATTTCAGCATCAAACTTCTGATATTTGTTCCAGCATTATCAGTAAAAATATTAAGCAAGATTGGTCCAAGCACCAGTCTGTGTGGGACCTCCCTAATGATCTCCTTCCAGTCTTAAACTGATTTTGTCAATATTTATTGCCATCTCTTTTTCATCTTGCTCTTGTAGTACCTCATCATTCACCTGACACTCAGTATAAATTTCCATATATCAAATGCTTTACTCAAGCTAAGCTAGAAGACGTCTATAAAATCAGTGCTGTTATTGCAGAACGATGTCAGGTAAAACTGGTAGAATTATTATAGATCCTATGTTATAATTTGTTTTGTTTGCAATTTATCTGCATATTAATTAATCTTTCCTTAAAAATCTGTTCTGAAGTCTTGCCCATTAATGAAGTCCTGGCCTGGAAATGCCTGGATCACATTTTCGTTGCTTCTGATTGTTTACACTCTAAATTCTAGCTGTATAAGGCACAGTCCTATCAATTACTTCTTTTGCAAACCTGATTGCTTCTCTCATTCATATTAGGACTTTCCCTTTGCTTTCCATCCTCTGTATACTGATTTTTATTTGCCTTTTGCTGTACTTTTATCTGCTTGATTTACCTTCTCTCATGTATTAGGTATAGAAATTACAAATGTATCTCAGCCTTTTCCCCACTGCTCATTGTGAGACTCCTCTTGTCAGTCACGCCAGCCTTACTCAGATAAGACTGTTTCCCCAGATTTTCAAGTGGAGCTGAGCCTCTTGTTCTGTGTATCTTTACAATGCACCAAGCTTTTCATGGCTGGCTTCCTGTAAACACAAAGATAAATCCAAATCATAGAAGAAATGCAGCTTCCCTTCCTATACTGTCCAAGTCTGTATAGCAAGGGTAATTGAACGGCCTCTCTGTTGTTCCTCCTGTTCAGCAAAGGAAGGGGAGCAGTAATGATTGCCAGAATAACTTTGATCAAAGTAAGGGTTTTGTTGTGCTGTGGCACTGCCTTTGTTTTGTCTTTTGAGACAGTGCTTCGACAACTCAGTCTGCTATTTCTTGAATTGCTGTTTTCCTTTCTCCCTGTCCTTTAGAGAAAGGAAGGAAGGTGCCTGAAGTGTGGGTAACCATGCCAAAATGGCAAGTGAATTTGCACTTACTGTGTTCAGGCAAATGTTGTCCTAGAGGAGGCAGAAGTGTGATACACAGGTGGGGAGCCACATCTTTAAGGTTTTCTTAAGACCGTTGTCAAAACATGGAACAAGGAGCACAAAAGAAATTGGTGAAGCTACCTCTAGAGGACCAGCAATGAAGACTTTGCAGTGTTTTTTTATCCAAAACTGTCAGCAGTATGATATACTAGATCTTTACTGGATGATTCATCTGCACTGCATTAGGTTCATAGTGTTTGCCTTCCATATATTACAGAAAAGGTTTTGCAACAAGCACAGGCATATTTTTATGACATAGTCTACTTTGTACTGAATAGTCACAAAGCTCTTTCCATAATATTCTTTCATCTTTGGGCGGGTGAGGATATATTTCATGCCTTTATTA
The DNA here is from genome assembly GCF_000737465.1 of Haliaeetus leucocephalus. Taxonomy (NCBI): domain Eukaryota; kingdom Metazoa; phylum Chordata; class Aves; order Accipitriformes; family Accipitridae; genus Haliaeetus; species Haliaeetus leucocephalus. Next base: position 11,730,987 of record NW_010972687.1, on the reverse strand, counting down.
CCTGGAGGGTAAGCTATTGCTATGTGCTGTGCTTAGATCAGAACTGAAGGTTATTTCAGTTGGTGCAAAATGTAGTTATTTAGTTCATGGACGTTTCGTCAATCTTTCGTATGTATTTCATCAAGTTGATCATCTATATTTTCTGTAGGCTGCCAGTTCATGTAGTGTTGTCATTTATCTTTGAACATTATGGTATCTCTGCGTTGGATATCACTAGAGTGGATGTCTGACTAAAGCAAGGCTTTTGATCCTACTGCAAGGTTTAAAATCAATATTTGTTCAAATTTACTTTTAATTGCCTGCTTTGGAATTGCTTGAAATTCTCTTCCTGAGTAGTATATATTTTCAAAGATCCTGTTAAGAAGTTAGGTCTTCTCATGTGAGTGTGTAATAAAGTCCCCTGAATCACAGTGGAAGTTTGGTACTGTTCTCATCTGCAGAAAGTGAAATGACCTGTCACAGCAATGGAATTAATATGAATACTTATGGTAGCAAAAATAAATATCAGTCACTACCTTTTGAGAATCTGAAGTGGAGAGAGGAAATTGTCACTGTCTAAGTGAAAATGCTCACCAATAAAATTCTTTTACCAATAAAATTGCTAACTTGCATACTATGGGGTAAAAAATATTCAGCTTTCTACATAAAAATGATACTTAATATCTTGGTTCTGTTTTCTGGGGAGAAGTGTGAAGGATAGTTTGTGTTCAGTTACCATGTGAATTAGGATGGTTAAGTAGCCTCTGAGTACTGACCTTTGTTTGGAAGGCTGTAGAGAAAGAGCCACAGACTGTAAGGAGGAACTCGCATTAGGGCACTGTAGCCAAGAGTCTCTGAGAATCCAGAACAATGTATTGCAAAAAGTGATAGCAAAGCAGAAAGAGACCAAAAAAGGGCAACACCAAAAAGTGGCAAGAGAGCTCTGAAAGGGAAGAGAGGCTGGGGCAGGCAGTGTGAATGGGGTAGTTACCTTCCCATTGGAGGAGGTCATGAGGCAAAGAAGGTAATGGCAATAGGTCACATCCCAAAGAAGAACATATGTAAGTGACATTTACTTCTGACAGTAAATTTGCCTTTTATGTTTCTTCAGGTTACAGTTTTAACCTTACAGTGATGAGAGAAAAGTGAAGAGCTGTAGGTTCTCAGGCCTTCTCAGCCCAGGTTCTGTTTTGTTAACAAAAAGTTAATAAAAACAGTGTGATTTATTATAGTTTTGGTGTCTTGTCACTGGAAAAGATACTCTCTGTCAGAGGTTTGCTGAATCCACCACAATCCATAGATACCTGGATCCCAATTAACATAAATATGTACCTATTTTCCATGGGAAATATTTTCTTTTTTTTCTCAAGTTTTTTGTTTTATTTTGAAGACCATTGTTATTAGAAGATGAGATTTTAAATGAAGAACCTCTTTTCTAAAGGCTGGAACATTTCTAAGCCTTCTTAGCAGTGATCCTGCTTGCATGAGCATACCTGAAGTGACAGAAGAATGTTCTGTGGAGAGGAAGGGTAGAAATCCTTATGCTAACTTCACCGGTGGTGAAAATATATTGCCTTGTTCTACCTTTAAACATACACATTGCTTTATTTGGAATACAGAATAAAAATAGACCCTCTCACCTGATTTTGCCTGTATCTCACTTACACCAGTGAGTGTTTGTTTGCACTTCATCACAGTGCAGGGCTCTTTGGGCAGGCGTTGAAGTGCAGTTCCAGGCACTCTGCAGCAAGATGTTCTTCGCAGGAAGACCATATAGTTTCATGGCCATATCCTTTTCTGGCAGTGCTGTTCTGCACTGCAGCCATTGCTTTCTGCTGCTTATTCCAATCTCCAGAGATCCTGTCAATCAGCTGGTACAACAGGGTGTGCACCTGTGAAGTGAACTGGATTGGAAAACTGATTTGTGTTAAAAATAACCTTTTCTTTTTCTCTTTTGCTGGGTTATTTTTAGCCTGGTTAGTTGCTTGATCCAAATCACAGCATGGCTGGTTAAACAGATACACTGCTACCATAGACATAATGAGAAAAAGGGTGTCAGGACAGGGGAGGTAAAGACTTTGGAAGATGGTGTGGCTTCTGAAGGAAAGGTCTCTGAATGTGCATGAGAAGGGCTGGGCTGGCAAGCAGACTGCATAGAAACAGTTTTGTGTAAAACAATCTTTTCTGTGAGGTGGGAAAATATTTTGCTAGGTTGTTGCAAATGGGAATTTGCCATTAACAGAGAGATATTAATGAATTGAAAGGAGCTCGGAGAAGAGCAATAAAAATAATCTGACCCTGTATGTGTGTGTACAAATGCATGAAGAAGATTGGCTAGATGTGAGCATTTTGAGGAAGTGGTGATGGCATAGGAAGGTGCAAGCACAGAAATACAGGCATAGTAAAATAATGAAAAACACCACTAAACTTAAACAAGCTTTTTTTTTTTTTTTTTTTTTTTTTTTACTGTCAGTGTAATGCATTGTACCATCAGAAGATTTCTGTCACTGTCAGGAATAGTTTTTCAAGGGAGGTTCCATTTCTTGGAACTCATAAAACTGAGCTGGATAAATACTAGAAAGCATACTGTATGCAGTAATTCTCCATGGGCAGAGAGATGAATGACTGATCTGTTGCATATTTACATCTCTTAGCAACTGTGAATCGTAGGTGGCAAATGCTGTTGAAGACCACAACTGAATTTTGGCTGGGAAATTCAAAAGAAATGCAGAGTTTGCTGTGCAATCATATTATTGGCTATGCCTACTACTTTTTATCTGCTTGCTTGTTCCTTCATATTGCAAGCATTCCTTCACTACAGTCCACTGTGAATGAGATACTGTGCTGGATTCCAGTGAGGCTTGAGGCTTGTAAACTCTGGAAAGCAACTGACATTGGAGGTCAGTGTGTTATAACAACGTTAAGCTACACTATCTTCTTATAAAGGGAACCTCCTTGTGTAAACAGAGATGCTGGTGCTGACTGGAGAATTTTGAGACAGGAATTTTCAGCTAGTTTCCTGGTCAATGGTGAAATTATTTGTAGGCTTTCTGTTGTTCATAGAAGAGTGGACCAAGGAAACTATAATCCTGTACTGAGCTAGCAATGCAGATTTTCACCCCTCTGTAGAATATAGATACTTGTCAGTCTAGGTACTCTAGGACTGTAAATAACTGATAGACTTTGACTGATCTTTTCAAAGAGTGTGCATGAGGATCTTATTTTGGTTCTTTTGTTTTCCTTCATTATGTAATCAAAGCATTTATTTTGTTTTTCATTTGCAACAGTAAATACTGTTAAAAAGTACATTTCCATTTCATGTCCTTATGTTTCTATTCAGTTCTGTCTCTCTTCTGTATTTAATAGTACAAATATTGGAGATGAACTTGAAGGGCGAATCTGAGAGAAATTTCACCTATAATCTGGGCTCAAGCCCAAATCCTGGTTCTGATTGTGCGTGGCTTTAATTATGCTGAATTCTTGGAAGCTGCTATCAGACCATTTCATTCCAAAATTGTAAAAGTATCATGAAATCAAATTACCTTGTAAGGTTACATCTGTATTTGACTCAGTACTGGAAAAATTAGATTGCATTTGGGTTTTGGATCAAACTCTTTTTCCTTCCAGGCACTGAAGAGAACTAGATGTTAGGCTTACTTTTTAACCCATCTGTATTAAATATATAATATGGAGATATGGTCTGAATGTAATTCTTCATGGTTTATGTGTAGCTATGGAATTTGAGAATCATCTAATAATTTTCCCTTTAAACAGATTTTCTTAAGTACCAAAATGGTATGCTGCCTTCCTTGAAGACTGCATAATTTTAGATTCCTCACTTTCTTCCAGCCTATTTCTCATCCTTGTGTGTTAGCTAATCCTGACATTTTCTTAATTTAAAGCCTAATTCATAACATGAGTTGCATTTAGTCACGTGAATAATCCTGCTGATTGTAACTCAGTGTGAAAGCCGTTTGCGGAGTCAACTCTTTTGACTGTATTCTCTCCTGATCTTCTTCTTTAAAATGCATATGTATCAATGGTGCTGTACAAGAACAATCCATTTTATCCTCTTTATGATTACATGTTGCTGGTCTAGTTTATATGTAGAAGGATGAAAAGCTGAAACATGTTGGACTTGTCCTGACTGTGATAGCTCCACCAGCACAGGTTTTCCTAGTCTGATATATTTTAAATTCCTCCAATTTCCACAACAAATGAAAATGGCAGGTTTTATTGTGTATTTAAATTGTTCTTATAACAAAGAAGATCACATGAGTTAACTGCTGCTGCTATTGACTGTGAATCTGATGCTTAGTATTGATGCAGTTGCCTTTGTCTGTCATGCAGCAAACAGGCAGACTTGGGCAAGAAACAGTACCTAGCTTATGTTAGCAGCAGAAGTTAGGTTTATTCTTGTTCTCTTCAGATGCTCTTGGCCATCACAGGATAGTACTATGAGGATATCAGGGTCACCTGGTCAGATTAGATTGCAGAACCCACATTCTATGCTACAACTTCAATGCTTACTTTACTTTAAGTTCATGAGCCACATAAATCATAAAGGGTGGTTCAGTTACTATATTAGTAATCCCATAAGACCTTTCCTTTAGACTCTAGCACTTTACTCTGCCCTGTGTTTATTTTTACCTTTTGTATCCAAGGATTTTAAAGTAAGCGCTACAGTTTTAATTTCACTGAGCAATAGAGACAGCCTACTGAAGTGCAAACATTGTTTACAAACTTACTTAATCGTGTTATATTTCTTTATTCAGTGCTAGTCCTGAATCCAGCATATTCCCTAGTGTTGTAGCGGTATATTATGAATAGTCCCCAATGCTGTATCTGGTTGAGGATGTTCGCTGTGTACAATTATTCCACTATTGTTCACAGAACAAGCTCTTATAATTATGAGATATAGGCAGTTAGTTAGGTTGATATCTAGGTTACCATCTGATGTAAGAGAACAAACAGAAATGTGGTATTTTGATGTATGTGTGGTATGTCATGCCACATGTTCCTGAAGGCCATGATGATTTACTCCAGTAAGATGTAGGTTGCACCTCTGTCATGCATAAAGGAATGTATTTCTTGAGATGCAACTGATAGTGTATTAATTGGGCAAATACTTACAAACTGTGGAGGGGAATACCTAACTAAATTAATTTCTTAATTAAACAATTAACACAATGAAATTTCAGATCAGCAGGGGTTGAATCCTTCCCCATATTCAGGGTACTCTAAACACTACAGCAGCTAATACCAGATTTCAGAAATCTTCTGTGCTTTCAAGGCTTCTGTTGCTTGTCATAGCTTGCCAGAAGCTACACAATTGCATTCTGTGGCCCTCTAGATCTACAGCACATCCAATTTTTTTGCAAGGAAAGGCAGATAAACTCTTCATTTAATGTGTTTTTTGATATATGTACAGGAGCCTACTGTTTGGCTGTGTTGTTATTAAACATGCTAAGATTGAGTCTTAGTTGTGCAGAGAGGAAAAAAAAAACCAACCCAAAACACATGTCTGGAAAACAGCCTTCAATAACCTTTGCTGCCAGAACAGCCCACTAACTAATTGCAAACACATGGGAATATTTATAAAGAGCAGGGCATGGGCTCAGAAAGTGACTGATCTCCTGCTCTGGTTCAGCATATATGAATGACAGCCCTTAGTAACCCTGTTCACTGTCAAAGTAGGTCTGCTTCATCAAACTGTGACAAAGTACAGCTGCTCTGCAGGCAGTGAGCACCCCAAAATGTTTCAATGAAAATAGCTTATGCTAAAGGGAACAGATTTTGAAAAAACAGTTACCTTGCTAAGAATTTAAAAGGACAGTTTACTTTTAGTTTCTGTCATCTATCAGTGCATTGTCTGCATTTGGAGACTTGAGGAGAATTTTAAAATCTTCTGTATTTCTGTTATCTTTCCAGTGTTAGTTGATGCTTAGGAAGAGTAAGTAGTGGCTGTAATATGAATGTTGGCCTTTGCACAGCAGGGCCCTGACATCATAGCCTTAAAGCATTGAACACAGTTCATTTTCCCTGTGAACCGTTCTCCTCCAGAAGGGTCACGTTTAGTATAAACAGAACATGGAAAGAAGAAGAAGAAGAAAAAGACTGTCAAGTTTCTAGTTATTTTCATGTAAATAGTAGTTTTTTCACTGTGCAAGAGCTGGGTTTTTTTAATTGGTTGTTTTTTTTTTTAATGGAGTGGCGAGTACGATGTATAGTTATGATTCCTTTGCAACATCACTATTGGAAGTGAATGTGACTTCTATTTTTAGTGATGTTCAATACGTTCTGAGGACTATTTTCATTCATTTTTGGGAAAATAACACAGATTATTACCAATGAGGTTTATTTAACCAAGTACCCAGTATTTGGGTTGCTGTCATGAGCAGCACTCCAGCTCCATAAAGTCTTTTGGTGTCTACAGAACTACTTCTGAAATCTCAGGAGGACTGGAGATTTTGAAACAACTCTTAATGGTATTTGGCATTTGTTCAGCTACCTCTATCATCACCAGAAAGTGAAAAGTTACTTTCACATACTTAACAGCAAGAAGGATTTTGAGAGAGAGATTCAAGCTGTTGTTTTAGTGAGGGCCATTTTATTTTATCCCTGCTGAAAAATCTGGACTGTTTTGGCTATTGCTGAATTTCCTTACAGTTAAAAGACAAGTAGTATGTCTCCTGTTTTGCTGCAGATCTAAGTGTATGCTTTCAGTCAGAAATATGAGTGGTCTATGAATTGGCTTGTGTTTTGCTTCTTCCTTCTCTTCTTGCTATTATTTTTCACCATGTGTGTGATGCACATGATGCAGCTGAGGCCACATTTCCTGTGGGTCTGAGGTACTGACAGAAAAATGGTGTGCAAGAGCTTGAAAAGAAGAGAACACAACTGTCTCTGTAGCTCTTACGATAGTTCCCAGAAGTTCTGGCTTTGTATTACCAGCTTTCCTAAGACCTGGACGTTAAAGTTTCCCAGTTGTGTGTATGGGCTGAGCTCTGTCATGGCTTCAGGCTCGGTACTTCTGCTGTAGTCAGATGGTGTCTGTTTGCACATTGTGCTCTGAATTGCTGTTTAACATTTCAAAAGCTCTGGAAAGTACATAATTTTAATACATATAAATATCTGAGATTGAGAACTTAATTTATTCACTATATGCCTGATCTGTGTGTTGTACTTATTTTTCTTGTAGTGTTTGAAGTAACACTGCAATATCAGGAACTCTAGTGTCCCATATATTGCCAAATCGGTAGTGGTTATTTTATTTTATTATTGTCATTGTTGATTATTAATATTTTTTTGTTATAATTTTTTACTGTTTATTACCAGGAAGTTCCTCACTGACTTCAATGCCTTTGTTTCTGATAAAAGTTTACATTAAAAGAATGCTGGAAGTTGTTGTAGAGTAACATAACTTCAAAGCTTTTATTGGTTTGCTGGACTTCAAAAAGACACCATTTACTCTCAATTTACTGAGAATCTGATAAAATTTCTTTCTGTTTATTTTGACTTTTACTATTGAATATACAGTGACTAAACAAATCAGGCGTATAGCAGAGAAAGAGAAAAAAAGATCTTTACTATTTGAGCGTATAAAAGAGACAAAATACTGCATTTGTTGGGACAGAAGCTTGGGACAACTGAATTTCTCAACACGCAGCAAACATTGGTTAAAGCAGATGAAAGAATAATGTCTAGGCAAATGAATAAGAAAAAATAATAAATGATATTTTTCATTCCATTAATGTTTTGGAATTGAAGTGAATGAAAAGAACTGTCTGAAAAAGATTGGGCATTGCATTACACATTGCAAAAGAGAAATTCCCATTTGTCCTCCAGGGTGGATACCTTTCCTGTGTTAGAACCACAAAGTGATGGGCCAGTTTCCTCCTCTTTGCATAAGTGGTGCCTGCATGAGGACCCTTAGCAATACTGAATGGGAATCATCTAACACTACTTTAATTTTGGTTGTTTTGAACATCTGAGGTTGTCTTTTTCTTCAGAGTATTTAACTGGTTTTTCTGTTTTTTTCCACATTGCAGTCCAGTTGACTACTATTGAGTGTTTACTCAAGGTCGTTTCTACAGTGAACACTGTCAACACGCACATAAACGTGGGGCCCTACCCAGCAAGAATTTTTATCACATCATTCATAATTTATGAGTATTATTTTGTTGTTCTCGTTTCCCGCCTGCCTTCCTTTATGGTGTTAAAATTGGCTGATGTTTTTCAAGATTGTTTTTCTTAAATGTAACAGGCATGAAGTTGGAGGTGAGAAAGCAGAGCGGGAAAAGTGCTATCAATGTGTAATGTACATATGTAGAATATAGAAAAATCAGAAATAGATTAGTCTGGACTTCTAGAAACAAAACCAGCCTTCACAGTCTTTGTGAAATTAATTTGTCTTTTTCCTTCTAACTTCTGTAGTTCATATAGTTCAGCAGATGTGTAACTCCTGCAACAAATGAGAAATTTCTCCCTTTCTTATAGCAAGGTCTTCTGAGCTATACTGTCATTTGAGACCTTCTGATTTTTTAACATTTTTAACATACTTGTTTTTTTAAAACCATTTTTTTAACACATTCTGATTTGTTAAAAATATTTTACACCTCTTCAGGAGTGAAAGAAATATTTTATTTGGGAGTCCATGTTTTTGAATCATTTATGCTTCCATTCAGGACTTCACATAAAGGAAGAATAAGGTATATCAAACACCTGCATAGTCAGAAAACTGGAACGTTCTTTGGAAACATGATCAGCTTTTAAGTTATTCATTAAGAAAAACATTCCCAAATGCAGTTTTAGAAAGTATTTTATAAAATTTAATGATATTATTCTATACTGCTAAGCAGTATTTGAATTTCAGGGTCAACAGCTGTATTATCATTACTTGATATTATCTTTGGCAAATTAAAAAACAAAAACAAAAAAACAAACAAAAAAACCAAACCCAAAACCAACCCAACAAAAAAACCCCAAACCCAGAATAAAGAATATAGAAACACCATTCCAGAATAAATGAGTGCTTGTTTTCCTAATTGTTGGGTAAAATGAATTTATTTGGATCTGAAAGTTTAAGATCTGTAACACTAACTTACTGTTGTGGCACACATCTAAACAGTTAAGAAGAATTCATTGTAAAGGCAGAAATTCATATACATTTTTGTTGACATTCTTGGAAAAAAGTCAGACTTCAAGTATGACTGGGAAAATTATCATTTTTTTTAAAAAAGGTTTTCAAAGACTGGATTCATTTAGTTTGGCAAAAGCTACAAAATGAATATGTATTTAAAAAAGCAAAGACTTAAGTGATCACAGCTTTTGGCTCTTAGGGAGAAGGAAATGCCTTTAAAAATTCCATATTGCACCAAAGTTCATTCTCTGCCTCTCCCCTCTTTCTAGCCCCTATTTAATGTTGTCTGAAACATCTGTTTAAGAAAAGTAAGGCTAGAAAAAAATTTGTTAACCCTTCAGCTGGTAGATGTCCAGGTTTATTGTGAGATGGTTGTTTTCTTAGGGGACTACTGTGTTTTGGGTACCATTTCCTGCTTTTACCTTTTTTGCCTTTCTCTCACCACCTTTATTTATTTATAAATTTTATTTAATATGGGAAACAAGAGAAATTAGAGAAGAAAAGCCTACATTGCAGTTTTTCAGTGCTTGAGGGAAAACAGAACAGACCATAAAGCCAGTGAGAAATAGGTGCATTAGATAGCTATCCTCTCCCTTACTGTCTTCATTTTGGGTGTAAATGTCTAAAAGAACTTTTTTTTCAGTGTCTCCAAGCGACATTTTGTGAAGAGGTGCCTCGCACCTGTATTACGAACATGTTCTGGATTCTGTAATGGGGTAAGGGCAGACACACTAGACAGGGCACTGAAAAATGAGGCTGCAACTTTGTATGTAGACATATTGTAAGAGCTGAGCACAGCCAGTGGATAAGCATGAGGCATCCCTGTATCCACCAGCTGGGGATTCACAAATAAGAGGGGAGATTTCTGGATCAGCAGTCTTTGCCTCTTGTTTTGCTAAGCCCAGTGTCTTCCCAGCCCTTGCATAAGTATTTCTAGTTAGATGATGGTCTTTAATCATAGTTCTTTGTCCAAGAGCTGGCTCCAGTATCTCTTATTTCTGATGTGTGGGACCTGGGTAACTTTTGCAGGGACTCCATACTGTGTCTCGCGCTGCTGCAAAGGAGATAAGCCTGAGCTAGCCATGGCCTCACCTGGTTAATCGACAGGGATTTGGTTTTCGTCCCAGCCTATGCTAGCACCTGAATGCTGCTCTTCTCTCCACTGCAGGAACTGAGCTCCTCTTACCAAATATCACCCATCTGAATGTGGGGGAACAGTTAAGTGTCCCTGGGATGCCAGCTCACCAGCTGAGCTAAAAAACTCCTCTTTCCCGGAACGCTTTTTTTAAAAGTGCTGTCTCTTTATTCACTTGACTTAGCTAAAGTCCTCACCTACTTGCTGTGTAGTGCCTTAGGTTTTGTTCGTTTCAGGTAATTCTGCTACCAGGGTTGTGGAACAGAACCACAATATGAAGATACTTGCTTTCCATTAATTTTTCTTTAACTCAGGGTCCCTTTTCCACCCAAGTCCGTAACTATTGTTGAAGGGCACTGCAAATTTAATTAAATTACTCTTTCTGAGACATAACTAATGAGGTAAGAAGAAAGAGCTAGATTAATGGCATGACAAGTCTGTCTTTCCTCATGTGACTCTAGGGACCTGCCTTTGGCTTCTGAAGAACATTTCTAATGTATGTTTGAGAGGGGTTCGCTGGAAATGTTTGCTTAGGAGCATGAGAGTTAGCTGATTTGTTTGCCTTCAGCTCACAGAGGTAGTGTAGCACAAGATTCATAATGTTTTGTTAGGTCTTTAGAAAACAGATGAGCAAAAATGTGCTGAAAACTCTCATTAAAAATATAAAGTAACAGAATAAACATCTAATAATAATCTTGTTTAGCTAGATTGCTGCTTTTAAGAATATATTTATCTATTGAACTATAATATCTTTTTCAAAAATTCTCTAATAAATGTTCTAAAATTGTTGAATATCAGTGAAAACACATTTTAACTGCCAAGACTCTTTTCTCTGTTGATGGAGATTTCTTGAGGCAGTAGGTGTTAAAGTTTACAAAGCTTTTAACTACCAGATATCTATGCTAAAGAGAGAGTGTTCAATAATTTGGACAGAGCTTTGTTCATATTATAGAAACGTAAATCTGAAGTATGAATGAGAGAGAGACCAGTGGCACTGCTGACTATAAAACCTCTAAGAAACTCGGTCTAGCATTAGTCTGAGCCAATAAATCGATATTATACAGCTTCATTAGATCCTCCAGCCCTCATCTATGAATGCAGAAACAGAGGTAGTGCATGAGTTCTTAACCTGGATTATCTAACCTACTTCTCTCCAGTGAATCTCAGACATAGGCAATATAAAATTTGTATTTGTTTTAGAAAATTGATTATTTCACAGTAGGTTTATTACATGTAGGCACTATGAACTTAAATTGCACCCTTAGTAAATAGTCTCTTGAAAGAGTTTGATGGAACTAATTCCTTAAAGTTTTTGCTTTGCTTTTATAATTGTTGCATTATACACACACACACGTATAATTTTACAATTAGAAATAAAGGCCTTATGGTGAGATTCCCATATACCCAATGCTCAGCAGCTGTGAAAAGAATGTTCTGTGAGAGAGAGTTTAGGGGTGCTGACTTCTTTTGAAAATTCAGCTTTTAGCTTTTGCAGTATTTACCAAGGATTATTATTTTTTATATAGAGAAAGAGAAGGTATTTCTGCTTAACCGGATACTCTGAAATACATATTAAATATATTGAACTGAAGGTATTTAAAATCAGTTCTAGTGAGTCTTCTGGATTGCTATTGCATGTTCTGCTTTAATGACGGAAGAACATAGATACTGTATGTTGCACTTAAGTTGCTGAATCCTGTGTTTACTATTTTGTTACTGATGTTTCTTTGACTTTCCTTTTCTTCCCCAGAACGGTCCCTGTTTGGTATATACTATTATAATTATGTAGTAGCTACTCCATAATTACAATGCTGCAGGATTTATATGCTTAGTTCTTACTGCTTGGGAAAACATTGAAAATTGAAGTGTGATGGTTCACTGACTGTTAGACCAGCATGTGGACAGTGTCCACAACTGTCGGTTTAAGCCATGTGGAGTGATGACTGTGCAAGAAAGTAACGCATTTAAAAAAAGAAATGATTAAACACGTTAATTGGTAGAACATGTCACAGACGTTTTTATTTCAGCTCAGGAGTGGCCTGATTTATCTGAGGACTGTGGAAGAATGCTTATTGCCTCAAATGCAGGCCACATAACCACCATAAGCTGGCTTTAGCTGCTCTATCTGAGCTACATAGATTCTGAGATCAAGCCAATATTGCTCTTACTTCTGGTTTGTGTTTAACAAACATTTAGCTGTATTTCTGACTGAATGTGTAGGGCTCATTTCATTTCTACCGAGCTGGAGGTGACTTTGCCCTTCCCATCTGCTTTCAGATGTTGCAGGATACTTGTTCCCAGATACTTCCGCTTCTTGTCTTCTTTTTGTGCTCTAACTGAAAACCATTTCTACAGTTCTCTGCTGGATACTGGAGAAAAGAATCTCTCTCTGGGTACCAGGAAAGAAAACTTTTGTTTGTTCAGTTGCACATGCCAGTACTCCAACCATTTGTAGCCATGTTAGGTCATAGGGGTTTAGGTCAGATGTCATTTCACCTACCACTGACTCCTCAGTGCTGTGACCATTGAGGTGTTCCCAGGAGAGACCGGACAACCTATTTCTTCAGCAAGCTGACTATTGTTTCCAATTCACTCCAACACATACTTGCCAACCTCTGAAACCCCATGGTGCAGGTAGCCACCTTGCATGGTATTGAAGGTGAATGGGAGAGTGAGGCTCTTATATTGCTGTATGAACACTTGTAAGCCAGAGTTTTCTAACTTAGATGTTCCATCTGCTCAACTTTGAGCCTGTGGAGCGCCAACGCATAGACTATCGGGTTCCTGTAAAGGAAGATGAGGGGAAAGACGGTTCTCGGTGGAAAGCAAGCTCAGGGGGAGCAGGTGAGCAGGCGGAGTCCACAGAGGGCATCACTCAGGTCTTCGCGATGTTCTTCCGTTCCTTCATCCTATGCCCCAAGTGCATGTTCTGCCACAGACTCATGTCCTGCCATAATGGAGGTTAATGCCTGATGTTGTATATTGTCTGCAAAATGCCTGATGCTGGGAGCAGTCAGAGCTGCTTTGAGTATGTACTTGGGCCTCATGGTAGTGCTGGGAGGAAATGGTTTGGAAAGCTGAAATGCTCAAAGGGTGAGTTTTTACTGCTGTCATACTGCATTCATCTTCAGTACAGTTTCCTATCTCCTCAGTTTCCTCTTTTGCTGATCCTGTGAGCAAATAGCTGGAGGACAGGGGTGACTGCCCACTGACAACCAGGATGTCTGTGGGGCCACGCGTACCTGAGGAGGTCACGGATCTTTATAACAGTACAGTTTTATCCATTTTGTAGCATTTTTGCTGCCTAAACTGGTGTCAGAGCTCAGGCAGCTTAAGAGTTGTATCAGCATAGCTAAACTGGATCAGCTTCATACCTTTCAGAAGTAACTCATTCTGGTTTGTGAGCAAATTAAGTTTTATAAGATGTTTGCTTTTCTCTGATAAATAAGAGTTGTTAAAACTTATGCATATATGATTATCATAAGCAAATATATATGGTATATATCTATATGTACGGCTCAATAATATATCTATATGGTATGTCTGCATAGAAAACTTAGTGTTTATTCTTCTGTATTACCAGGTAGCTGTCTGAATAGATTTTCTTCATTTGAATAGCAGTAACTTTATCTTAAAAAGGTATTGAAGATGTTCAGTGGCACTGGTGAGAATTTAATGAAACTATATGATATCATATGCTATTTGCAGTGCTAAGATCAAAAGTGTGAGGAAAACCTCTTGTTAAATATGTGCCAATAAACAGTACAACAGGAAAATATGTTTGAATTTTATGCCAAACAATATTAGCAAGGAATTCAGTCTTGGGGAAGGAAAGCTTGATTAAATTGGCAAAGTAACAGGAGCAAAATAGTATCTTAGTACTGTGGTTTTGCTCCAGAATGCCTAAGTTGTATCACAACCTGCCATTTTCATTCTTAAACAATTTATATTTTGCTTAAGTGATGGAACTGCCTGGTTAAAATACAGACCTTCAGACTGGGATCAGGGATGCATCAAATTAACCGAGCCAGTGGTACGAGTTTTCAGGTTATTACAAAGCTGGCTAAGATAGTTCTGCTTCTGTTTGTAAATGCAACTATAGCAGTTCGCTAGGTATTCAACTGGCAAAAACCCCTAAACAAACAAACATTAGTTTAAGTCTTTATTTTGCACGAAATTGCCCTCAACGTTTATTAACATTGTTTAATATCAAACTCTGAATGGGAATGCCAGCTGTGCTAAGCACCTGGCCCATATTAGGGATCCGAAGTGGTCTGACTTTATCTGTGCAACTTGACTACTGCAGAAAACACCTCCTTGTAGCCTAAATGGGCCCTTTCAACTCCCTGCTCATTTCTCTGACAGGAAACTGAAGATAAATTTATAACATCAAATGACTTAATAGAAAGCAACTTGATGAAGTCTTTTCACTGTACAATCTCAGTAATTATGGAGGCGTTGTTATATCAAAGTGGTTATTATGCTCCCACCCTGAGACTTTAAAGCAATGGCATTCTGTGGCCTCAGATGGGGTAGGCTAGTGTCTCCCTTGTCCTTTTTACTGATGTATTTTGATTTTGAGGGAGTTCCCTCTATCCTCCCCCACAGTGACCATGCCTTGCTGTTTAAAGGCAAATGGAAAATACTGCTCCTATGACATGATAAAGGGAGGAAATCTGTCTTAAACCAGAAATGATCTCTTTTTATGTTTTTTCAAATTTCAGGTAATGGGGAGGGGTGGTGCCAACCAGCAAATCCCACTGTCGGCTCCATACCACTGTATTTTTAGAGCTTATATTTTCAGCACTGTGATTTTATCAAAAGAAGATGAAATTTTGTGCTCTTTCTCAACAGAAGTAACCTCAGCTCTGCATCAGGACTGTTTCCTGCTGCTATGAAAGAAACCTGAAATGCATTTAGCAGAGGGGCTAAATTGTTTCCAAGGACTGTAACTGATCTCCCTTTTCCTCCAGTTTCGAGGCAAAGAAGAGCAGGGTAGAAAGATTTGAAGTAACTTAAGTGTTTCTGACTATAATTTAAATTGGAAAATAGGAAGACTGTTGCTTTCAATCTTTTTTTTTTTTTTTTAGGAAAAAGTTGGTTGTCTTTGATAATTAAAACAGTTTAAAGGTTCATAAGTATGTTACAGGTATCCCTTTTTTCTAAAGGGGCAATGCACTTCAGCAGTAGTGTACTTTAATATACATTTATTATGTTTTCTTATTTTCACAAAATCTAAACAATGTTAGTGTAAGCATTTATTGCCCATGGTTGTGCTGTTTGTGCATAAAACAAGCTTGGAAAAAACCAGTAAAATAAAATCTCTTTAACATGCATATGGAAGAGAAAATAACTTTCCAAAAATATGTTTTTAATTTGAAACATATTGACTTAGTAAATACAATTTTATCTATAGTAGTGAATTGAACTGATTGTTTCTTGTTACCATGGGCTTCAAGATTTTAAAACTGCATCTCAGCCTCTCACCTCGTTTTTATTCATGGATTGTAAGAGGAAAATAAGGTTTCCTGGCTTTTAAAATCCCAGTTGGTTTTTCAGCTTTGAATGAAGTAGTTGAAATTTGGAATGAAGTATATATTCACTATGCACCTGCGGAATAGTCTGTTTCTCTCAAAAGCTGGTTTAACATTTCAGCTTATTCTAGCTCCACTTGCTTTGTCTTTGGCTTCTACTTCTTCAGAGATTTGATTTTTCTTAAGCACTTTAAATACTACTGAATATTTTTGTAGCTTAAATAAGCTGTGTTGACTAGATTACTACTTTGCACAGGATATAATAATTTCATATTTAAATATAAATGAGGAATTTGAAAAGAAAAATATCTTTAAATAAAGCAAGATCCAAAAGCCAGCTATTTTAAAAATTCTTTCATTTTATCCACCCTGCCTAGATCACTATGGAGATCTGAGAAACTGGCTCTCTGAAGAACCAAAGTTTGATAGGAAAGGTTGATATGTTTTTGCACTCACTAAACATAGTTTGCTTGTCAGTTCATAAGCAGATGGGTGGTGTGTGTGTGATGTAACTTCGTTCTGTTAATCTGCTATTTATACAAATTAATTGTTTTGTCCAAGAGTTTAAATAGATGTTTTAGCTGAAACTATTCTGTGAATGATTTCTGCCATGGCAAACTTCCACTTTAAAGCACAGAGTGGTACCTACACCGCATTTTTACTCCACAAGCTTGTCTGAAATAGATGTGTTTCATCAATGAGTATATGAGCTCAGCCTGGTACACAAATAAACAAGTTTTGCCATATAGTGCAGGTGGTACTGTTTCCTTGCCAAACATATAGGGAGCTTACCATTGCAAGGCATGTCTTGTTCCAAATACCATGCAGAACTCTACCTCTTACAGGTGACAAACCGATTTTAATGTTAGGCATCTTTACAGCCTGTTGGAGAGGGATGACAGGCTTCATTTTCTTTTGCAAAATAATTCCAGCTTCATGTAATCCTTCTTCCTTCCTTCACAGTATATCTTTGAAAGTATTTTTCTCCCTTGATCTGGAACATAGAAAAGTCTTTCAAGATCTACATTTCTAGGTAGGGTTTTTGTATGTTTATGACTTCTATCACATAATTTTTCTTTTAAACTGTGTGCTTACATAGAGGCAAGCTGGAAAATTGAGTGTTTCTAGAAGGCTGTCTGACAATCAAGGTAATGTCATATTTTCCAGCAAGAATACCAGAACTATGTCGTGTGTGATTTAACCAGCAGTTTCTGCATGAAGAACAGTGTTCACTTTGTTTATTGGAGGATTACTGAAAATCCTATAATTCATCACTAGTCTGTCAGAAGCAAGTTTTTGCTGATTTAGTACCTCATTCAGAATTGAAATGTACATATTTTATCTTAAAAGTTGAGCGTTCTGTTTCAAGTCCTACATTCTAGCTTTGTGTAGAATACAAATAGCCTTAGTATATATTTTTGTAGAATGACAAACCGTATTAATGAAAGAAGATGCTTTTAGGCATGTTGCTGTGAGGTTAAAATGTACTGCTTACTTATTATAAAGCTGTTTTTCAAAAGAAAACAACTGTTTGGACTACTGCATGGTTATTATAATGAATGATGAGGGTCTGTAGTACTTTTTCACACATAAACTAGCATGCATAGCATTAGAGATCTGGACTGGTTGATTTAAGAAGAGTAAATGCCTGTATTTAATATCCTGTTTCTTACATCAGTCACAACTGTCGCATCTGCTTGATACCTCAGCATGTTAAGTGGCAAATATAGGCTGCTAAGAATCAAAGACATTTAAAATTTCTGCTTCCTTAAAATCCTTTTGGCTCTCCTTGCTCTCTGCTGGCACTTTGGTTGCGTGGTATAAGCAAGACTATAAACAATCATGGCTACCTGTATGGCTGTTTTATCCAAAGTTATGTTTTCATTTTCTGTAACAGCAGAAGCTCCATTATTCTGATTGTGGAACAACTGGGTTGTGTAGGTCTTACGAACTTGTAGATTACAACTAAAACCCTGCTTGAAGCTGAGGCAGATACCTACACAAGCATTTTGACTAGAGCATAATTTGTTGTATGTGCAGATTACATTTCCTTGTGACTAAGGCTAAGAGATCAGATATAAACCATGTGAGCTTTTCCCCTTCTCTGTTTTTGGTTCTGTCACTGTCAGTCTGCTCTCAGAAACAGTGGCTGGGGAAGCTTTCAATTGGCTTATATTTCCTCACATGTGCTACCAGGAGGTTGAATGACTTTATAGAATTAGATAGCAAGCTGCTCTTTCAAAAACAGTAGTTAATGAAATTACTCAGTCTGGCACTTTACAGCTGCAACAAATGAGTTACAGCTAATAGCTTTTCCCAGATATTAATTAAGAAATTGAAAAGCTCCAGGAAGAGGGTTAGCCATCCAACACCTAATTATTCTTGCAGTTAAGTATTTTACCCAAACATCTCTCACTCTTGGCTGTAAATAAAACTATTAGTGTATTCTTCTAAAAATAAATGCAATGCTAGTGCTCATGCAGACTCAATCTTTTCAGCCTGGGATTAAACTAAAACACTGTGCCACTTCAAATTATGAATATCCTTGAGCAAAGTGGTTGTGCACTTGATGTTGTATATATTATCTAGCAAGGGCTTTCTGATTGGGACCACCAAATTATATTTCAAATGCCATGGATTATTTTTCTTTTTAACTCTTTTTTTCATAGATCTTCTAAAGACCTTTCCAAGACTTGAGTTACTTTAATCCTCACTTCTCTGATCTGTGAGAGTGAGGTTAGAGTAGTTGAGGCTGCAGAGGCCAAAACTGGATGCTTAGGTGATATGGTTAAAGGAGGTTATGGTTCTACTAGACATGTGGGTAGGCATTCTGCTGAGAACTTCATTTACCAGCTGGCTTCCTGTTCTTCCCCACTCTTTTCCCTCTGCACATACACCACTAGATCTAAGCTTTACTCCTAGAGTCCTGCAGTCCCTCCGTATCCAAGCTCCCCGTTACGTTCTGAAGACTTCTCCAGACTTCCCCAGGTCTCCTGCATCGCCCTTGCCTTCCTACCTTTCTTTTTATTCATCTCCACATGGAATTTCTCCCCTTTGTTGCTTGGCTTGCCAGAGAGAACTTGCAGTACCTGCTGCTTGGCAAGGGGTGTGGTTGATCAGCCAGATGTGGACCTTACAGCTGGTAAATACACCCTCTCAGCTGTGGTAAGGCAAAGTTTTAACTTTGTGGCCCATATGTGTTGTATGTCTGAGCTGTGTCTGTGTACTTAACGAAGAAACAGTGAATGATAGGAGTAAACAAGATGCCTTTAAATACTGCGTATCATTTCTGGTATAGTTGGCACCTTGGTTCTACTGTCTTTGCCAGTATTAAATGTCATCACAGGGAAGCTGGGGTAACACATGTTTCTGCCATCCCATCAAACTCAAAATCCAAATGGCTCTGAAATAATCACTGTGCTCTGTGAACAAGAGCCATTGTTCCGGAGGCAGCAAATAGGAAATCAGTATTTTGCAGTGACTAGGGCTGTTGATGGGCTCAGTCTTTGGAACAAAAATGCATGCACTGCTCTCCAGAGCTGGGTAATACTCACTAGTGACTCCCACTGCAAAACTGCACTGTTGTGTTTTCTTCTTCTCCTTTCTGGCCTGAAGATTGGCCACACCACAGATACCATCATTCTCTCAGTCCCCTTCCCCATCTCCCCCCACCCCTTCTCCACATCTACTTCCCTTTGCTTCCACAGAAACAGATGTATTGTCCCAGGGGCAGGTTCTGTGTAAGCGCAAGTTAAGAGTGCAGGTCTGATGCCTTGGCTCATTAAAAGAAATGGAAATCCCATCTCACTGAGGTCATAAACACTCACCTTTGTGCTGGGTACATGGTCACTACCAGTGTTTTAGCATGAAACCCTTAACTTCTTTCTTAAGTGGCTTTTAAGGTCTGAAATGTGGGATCTGGAATGTTGTTTTATTAACTTTTTAAACTAGTTTTCAGAACGTTTATTGATTTTCTACATTGTTGAATATCTTTTAAAAGGTACATGCATAAAAGATACTGGAGGAACGGACTGGAGAAAGAAAAATCCCAAATTAATATTTACTCTGTGCATATTTATGCACATACAGCATACTCCTACTACCTATGTTAACACTTTTCTTTGCAGTTTAATACAGATTATCTGTCATTCATTCACAGTCCAGGTTTCCAATTGCCTGCAAATAATGATCAATTAATTCTGTTGATGCAGTCAATTTTGAAAGGAAACATGCATTCAAAATGCTGGAGATAAGAGATGCAAGAGTTCCTGCTACTTCTGTGGACACTGTGAGTCTCCAAGATCAAAAGGCTCCCTACTCAAAAAGGTTCACCCATTTCTATTTTTGAAGGACTGCAGAGTGCCAATCGCGGTTTTAAGTTCGGTTAGGAGATTGTTTAGTATGTAGGTAATAACTCTTCCATAACACGTATCTCCAGAGCTGTTGTTTACACATGAGAAAAGTTACACATTTTTAAAAATGAAAGGAGACTTGAAAACGTAGCAATGTCTGTTTATAGATTTAACAATGTTGAATCCTAACAGTCAAGCAACATGACTAGTAGATGTGAGAAGTAACTTAATCTACATTGCTTGCAAAAACTGTTGCAAAAGATTTTAGGGAAAAATATTTTACTCCTATGATTGTACAAATTCAAGTCAACTTTTGTTGATGAATCTTGATTTTCTTCAGATACGTAAAATGCACAGCCCATCTTTGCACAAATGCACAATTCCTAAAACAACCCAGTTACTGTTTAAACAGCTAGTATAAATAATGAACCACTCCATTACCAAGAATATAAATAAATGTAGACAAGTAAGGGTTCTCTAGAGCTGAAAGTTTAGGTTATGCAAAAACTTTGACAGCTGTAATTTGTAGGTCCTTGTAGACTGAGGGGTGTGAGTGATGTAAACTCTAGAAAGCTGACATTTAATGTATGTCTATTTTGTCATTTTGCCAAAAGGCAGGACTTCACTGTTATGTTTCTTTTGCTGTGTACAAATTTTGAACATGGCAACATCTGGCAGAAAAAATTCCACAAAATGCCTTAAGCTTTGCAGTGCTGTAAACAGAGCACGGTGCTCTACTGCATGATGAGTGATGAGTCAACATTTTGGTCATAAACATCTTTTCCCTGGATAAAACTAAGAAAGAAGAATAGAAGATCCAAAAATATTAACTGAAATTTATTTTTTCGCATGTTAAGATTTAAGGTTAATTTAATACTAAAAGCTAGTTGAGTCAGAAGTGTGCTTCTAAATAGATCAGTCTAGAAAGTTTGTTCTTCCTTATGCTTAGCTAGTTGAAGAGATGCAAGACCTTTGGATCTGAGCCTTTAAGTCCCCATGTCTAAGGATGTAAATGGAAGCAGCTCAGTTCTCCCTTCTACGCTAAAATAACCACACACCTGTAACTTAAGTGAACCACAGTGGAAAATGGCTTAACCAACACCTCAGAAATACGGTCAATTTTGGTGAGAACATAACTTTTTAAGACCTAACTTTAAGCCCACAAATTTAAATATTTTCACTAGGGTTAGTACAAGTCCTTTGGCTTAAATTGGTAAAGTGAAAACATGAAGAAATTTAAGAGCTTTCCTTGGGGTAGGGGAGAAGGGAAGAGAGAGGGCAGGAGGAAAAGAGGGAAAGATGGATGGAAAGAGAGAGGGCAGACTGACCATGAGCATACCAAGGTGAAATGTATCCTTGGTCCTGGGAATTTTTTAAATAAACAGAGAATGGTTCATGTTTTATGGCTCTTGTCCAGAATATTTACAGAAACGCTGTAGTCTATACTGTCAGTTAGTCTGAAAATATGACTACACAAGCAATCATAAACTACCCAGTTGCTGTGCTATGTTACTAAGTGAAGGTACGGAATTAAAGCAGGGTGCTCTTCTTAGCTGCCTGTTTTGAAACACTTACAGTGTGAATCTCTGTTAGTTCTCAAGGTGGGTTTTTTCCTCCATAAATGTGCTTTGTTTTTTTTAAACTACCTACTTCGATTAGACTGCTGAACTGTCACTTTATTTACTGCAATACAACAGTGACATGTCTCACAGCAAGTAACTCTGCTGTTTCTGAATAGACTGTCCACCCATGTTTGTCAGTGTAAGGATTACCACCTAAGCATTCACTCTTCTAGGAAAAGAACGGCTAAGTGGGGAAATGCAAGTGGGTAGAAAACAATAAGTTTATTAATGGCTCTATTAATTCTAGTGATATCAGGGATTTTGAAAGTGCTTCTGAATGGTAAGTAGCAACTTCAGAGGTCCTTTGCATAAGCTGTGGTCAATGTGATGATGATAACCCCTGTTGATTCTTCATTTCCAATAGCAGCAAGCCTTATGGTACACACAGAAAAGACAAGGCTGGCTGATAGAGTTTATCTCCCTTCCATCTGCCATTGGGAAGCTTTCTGCGGGCTACCTGGGGGAATTGCAGCTCCAGGCAGCAGGGGTGGGAAGTGCCAAGAGGTACTGCTGCCCTGCTGCAGTTCATGCAGGAAAGGGCAGCGGCTCTGTTGCTTGAGGCTTTCTTTTCTACTGCCTTTGGGATTCAGGCTGCACTTACAACTCAGGTTGCAAAGGCTGTGCTTTTTGGCATTGTATATTGTGGCTCATATACTCCCCAGCTTACTCAAAAATGTTACCCAGTGTGCGTGTGTTTGTATGGTGCCTTCTAAAGAACTGATCTGGGGAATAATTTTCACCATCAGAATTTGTTAATTATTTCTGTGCATAATATAAATAATGTCTAATGACCTCAGCCGTAGCTAGAGGATCATAACGTACAAACAGGAGGTAAAGCACTTTTGTCTCTGTTTATCTGGATTGAAATCAAGACTTAAAGGTGAAAGAATGGCAGAGACAAGAATGACCACACCAGCTTTCTTGACAAGCTGCAGCTTGAGGTGAATGAATGGACTCTGATTAATGCTCCTGTTCTCCCCATGAAGAAAAGAAAAAAAATGTTTACTAACAAAAACCTGAACACTTTCTTAGGTGTAGCAACTGCTTCCGCTAACCTAATAAAAACCACATTTTCAAATGCTTGGGATTTGTAAACATTTTAGTCTTAATCACTTCTGGCCTACAGTATTTGAGAGACCATATAAATACAAGTGCTTCTCTTAAACTGTCTTATTTTTGAAGACTTTGATATATGAAAGAAACTTTTTTTTTTCCTGATACATGTTTTTCTAGGTGGATGTGAATTGTTAAACTACTTTGAATTTCAAAGGGCTTCTCACTTGTACAACTAACACAATACTTTATTCTCCCACCCTAAAGACATGCCTCTGTAGGTCCATTACACAGGGTATAGCAAAGAATTAACACATGAATTTTTGACACAAGCCTATTTGTTTTTGTCCTTGAGTCCTGTAACTTTCTTCAAATCAGTTATGCATAACTTTTACTCTTGAAAAGATTTCCCACAACTAAAATATCAGAAACTCTCGGAAAATTGCCATGTCTAATACTACGAAAAAGGCTGAGGTAATGGTGATTCTCCCCCTCTACTCTGCTCTGGTGAGACCCCACCTGGAGTACTGTATTCATCTCTGGGCGCCCCAACATAAGAAGGACATGGACCTATTGGAGTGGGTCCAGACGAGGGCCACGAAGATGATCAGAGGACTGGAGCACCTGTCCTATGAAGACAGGCTGAGAGAGTTGGGGTTGTTCAGTGTGGAGAAGAGGAGGCTCCAGGGAGACCTTAGAGCAGCCTTCCAGTACCTAAAGGGGGCCTGCAAGAAAGCCAGAGAGGGACTTTGTGCAAGGGCGTGTCATGATAGGACAAAGGGTAATGGCTTTAAACTGAAAGAGTGTAGATTTAGATTAGATGTAAGGAAGAAGTTCTTGACTGTGAGGGTGGTGAGGCACTGGAACAGGTTTCCCAGAGAGGCTGTGGATGCCCCATCCCTGGAAGTGTTCAAGGCCAGGTTGGATGGGGCTTTGAGCAACGTGGTCTAGTGGAAGGTGTCCCTGCCCATGGCAGGGGAGTTGGAACTAGGTGATCTTTAAGGCCCCTTCCAACCTAAACCATTCTATCATTCTATGATTCTATG
Source organism: Haliaeetus leucocephalus (assembly GCF_000737465.1). Classification (NCBI taxonomy): domain Eukaryota; kingdom Metazoa; phylum Chordata; class Aves; order Accipitriformes; family Accipitridae; genus Haliaeetus; species Haliaeetus leucocephalus. Next base: position 11,707,124 of record NW_010972687.1, on the reverse strand, counting down.
AGAATTTCATTCCCATTGGTACTGAATTACAGTTTAGTCTCCAAATGTCCTCCAAGCAAGTCTGAATTTTGGTCAGCCTTTTTTATACTCTAGTTGACTGAAGTGGGATGACTAGCAATTACACCCTTTGTTCCCACTGTTGTTTGCCGGCATGTGCTCGGTCTCCCTGATCTCTTTCTTCCGCTAACCTTAGCTAGAAAGTCTGGGGAGGAAAATGTCAACTTAACATAAAGGCTTCACCTTACGTTATTATTCTGTGTTAAGCATTACTGCACCTAAGCAGCAGCTTTTGAATGCTTAGTCACTGGAATCCGGGAAAGCTACAGAAATTCAGTTATACTTGTATCTTGTAATAAACTATTTTGCTCAATATACCTCATTAGGCACACTTTTGCAATGAACTGACATAATTGGATCTTATACTAACCTAGCTGTTATAATAGTTGTAGTTGATATGCTAGCACTTTGAGGTTGGTGTTGACTGTTAGGTTCTTTATCTGAAAAGCAAAATGCATACAAAAGTGTTTGGTTATTGACTTGCTTGTTGTTATTGTACTGGAGCTCTATTAATAGCATTGTTATAAATCTGTTCTAAAAAAGTAAAAGCATAGCAATCAGAATGCAATAAATCAGAATGTGATATAGCCTTTTGTACTAAATAAAGCAGCAAGGGGCCATTGCTCAAGTCAAATTTGACCATAAATTTTAAGTCCACTAAGAATTACTGCTTTATGACTCAGGCCAATAAGGTCACTTAAAATCTGCTTAAAAGCCTTGTTACAGTAACATAATACAGTATATAACTTGCCTCTTTTGTTTATGAAGCAGTTTCACAAAGTCCTGGGAAACCAAGTGACTGAAAGTTTGCAGTAGCCTTTGTGTCATGGAAAGTGATGGGTAGAAATATGGGTTATGGTAAGGGAATTCAGTCCTGTGACTACTTGAGTTGCTGTGCTGTGGCAATGATACATGTTCTTCAAAGCTGACTTTTGCAGTCTATGAATCTCCTCCTTCATCATTATCATTTAATTTCACTTTTGCCATTTTGTAGACCTTTTCTTGGAAGGGGATTTATGCCAGTTAAGGACTCCATCTGCTACTGTTCTTTTCTAAAACGCCTGCTAGCAGTTGTAAGCATGTGAGAATTGCAGTGCCAGATACTCAATTCTGACTTCTCTTTCAATTTCTGCATAAGCTGTGAAATTTAGATTCTTTTACGAGTTTTGGAAGGAGGGCTTGGATTGTTTGTATTCTTATTTTTGTGCAGAAGAGGAGAAATATAGGAGGGAGAAATATGTGTATGTAGTACAGCCTGTTTTATTTCCTTTATATGCACAATAATTTTTTTTCTGTTCATTTTTTATATTTAGATTGACATGTCATGTTTGCGTGTTCAGGTTTACCACTGCTCCTCTCTGTTATGAAGACTAGTATATGTTGTGTTTGTGAGGCAAGTATAAGGAGGAAATGGAGTTAATTTACCTTGTGTTATTACTAAGATTTCCTGTATTAGCAGTTTGACTGGCTTTTAGTTTTATTGGAGGTAGATATGTTTATAAATATAAAGAGCATTTTCTTTTTTTGAGGAATAATTTACTATTTATGTTTTTCCAAGTAGGAGAAAATGCAAATAATATATAATTTCATTTAATAAATAAACAAAATGAAAATAAATACTCTTAGAATATGTTTCAGGTATGACTCTCATTATCCTAGGAGGCATCTTAACAGGCTTTTCTAATGATACTTTTCTTGTGAAGAGTCATACTAGCAAAAATGATGTCTCTGCATGTTGCATAGTCAGGAGGTGCTCATGGACAGCCAAGTAACTGAGCAGAGCACTTAATAACCTATTATCTGTACAGTGCTTACTTTATCAAATGCGTGAGGTTAGGTATTTCAGATTAATATATACAAGACAGAATACACTGACAGAGCAGAGAAAAACAGATTAGCCAAGAGTGACAAGGTTGAGGGCAATATATCAATCAGTTGGCTTTCTGGGTCATGCTAGTTTTAAATATTTGAGAAGCCATTCCAAGAGTAGTACACAGTTCTTTGTTTTGTTTTAGATCTTTGCTCAGATCTTATCTACATTCATAGAGCTGGACTGTAAATCACCAAGTCTCTTTCATGTTGGCTGCTTTGTAGAAAACCTAAGAGTCAGTAAGTAGTTGACGTAGTGGAAGATCCAGAGAAACTTTTTCCCAGTGTATTCTTAATTTCAAGTCTAGCAGTAGAAAGTGCAGGGCATGCAAATAACCACTCCAGTCTTTTCAGAGATACATTTCTTCAGTGCCACAGCATATAACTAATGGTTAAGTTGTGGTTAGCATCACACTTGGTGCTTTGGACAGAATTCCCTAAGTATTTTCCCAAAGCATGGGAACATGCATACTGGGAAAAATAACCTCCGGTACCTTTAGTAACACAGTAACTGCTACATGCAGTACTCTGTCAATGCAGGTACTCTGCCAAGATTTAAAGATTTGGCTGTAGTTTAATTTTGTTGTAGGAAGATGTAGATTCTCACATACTCCCAAAGAGTGAGGAGGAAACAGCTGGGTACTCACCAAAAAAATATGTTGTAAATAACAAACATTTTAAAAAGGTAAGTGCTGAGAAATTAATGCCTGATAGTACTGGAGAAGAAAAAGCTCTGTTTTCACAAAACTGGTGGCAGATGTAATAAACTTTCTTGGTCTTCGGTACCATGATAGATCACGTCTGACTACTTTAATGATGGCATGTCTGTGACTGCTAGCAAAGATAGCTAGTGGTTGCTAATTTTTATGGTAGTCTTTTGTCATGTAAATGTTATTTACTATAAATGAGGCTGAGCCCCCAGGCAACCGTCAGATAACTATTTCTATTGCTGTGAAGCTTTGTCAGGTTAAATTCAAGCAACTGGGCTTATTTCATAACAGGAAATCTATCCTTTTGATAGGAAACAATCTGTTGGCCTCGTATTAATGTTGAGTAGCGTGGGTGGGCAGCAAAACCGTCAGACGAGTGAGAAGAAATGCACTCTGCTTTGCAGTTATCTTCAGCCAACTGTCTTACACTGTTGTGAGTTTTCTGCTTCCACCCTGCTTGACTGGGCATTCTCCTGTCACTCCTACAGCTTGGCTCCTTTCAATCTTGACAGAGCCCCTGACCTGTCCGTGCTGAGCTCAGACTGCCATCTTCTCCATTTCTGGCAGTTCCCTCTCTGAATCAGCTGCTGTGCCAAGTAACGCAGATCACAGCCTGTGCAGTAGCGCAGAATGAGCTGGTAATTATCTGGTGGGCTCTGTACCAGCCAGACCTGGGAAATTCTCATAGTGCAGGGAAAGTGGTTTGACTGCATGTGCAATCAAGGATGGAGAGATTTGATTCTACTTCTTTTTTAATACCATTGTCATGGTTTAACCCCAGCCAGCAACTAAGCACCACACAGCTGCTTGCTCACTGCCCTCACAGTGGGAGGGGGGAGAGAATTGGAAGAGTAAAAGTGAGGAAACTCATGGGCTGAGATAAAGACGGTTTAATAGGCAAAGCAAAAGCCATGCACGCAAGCAAAGCAAAACCAGGAATTCATTCACCACTTCCCATGGGCAGGCAGGTGTTCAGCCATCTCCAGGAAAGCAGGACTCCAGCATGCGTAATGGTTACTCGGGAAGACAAATGCTGTAACTCTGAACATCCTCCCCTCCCTGTCCCTCCCCACCTTCCAGCTTTGTATGCTAAGCAATGATGTCATGTGGTCTGGAATATCCCTGTGGTCAGTTGGGGTCAGCTGTCCCCACAGTGTCCCCTCCCAACTTCTTGTGCACCTCCAACCCACTTGCTGGTGGGGTGGGGTGAGAGGCAGAAAAGGGCCTGACTCTGTGTAAGCACTGTGCAGCAGTAAATACAACATCCCTGTGTTATCAACACTGTTTCCAGCACAAATCCAAAACATAACCCCATACCAGCTACTATGAAGAAAATTAACTCTATCCCAGCCAAATCCAGCACACAGAGGAAACGCAGTTAATATTTTAGAATATATCCACTATTGAGAATAAACGAGCATTTGCAGTTAAAAAGTTGCCCATTAAGCTTAGCAGTTTTTTGTCTTTCCATTGCACAGTGAGTGCCAACTATGCATAAGTTGCTTCCATGTACATCACACAACATGGGACACTTCCGTTGAAGCTTCGTTATCAAACAAAAGTCTTAGATTCCTACAAGTGCCTAAAATGATGTCATTTCTTAATGGTATTCTCTGCTCTAATGGCTGCTTTGATTGCTGTGTATAGAGTTGTATTCTGGTTCTAGCATCCTCTTCTGCTGACTGGAGTTAGCAGTCTTTTTCTGTATTTCAGAGCTAATGCAGTTTTAAAGCTGTCCATAACTAACATGAAGGAAGGCAACAGCTTACACATTTGGAACAAGTTTTTTGGCAATTGCTCACAGTTGTTACAAAAAGTTCATATATGAGGACACTTAGATTGGCATGGTTGGCTTTTGCTTGCAAAAATTTATGGTAATGTATAACACAAGTAAGTAATACCTGGGCAAATATTTGCTTAAGGATAATGAAAACCACAGCTGTCCACTTTGATTAAGTAAACAGTGGTTGTAAGGGTCTGTATCAAATATAAAAGTAACATTTGTATCTGAGCAGAATACATGCTATGTATATTTTTAAATGTTGAAACATAATAAAATGCATGAAAACAGAATACAAGTATGTCCCAATTTTAATTCTCATTGTGAAGAACATTCTTCTTCCTTAAAACACAATCTTTTCCAATCCCAAAGCTTGAGGTATCTGCATTATGGCTCAGAAGTGTTAGAAATGAAGAGCAGCATGTTTGGCCATTGCTTGGAGTGGCTGTTGACTTTTGTGTGCTTTGCACTTCAGGGGTGGAACCAGCCAATTTTCCAGCAGTAAATGCTGCTCGTTCCACACAGCTTGTTCCACTCCCATCTATGATTATGACTGCAATAGCTTACTCACAGACGTGAGCTTTTTGTTGCATTTGTTAAGAGGCTATCGCTTCAAGTGAGTGCTTTTCTGAAAACACATCTGAAATCTCAGCTGTGGTTGCATGTGACTTAGCCAAGATTTGCTCAATATATGAGCAAGAATTTGAGGTCATGGCTCAGTGCTATGAGCTAACCTTGCAATCTAAAATTAGGTTGTGTGTGTTGTTTCTCACTTACATGTCATGAAAACAGGTGTTTTACAGCCACGGTATTTTGATCATGTAGAAGCAAAACTGACCCATGCAATAATCAAAAAACTATGTCAGTCCTGCTGTCACAGTAACAAAAAGGTGAGAAAGTCTGTAGTTTGCAAAATAGGAGTTTATACATGCAAGATTCAGAGCTCTTTGGTGGGAAGATGCAACTGTGAAAAAGCACTGTGCAAGTGTTGCTTTCAGGACTCATTAAAATGGCAGTCTGGCAGCCTTCAATGTTGCTGCTTGAAGTGAAATCGTAATAAAATGGTTAAGGCTGATCTTGTGGTTAGCATCAGTTACAATCATTAAACTGGTTAATGAGGAATGATACTGGGAGCTCAGGAAATCCCTGCCTGGCTCAGGGAAATAGGTAGCAGTTGGGTGGAAACTGCCCAGTGCTTTGAGCTCAGCTGTTGGGTAGTGCATGCCTGGGCTCTCCTCTGTAACCCTGGGTTAGGGAAGCTGCTCCTTGCTCTGCGTGCAGGCAGGCATGGCAGAAAGGAGCTCCAGTGCGTCATTATGTCATTTGGAAATGGCCATGTTGGCTACTGTCAGTGAGACTGTGACCATGTTTTCATTTATTTCTTTCACTGTCCACCCACTGAAAATGGCCTGTATCCACATCTGGAAGCACTCTGCTTACTCTGTTTTCCACCTCAGGGCTCTACTCTTTTTTTATTATTGTTTTTTAGAATAGTATAAGCAAATAATATCCCATCTCTTTTCATGCAGAAAAGTGTTGCTTGGCTCTGTTAATTAAAGACATATAACAAAGAGCAACTGTATCAAAGTCCACTTATGCATCTGAGTTACTTCCCCCCCTCCCCTGTAGCAGCAAAGATAGTTTAAGAAGAAAGAGAAATAGGACTTCCTTTCAGTGCAGGCAACCACTATGACTTCACTGTACACAATCAGTTGTAATCCAAGAAGTCAAACAGATTCTGCAGTAGGAAGAAGAAGGTTTTTTCCTATCTAGACAGGACAAGCAGCTCGTTAGCAGAAATATTGTGTGGTTTAGATATTTACTCTCAACTGAATACATATCAATATTATTTAAACTTTATGTTTATATTAATGTTATTTAAATAAATAACTCCATACTGTGAAAATTTAGGAAAGCCTACTAAAACAAATCAATAACATCTCTTTTAAAATTTCAATTAGAAAAACTGGTTTGCATTTTTCAATGGCTAAAATATAGATCAGGTGTTAGTTTCCTTTATATCCTGGCATGCTTTCTTATCTTTGACCTCCATTTTCTACACACAGAGGCAAATGTGGACGCACACACGCACGCGCACACACACTCACACAATGATGTTTAGCCACCAACAATATTTGATCTTGTTACAAGTGCTGGGAGTGCTCACTTGTGACTTGCCTGGCACAACACCTGCACACTGACTTACTCCACGGCTGTCAGTACAAGCTGAACTGCCAGTAGGGGAGAGAAATTACTCTTTTTTTTGGTGTATATAGACCATAACTAATTACTCATTATAAGAGAACTTTCAGTAGAAAATTAAGAATTTTGAACGCTTGATCTAGAAACCAAGATATTTTGTGTTAAAAAGAAATTTGCCCTCTCTAAGAATTGAATCTGGCATATTTAACTTTATGCCAACTGGTCATGAGCAAAACCTATAATAAGAAATAATTTTGACCAGTGAGCAGCTGCTTCTCTTTGAACACAGTATTTGGTGTTACATATTAGCGGCATAACTTTGTAAAATCATGTTCTAATATGACTTAGTGAAGACAAATCCCAAGTGGGTAGGTAGAGCTCCAGAGAGCCAGAAGCATACTTTTCTCTCTACTTGGGTCTTTTAAAAAATTGTGATGCTTGATGATAGGAAAGAACAGGAGCATCTATTTAATGAATTTATTTAAGGATAAATATTGCCCCATCATTGGCTCATTTGCCAGCCTTTAGAATACTGATAACCCAGGCCTCCAGCCTGAGTGCCCAGGTTTCTCAAATTGGTGTTTACTATCAGGTGCTGGGGTTTGAGAACTAATTATTCATTGGCCTCCACTGTATCCTTTCTGTCAGGAAGATGGTTATAATACCCACAAATGCTTTTATAATTCAGAAAGTGCTCTGATTAATATGAATATGCTATTTACTGTTTTCTGGAGAGCAGAGCCCTACCTTCCAAGACTGGTGCTGGAATTCCTGCTTTTGAAATAAAATTAGAGAGTGAAAACTAAACAAAGTGTAGGAAGGTTTTTTTACACTTAACGGTCATTCCACTGCCTGTAGTTGTCAACTCAGTCAGAATAACCATTAGGATAGGTAGTAGCAGCTTCTACTATATTCTGTTACACTCAGTTGTGATCTGTGCTGCTTTTACATTGCCACCTAGACTGCGGGAGATTAATGTTATTTTGTTTCAAATATAGAAAAGCATTTTAGGAGTGTGCTTAAAAATAAGCCCGTTTTCAAGTGTCTGTCTGACTAGGACTGTTTTTCTGACTTAGAGTCTTAAAGATTTCTGCCTAAGGCTGCAAACAGAACTGGCATTTTTGGATTCTAAAATATTTTTCAGAAAAAAAAGAGTACTGTGAAAATCGTTGTTTATCCCAGTTGATGGAGTGTTATACTCATAAATCATGATTATTTTCAACCATTTGGTTGAGACTATTTTGTTTTCACAGCCAGAAGCAGTAAAATAATCAATCATGTAATAATGCCATGGATAATTATCATGTTGCTTGGTGTTCTTTGAGCTACTGCAGGTGTGTTCAGAGCCTCTATTGGTTGTGTTTAAACTATGATTTTACAGCTGAGGTGGTGAAGAGCTTTGGAATGTACCCACGATTGCTTTACTTTTTTTTTTTTTTTTAGCATAATGCATTACCAACAAAGAACATTTGTTATGAAATCCAGAATGACTTGTGGTTTTTTGATGGTTCAGGGCTTTTATATGCTCCTCAGTATATCGACTTGGACTGCTCAACATAGAGTTGTACAGAAAAACTATGTTTATGATAGGTAGTAGACTTGGTTCCATTGTTGCTAAATTAGAAGTGACATTGAAATGCATTTGTGGTTTAAAAAGCCTCAAGTATTTTACGCTGTAAATACTGTGGAGTTCATTTTTATTTATGAAACATCCGGAACAGTTTCATTGGCATAATTATATCTTAATTTGTTTCCAAATATTGCTTTAATTTTTGCCTTTCTTTACTAGGAGCAAAGCTAGCACTCTGCAGTGACTATAAGGTTTCTCCTCCACAGTGTGCAGGAGTAAGGTTTAAGTCTGCAATACTGTGATCAGTTGAAAGTGGCATAAATCACCACAGTCACCAAAAAAACTCCTCCCTGCCTTTTCTCTGCCCCATCTTCTTGCTTCCATGCTTCTCCCTTCCCTGTGCTGGCTCAAACACTCATGCAGCTGCAGTGGGAACCACATCAGGGAGCTAACGTTTCCCTCTCTTAGCCCCTGGGCAACTGAGGTACAAAAGATTAAGGGATATTTACTGCAGGCATGAGATTGGGGTGCCCACATGCTTTTGAAAATTCTGGTAGACACCTGTCTGCATCTTTTGGCATCAAATGCTTTTAGCAATCTGGCCTAAGGTAACTTGGCCAGGACTTTGCAGGAAGTCCTAAGAACTGCAAATTGGATTTGGATATTCCTTTATGCAGGCTGGGTTCCTGTTTAATGATCTCCACTCTGTGTTGTAAAATAAGAGGAGTGGACTTTATTGTAACTTTATCAAAAGAGTGGTTTGGCTGTGAATTTATAGCATCATTTGTAATCTAAAGCTTTTCATCTTCAAAACTTGATTGTGCACTGAAAATGCTGACTTAAAATTAGTATCTTCTTTTCCATGGGTGCTATTTGGTTTACTGTAACGTTGCAACAGCGGTTAATGAGTGTTCTTCTGTGAATGAAGTCTGAACAAATCTTTATCTTTGGTTTGACTCACATTTCTGAACTCCCATTTTAAGTGGCAAGTATGAGTTGCAGGAGGAAGAATCTAGGTGATTTAATAGCTGAGCTCAATGATGAGGGTAGTATAATGAAAGCGTAAAGACTGACAGTGCAAATGCAGCTGTGTGGCTAATGTAAAATACACATTAACAATATGAGGCATTAACATAAATCAAAGTATTCATTGAAGTGTGTTTGAATCCCTGGTAATAATATTTTAAATGACTTATCTGATTTCGTTCTTTTCACGCTGACTTCATAGTACTTGGTGAGGCGCCTGGCTGATGGCTAAGAAGATAAACTGCATCTTCAGTATTCTTTTTTCTGTTTTGGAAGTTACTTGCAGCTCTGTGTAGAAAACAAGAATCATTGCTTCTCTGCAGTTTTGTGCTGATGGCCAGCTGATTCTTTTACTGTGTTTTAGAGTGGTTTGATGGTAGGTTAATAAGGATTGTTTTATTAAATGAGGAAGTTCCTGTGGGAACCTTGTGAAATTTGTAAAGCAGATTTTTCATCATGCATTTGACTGCTAGTTTTCCAAAACAGACAACTGGTCTATCTTGGATCAGCCTGTGAACACAAAAATTCACAGTAACAGAGATTAATGCAATATGTGGATTCCCTCTTTACGCATTTAACTGACAAAAGGATGCCAAAATATAGGATTTTGAATCTCTGTTAAAATGTGTTTGAGAAGTGAGGTCTCACTGTGCAGAATGAAGATGGTTTAACATTTGTATTTGTTTGGAATTTTATTTTAAATCAATGATAAATTTTCTGTCCAAAACAAATAATTAAGCCCTTTTCATTGCTACAGATCATAAACCTCAGATCTGCCTTTGTCCCCTAGTGCAGTTCCCACATTTTGCAACAGACTGTTTTTCCTGATACTTACTGAAATGAAGCCATTTCAATATAGCTATTAGGTAAAATAGAAAAAAATCAAAAGAGGGGAAAATTCCCACTAATGAAACAAGAGATTTACTTCAATAAGGAATGCTTATAAATTGTGGGAGTTTATTCTGTACAACTCAACCTTGGCTCTTGTAAAAGGTTTCTTGTCTGTGTTTTCTACCAGCTTTCTGAAGGTTCTGTGACTTGCAGGCTGGTGTTTTACTTTAAATATACTTATTTAATGTTATCTGATGTTATAACAGAGCATGCTTAGAAAAGCTTACTCCTTTTCTAATGGTCTCATAGTGAGAGATTTTAATTACTATAAATCTAGCTGAAAGTAATTTTAAAGAATTTTGGATGGCTAAAGACTAAATTTAACTAGTTAACATACTATCCTATGAATAGTATGCTTTGCAAGCTCATAACAAGCTAAGAAGTACCTGTTTTTCAGACTTCACAGTTCTCCGAATAGAGGAACTGCAACAAAAAGTGCAGGTTATTTCCCCTACCTTCAGCTATTTTTGTGTGAAGCTGCAGCAGTTAAGCAATGTGTGCTGTGGAGGTTCTAATCTGCCATCACTATGAAAGGGACGCACTGATTTTATGCTACAAACTGCATCTTTTGTAGGCTATTCACCACCCTTTACAGGTCTGCCAAGCCCACTCTGCAATTGGTTGCCAGGGGCTGCAGATGTTGGAAAAGAAAAATGTCAATGAAAGACCCTGATTCAGCAACCCAAGCAGTCTGCCTCCCCCAGCCAAAGTAATCAGATTGGCAGCTGAATCAAAGGGTACAGTGGGTTCTTTGTTTGGGAGCTCCAGAGGTTAGTAATTGACAGAAGGTCAACAAAGTTTTATGAAGAAAAGAGCAGAATATTAGAGGGTATTAGGCTGGAGAGAGAGAGTTTGGGAGTTTTATGTTATTGGAAGAAAGTTAGAAGCTGAGTCAAAGGTTACAGTCGCAGGAAGCAAAGGTTGCATATTGCTGTTTAAATCTGAAAATAGCTTCAGCTCCAGAAACAGGATTATTGATGAGCGGAAGGAATGGCTGAACAAAAATCTGCAGTTTCTCTAATTATAGCTATGTGCAATTGTTAGTGTTGAAGGATTTATTTGTAAACTTTGGGATTTAACATATAATGGTAGTAGGACGGTTGTTTTCTTCATAGAATCATGAGACTGGAAAAGACCTTAAGAGGTCCTGTTTCACCCTGGGAGAAGAAGCATTAGCTGTATCTGTGCAGTATCATATGCAATAGATGCTTGCCTAATCTGCCACCCTGGAAAACTTTATTCACTGACACCTGTGTGTTTGAAGAATGCTAGCTCTCAGTCCACGCCTAATCTCCTTCAGACTAAGCTGGCGTGGTAGTCATCCATTTTTTCTTTTTGTTAGTCCCATTTTGTAGACCATCCTCATGGCACTAGTTGTAGTATTTCAGTTTTACCCACATCCATCTTGAAATGGAATACAAAAAGCTGGAGAAAATACTCCAGGGCCTTACTAGTGTTGAGTAGACTGGAAGGATTACTACTGTTTATGTGTCCCAGTATGATGTTTGCGTGGTTTGCCGTAGCTTGGGATTATTGATGTATGTTCAGCTCTAATCCATGTAAGCCAAGTCAATGTTGGCTTCTATGTTGGTTATTACTCATGTCTCTGCTTTATTGTAAATGCTTAAAAATAACCTCTTTGCTCCACTATTTTTCCAGGAATTGAAGTTAGGATGATGGGTCTATAATTCTCTGGCACTTCTTTTTACCCTTTTTAATAAATAATAGGAAGTATTTATGCAATTTCCCATCTTTTAAGATCTCATCTGTGTTCCGCAAGAACTGGAAGACAGTTATTAACATTGCATGGCATTGCATCAGCCAGCCCTTAACTGCTCTAAATTAATCAGGCCCATTCTGTTTGAAAATACCTGACTTCATTATTCTCTTCCTGTGTGAGGCTGAGGCCTTGGTTTGTCTCTGGTATCAATTATGATAACTGCCTCCTTGTGACTGGCTTTTTGATGAAGATTAATGCATTGTTTTGATGTCTGCTTATGGCCATGAGCATTTTGAAATCTGTTTATTGCAATTACCTCTCAGATAATGAAGGATCTGTGAACTCATAACTATTTCAGAGGGAAAAATTTAGTTCTTTTATGATGAATGGTGTATGCCCTGTGAGTTGACATTGTGATCAGTTGGGAAATTTAGTTTCTGAATGTGTGAGAAGGCACTCCTATCTCAATAGTATGGGATGTTTGCTTGTGTATTTTTTTGATCACTGGTGCCTAAAACGGAGCAGTGGAGCTGCCTGTGCTGGACCTTGTCAGTGAGCAAATCTTCCTCATATTTTCAGGAATAAGGAATTGACAGAAGAAGTGATAATTATTTATATTCAATCTGGAAAAGGATTTTCTGTACTGCTTGTTTTCTTGCTGCAGTTTGCTGTGATAAGTCAGAGGAACAGAATGTATTTTGTACATCAGAAGTAGGGAACACTGACTTTAAATATGATTTCTCTTTTGGAGTTGGGATTTTCCTTACATTAAAATACTTCCTTTATTGCCCTGAAAAGTTAAGAATCCTTTTTGTGTGGGTGAGCAGTTTAAAAGAGGTACTGTTAACAGCATCTGCATTTTACTTGACTGTGTGGTCCCTGAAGAGATGGGTATTTCTGGGGATCTGACATGTGGCGCATCTGGCACATACATTGTCCCATGCTGGCAGTTGGCATTCAGGCTGAGTTCTAGTTATGCTGAAGTCTTGTCTGGTCATGCAGTGTGCAAGGAGGACAGACGCTAGTGAACTTTTCTACCTGACACTATCACTGCAAATGTAAACTGAAGAAGTGCGTGTTCAGAAATAAGCTGTGATACATTTAAAGTCTGAGCAGAGAACATATGCAAGTGAAAAATGTGAGAGTAACCATACTGGAGCACAGGAGAGATCTATGCAACCCTGTGCCTTGACTCTGATGGCAGCAAAAAGGAAGTGCTGAAGTAAAAGTGTAAGAAGAGGTCTGGTGTACCTAGTACTACTCTGTCCTGGGTATTTACCTAGCCTCCAGCCATTTTGACCTCAGGGACTTCCTTGCCCACATAGGAGTTCTATGAATTAGTTAGGTCTGAATGGATTTTGCTCCATGAACTTGTCCAGTCTCACCTGTAACCACGTGAACTCTGCCCACAGCCTAACTACACCTTGTCTGAGAAAACTTCACCTTGTTTTAGCTTTGTTTTGAAATTGCTTTTTGCTGTTTTTCCTTCATACTCCCATTTCTTTTACTGAGAGATTGGCCCATCCTCTTTAAGACTCTAACGACTCCAAGGACCTTTACTGTCATTTACCTCCACTATGTTCTTCCCAGAGCAACAAATCCTAGCAGCTGCACAAAACCTGGTTTATAACTTTAATTATCCTCACTGCTCTTCTCTGAAATTCTTCCAACTCTTCTGTACCCTTTTTGAGATGAGAGAGCCTCAACAGCGTGCAATGTTCAATTATGAGAGCAAGCCATAGATTTACACAGCAGCATAATGACACTTTCAGTTTTACTCTTTATTCCTTTCCTAGAAGTACCCAATAGTGACTGGATTTGCTTTTCTTACTGCTTCTGAGAACTGAGCTCAATTTTGGTGGAACTAACTATTCTGAGCCCAAGATCTTGGTCCTTAGTAGTCCCAGTGAGTTCTGAACAAATCTTGTGTTAAGAATATCTTCCCCCATGTGCACTTCTGTGTCTCCATTGTTCTCAGTCAGGTCTGTCTTTACTCCCATTCCCTACCTGCTTCACTTTCTTTAGTAGTCTTAAATAAGGGAGTTTGATAGCCTGTATACCTTTCAGCCAATTCATTTTTGTCTTCTCCATTCCAGGAACATCTGGGCCACCCAAAGCCCTCTGACAGGAACTCTTTCAGGCTTGGACTGCACAAGCCTGTGCAGCTGTTTTGTCTATATACTGGCAGAGTTGTCCAGCCTGCTGTGGGGGTTCATCATACACCAATGTAGATATGTTCATTGAGATGCTTTCCAGACACCATGGTGATTGATTTGTCTTCAGTCAGCTACATATATATGTAGTAGCATGCTAGTTAGTATACTTCTTGCCAGTGTGAGTTGATAATATCACCTGTAAGGTTCAAATATTGAGCATTTCTCTTTGTATCAGTTTTTAATAACAACTGTTTTGTGGGTTGCTGTTTTTCTGCCAGTTTTGTATTTTGCAAGTCTACCTTTTTTCTTAGTACTGTATGACAATGCTGTATTTGTAATAGATGTGAAAAAAGATGCAACTGTCTAATATCTTTGTTGCATCTAATATCAGTTTAATGAACAATTATATCTTTTCTAGCAGTAGCTGCTCACTGATCAAGACTGACAGTGAAATTCGGACAGCTTAAGTTATTTAATGGATTTTTCTCCCCTTCAGGCAGTGGAACAACACATAACAATGCTGCCAGGAAAAGATACAGAAAGTAGGAAGAAGAAAAGCAGAATGGCGTACCCTAACTGAAATATTGAATAAACAAAGTGGGAAAAGGGACGTAAGTTAAAAATCAGATGTGGACAGGAGCGCAGTTGTGTAGGGGTCTTCAAACAAGAATAAGACTGCAGAGAGTTGGTGATGGCACATGATCAGGGGTGTGTCTGCGCTACAGTGAGGGGAATTGAAGAAAAAATGACAACAAGAATTATTATCTGTTGTGGAAAACACCTCCTAGCAGGAAAAATATACTAAGTTATTAATGCAAAATTAGAAAGCACTGAAAATAATATTCAACAGGAATATACCTTTTTTTCCTTGAAGTTCTTGACTGCAGGATTTTTTAGTTCTGTTTAACTCAAGAGGAAAAGGTTTTATTTGGTTGTAGTGACTTGTTGGTCATCTGAGCCAGAAGCACTTATAGTGTAAAAAACCTTAAATTTTCATATTGATAATAACTTTTTGGTATTTTAAGTTGTGGTACAGAAAACTTAGGGTTAAAGCTTGGAATTCATAATAAATTTGGTTGAAATGGAATTTTGCAGATTACAGAAATTATACATGTTTCTTTCATAACTGCAAGTTTAAGTGACAGATCCGTTTTGTATTTATAGTTTACAAACTACACAAAGGATGTTCAATTTTAACTTTGCTTAGTTATGGAGACTTTGCTGGTAGGTTGTGTCTACGGTTTGTGTTTGTTCTCTGGAAAAGCACATCTGGAGATTAATGTTTTTTCCAGACATAAACATATCAAGCACAAGTGAATCACACAAAACTATTATTGAAATATTTTCAAATCAGCAAATGCTTTTGTTTCTTTCCATCTTTGTTTTGAAAAGCTTTAAAAAATTAGGACATATGTGTCTGGGAAGGAGTGGAGAGAGAGAAAGACATTTCTGTGCTCATTTATCTAAGCTTCCAATGTTTTTTCTTGTTGTGAATCCCACTAAATGACCGAAGAAATGCAAACAACTATTTTAAAGTTGAACACGTGGTATTAAATCTTGGGCAGTTTGGAGTCTGGAGGCATGAGTGTTAAGCAACCAAGCGTCCCTAAGAATGGGCTTCTACAAATAACGTTTCATTCTATGAATATTGGTGGATTGTGATCACCAGGACAAGCCAAGTGGAGGTGCTTGAGGACTAAAAGAACAGTTGCTTTTCCTACTCTTCTTTTTACTCCAATATTTCATCTTGGATTTATTTTCCTGGTGGCCAGTAAATGTTGCTGTCCCATTCTAAACTCATTGTGCGACATAGAGGAGGTCAAGCAGAAGCAAGGGAATAGAGGTGAACTTGCATCCCTATCACGCATTCATCAGTTCATGCTAAATCAAACAAGTCAACAAAACTTTGGTACAGTAAAAATTCAGGCACTGAGTCTGCACCATGCCCTCAGGGGTGTGAAGACACACTGGGGCAGGGTTTACAATGGCAATTTAAGATGCCACCACCTTGGCCACCCATTTCCATTTCTCTCTCCACTCTGCAGGTGAAGACTACATACCACTTCCATTGGCCAGTGCTGGTAGTGGCAGAAGATGATGTCTGCCCAAGCCTTAGCTGTTCCAATTGGAAAGAGAGTGTCTTAGCAGGGGCACAGCACTGTCTTCACCATCACTCTGATTGGGGTGTCTGGGAATGAACACACAACTCAAGTGGAATCAGTGGTACTGCCAGGGTAGGAACCTCAAGCAGTGAGAGATGAAGTGACAAGGTGGCAGTACTGTGACAAAATAAACCATTTCAGACCCAGCCTGAGGTAGAGGTTGTCTCTGATTTCTGTGTTTTTGCCTGGTAAACTTAAAGGCAAGTTAGCTAAATCTTCTGTTCTCAAATAATGGGTAAAAGCATAAAGCAAAAATAAAAAAATAACGTCAGTCTCGATTCTTTTCTTCTTTCATAATGTGGTGGAAGGTAGGAATGGGGTTACTTGTGTTTCATCACTATGACTTGCAGTCAGAGTGGTGTTGTAGGGTTTAGTCTGAAGAAAGGGGAATGGAGACAAAAGGAAGAAGGAGAGCTTTTTCCCTAACTTCATTTTACCCAAAACATTACCATGTACACCCCTAACAAATCTACAACAAAACCCAGATCTTTCACTTTAGATCCTGATAGAACCTTAGATTTGCATGCTGTCATGGTGATATGTCGAGGTGATGAGGAATTTGGATGACTGAATGTAAAATAGGAAATACAAAAATATTGGGGATGTCATTTGAGAAGTTGTTTTTAGTAAAAGCACCCTTATAGCTTTATCTGATTTATAAGTTCAGCTCTGTTCCTCACAGCATTGTGTTTTCAAAAGGGAGAGCAGACAGGTGAACCCCCACTTATAATAGTCAGGGTTTTGCAAGACATGCAAAACCAAAGGAACATGGAAGTATTGTCTGCTGTCTGCAGCAACTGCTGGCTAAATGTTGTTTCTAGATTATTCTGATATATATTAGACACAAATGAGGAGGGCACACAGAAGGATGTCCGTCCATTTCATCACCCTTTGGAATACTTGGCTAATGGTTATTACATTTTCACTTCTGGGAGATATCTCTTAGGGACCTGGCTGAGAATAGGATAAGAAAGTCAGCAGAGACAATGAGTCTGACCTCTGGAAATAGAATCTGAATTACTGTAATGTAACTTCGAAAGCAGATTTATGCTATTTTGTAACTGAGATTGTCAGTAAAATTCAGGTACTGCTAATTTGCTGGACCAGCACTGCTTTCAGGAAATGTTTGCATTCTTTGTAAACTATGTGGATTTTATTCTGGTCAGAACTGGAAAGTATTTTTTAATGCTGCCCATGGTTGCCAAACACAAAGTAAATCCACAACATAAATTATTTTAAAGTTTTCTGATATGTGATGGGTAAATCCTGACCTTGTTAGTAGGTGTTTCCTGTGTGCTACTCTGGAACCAAGATCTGGTCTGAATGAGTTTGCTGAACTCAGTGTCATAATGCTATTTAAGAGAAAGATTAACTCAGAACCTCAATTCAACAAAATCTTTTTTTCTTCCTAGGTGAAATGGAAGTTCCAGATTCAAATGACCCCTTAGGTCATGCAGATGGACTTGAGAGACCAATTCCAACACCTAAAGGTAAAATTAATTGTAGTTACTTTTTCTTCCCCCTGCCCAAATATAAGCATACTTTAGAAAGGATCAGCAAAATCCTGTTATTAATGTTCACTGGATTTACCTGTGAATATGAGCCTGTAAGAAAGGCAGCCTTGTGTGACTTAATACTTCTGATTCTAAGCAGGGATAACAAGGTTACAGGAGTCTATAAAAATTAATTTTTAAGCATGTTCAGTCCACCCACACTGAGGGATTAGATGTTTGACCCACACACAGAGGGCTATTATTACCTTCCTAGCATATTTTCTGTCACGTTGGTGCCATGAAAATGATTTAATTTTGCACAGTGCCACACTTGGCATCTATAGGTAAATCTTAAGTATTGGTATCTCTAAATATCTTTGGTTTGCGATAATTAAATCTAGCCCATGGCAACACAAGAATACTTACTTTTTAAATAGCTCTGGGCATTAGTGATTTTTTTTTTCCAATAGACTGTAATGGCAGAATTTGTAGTAACTTGTTAGTTAGCATAAATTTTTATGATACTTTATCACTTAAACTATAGATCCAAATACTGTTCTTGCATCTGAAAATGCACATATTTACTGAAAATTGTGATTCAATTACAATTTGGTGCAACTTCCTAAAGCAGGACATTTTCAATGTTCTATCTGAAGAAACGTGTTTTCTTACTTGTAGCACTGATTTTTTTCTTTGTATGAATGCACTGCTGTAGTAAAGTCAACCCTTATGCTTAGAAAAAATGTCAGATAATCTTGTTAGCATGAAGAGCTAAGCCTGATTTCTGCCTTAGCATTCTCAGCAAGATGAGCTCATGTTGAAGCCTACGAGGCTCTGAGGTGCTGGTCAGATGTTCTTCTTGGAGCTTCTCTTTCAGAGGAACATACATTTTGAGGGTACCTTGGCATAAAGTCTCTGTTCTCATAGATATCCAATGTTATATAAACTTTATTGTGCTTCACCTGGATGTTAGTTACATTTCCTATGTTGACTATGTTTACTAGAAGCTTTTTTTCATAATGACCCATTAATTTCTATGCTTTAGTGGATAAAAAAAGACATGTTTATGTTTGCATATCTCTAACCACGTTCCTACTGATCATCAGTGTGGGACTGTCCCCCTCCCATTTGGGAGGAAGACTTGATGTACTCCTCTTGTCAACCCTTTTCCACTTTCTGAAGCTCCCAAATTATTTTAGAGGTTTAAACTTTGTCCTCCATTATGGGAATAAATTTCAGTAACAGTCATTCCTGTCAGCAGCACTGAATACTACCATTGTTTTATTCACTCCACACTCACAAACACACTACTTTTGATGGGAAAAGGTCCATGTTTAATCTTTGCATCTGATGGGCTTGTTTGCTTGGCAAGTTGGTCCCTTTGTACTCTTTTGTTATGTGTGAGCTTTTAAGGGTGCAGACATAAAAGAAAATGTTTTTTCATGTGACATTACTTGGTTAAATTCTTGCTGAGAAAGGAGTTACAGTTATTTCCTTTTTTTGCAGGGCCACAGGCAATACCTGTCTAAGGAAGTAATTAATCACATCTCAAACATTTCTACATCATAAGAATTTTGTATTTCCTTCAGAAAAAAAAGAGTCTCTTGTTCTGGTATGACTCATTGGTATAGAATCAGTTGTTAGTTTCCAGCATGCCTGGTCTGGAAATGGCCTCATTTTGCTCCCCTTTTATTTTTGTGGCTACAAAATTCTCCAAATAAGCAAAAATCCCTTGGTGGAAATTTTTTGTTTCTTTGGTTGGAATGTTAACCCATGTGTTTCTGTGTCATAGTAAGGTATCAGTTTTTGTTTCAAAAAATCATTGGACAGTCTACTTCACAGTTTGTGCATACTACTGAGGCCATTAGAAAGAGTCCTTCAGCTTCTTCCATCACATTGACCTCCTTTCCTTCCTTGAAAAATGTTTAGTTATTCTGATTTGTTTATGGCCTCTATTTTTTCAGACTGTAGAATAGATGCAAAGCAGGCCAGAAGATAATAGTAAATAGGCTTTAATAATGCCCAAAGTTAAAGCCACTTTAGAAGAACTAAGTGTAGTGGTCACCATCTCCTCTAAATCTTCCAGAAGTCCTGAAAAATGGTTCTGTCTCCAAAGATGTAACCAAGTTAAGCAAGGTATTATTAAGAACGTGCACTGTAGAAAAGTTGCAAGTCTCTTCCTACAAGTGAAGCTAGCCTTCTGATAGTTGATGGGATAGGACCATGACTCTGCCAGGGCTTTGCGGAGAATTTATCTTCCCCTGTTTCCTTTAAGTGAGCAGCACCTGAACCACCAAAAGAGCACTGCCTCTGAGCAATGTTTCACTGAAAACCAGAGCTGAGCAGTGAGCATTTGCTGTAGAAGAACTTAGGTCTGCTTTGGAATTAAAAAAAAAAAAGTTTTGAACACAAATCTCCTCCCAGTCCAGGGGGTCTTTGCAAAGGTGATCCTTTCCCCCATCTCAATTTCAGGTGAGCGCTTCTCGGTGTCTTTCTGTTTTGCAACAAACACTTCCTAAAAAGTCTCTTTCCCCTGCCCAATAGGCAGAACAATGTCAGCTCCATGCTCCTCTCTGGAAACACCCAGGCTCGCTGCCTGCTGAGTCTTGTGCTGCTCTCTGCCCACCTTCCTGCACTTGGCCAGCTTTTCCTGCCAGTGATGCTGGGGAAGGAGGTCATGGTGGGGAAGGAGCAAAGTTCCCTCTCTCTCTTTCTCCCTGCAGCAGAGGGTCAGCCAAGACAAGGCCAACAAGGAGCTTTTCTTTCTGAAGCCCAGAGTAGAAAAAGAACATATCTGTTAATCACAAATAAATGCAGTTGTGGCACAAGCCAAAACCAAGTTTTTCTGTGGAGATGATCACTGCTGGTGCATCATCACAGAGGGCCTCCCTGCTCGTAATTTTGTGCTTTTAAGCCTGGGGAAGGTATTAAAGGGTAAAATACAAACTCTTCATGCCTAAGTGAGCTGCCAGTAAAATCTTACATGATAAATAATGTCTTGTGGTGGGAATATTAGAGCAATACACTTTAATAGTTAAAAAAATGCATGAGTGAGGGCAACCTGCAATAGCTGAAACACTGAGTGAGTTGGGAACTTATTCTGGTTCAAGAGGTAACTATATGATAAATCCAAGTTATGACTGGACTGTCCTGGTTGCTTTGACTTGACATAAGGTAACCTGTCAGGAATCATTTGTATGTATTCTAAAAGCAGTAGCTTTTTATCTGTATGACTGGTGACCCAAAGAACAGTCCACATCCTAACTGCACTGTTATGCCCCCCAAAGATCTGCTTCTAAATGGGCAGTAGCGTAGGACAGGTGGTACCTGCCTCTTCACAGTCTCATCTGGGAGTTCAGAAAACAGGAAAAGAAAACCATTCCACCCCATAGAATTGGTTTCCTGGGCTAGGTAAGATCTTCAGTCCTTCAAGTATGAGAAAACACTGCTCAAAAATAGGTTTCCTTCTGTTAATAAGAGAGCTTAAGCCCACTGATTTCGGTGTTGGGGACAATGTGCACATTGTGGCAGTATTTCAGTGCTAATTCACCATTATTCCTGAATTGGCTATAATCTGTTCTGAAGTCCATTTCAAGTGCATGTGATCCAAATAGCTTTATTTTACATGCTTCTGGCTGCATTTTTTGCATTGAGATCACAAATAGTATGGAAGATGGGGTGCAAATAATGGGATTAAATTAGGCTGTAAAGGTATCAGTTCATCTGGAAATACTATGTGGCAGTATATAACAGGGTAGTTTCCTTAACTGCTCATGCGTATTTTGGGAGAGCTGCCAACACCCCTTCCATTTCCTAACCTGTGTCTAATATGTTGAGGGTTGCTCATCTTCATACTGCAGTTAAATAAAGCAGAAGGGTGAAGAATTGGGAAGTTTGCTTTGTATTTAGGAAAATGATATGTGCAAGAAATCATGAGTTCTATCTCCCCTCCTTATTAGGATGGTGTTTCTCGGTATATTTCCAGTCCTAATTTACTTGTGGAAAGAGTCACTTTATTGGACTCCCACCACTCACTAAGGTGTGATTGTGTGATCCACATCACCTAAATTCTTGTATTTACAGCAGTGTTGCTATACACACCTCTAGAAAGAAAGGCTTTGTAATTTCAGCAACTTTCATGTTTGTTTTCTCTTACGATAGTGTTCAGTTCTTTTATAAGCCCAGAACACTCTGCAGCTCTTTCATATTCTTTATAGATTACCTGTCAATTCTGTCAACACTTTATACTTGTTACTATATTCATAACACAGTAAATTTGGGAACACTGTTGTCTTCCTCAAGCCATTCTTTGTTAATAATCAGCCATTCCATCAGCTGAAGTATGCTTCCTAGGTGAAAAATTATGTCTTATTATAGAAAATTATGAATTTGCTTCTAATGGAAGTATCATTAGATTAATTACTCAAAGTGTTTTCCCCAAAAAATTTTTTGATTGGATATAAGATTAAGATATAGTCTTAAAATGCCATTGCAGAAGCTTGTCATTTGAAAGAGTTGTGGTGAGAGAGACTATGTTCTTGTATTTATATCTAACAAAATGAACAAAGAGTTATTTGAAGACAAAAATGAAAAAGAGTGGGGAGGGAGAAAAAAAGGAAAAGCAAGGGGCTGAGGGAAAAAAAATCCCACGTTGCTTTTTAAACAAATCATAACATACACATTTCTAGTGGTTTTGAACATCGGAAAGTTTTATGCCATGAATCTGAAAATGTTCTAAATTGTATGCAGTTATGCAGACAAAAAGTATTTGCTTTTTTTTTTAAACAGCTGATTTTAAATTTTGAGTGCCTAAAGACAAATTGCTATGAGTTGTGATGTGTTCTGTAATACTAAATAGATGGGTTTATGGGCTTTTTTCACTGCTGAATCTGAAGTTATTTAAATACTTATGTATGTCTTACCAAGAAATATGTACTCTAAAAAGTGATAAAATATATATGCAATTATTACTACTTGTTCTGAAGAGATTGTTTTGTCTTGGGTATCTAGCAATTTATGACCCAAATTTTCCTTTCTTTTCTCAGAAATTGGACATTCAGTGTTTGTTTCCATTATGCAATGCAGAAAGAAAAGGGAACCAACTGTTCCACAAAAATGGATGTTTGTCTCCTTATCTCATATCCTCATTATCTCAGGAACACAGAAGGATGTGAAACTCAGTATAGTATCATACATATTACCACTTAATTCATGTGTGAATTTGGGAAGCCACTTAAACCTCCTTGCCTTAGTTTCTGTATTTGGGAAATAAGGTTGATGTTATCTTCCCATCTCACGAGACTTCAGTATTCATAAATTATTTAGAAGTTCTGAGATTAAAAGAGTTGCAAATTTGTAATAATTGCTATTCATGGAGGCCATCACAAAGCTGGTCTGAAAATTATGAATGCATAAATATTTTTAAAATCGTATAGGGAAAAAGGAGCAACAACAATAAAAAATGAATAGAAACCAAAACTTGAATTGAAAACAGGTAAGCCAGAATTAACTTGATCTAAAGTAACTAAAGAGGTTTAATTTTTTTTTTTTTTAGAATGAACTTCAAAATCACAGCTAAGATCTTAAAATAACAGAAGCAGAGCAATCATTTTCTATTGTGTTTATGCCAAGAATAGCACATACAGTTTGAGCCAATAACTTGGACGTCTGAGTGCCAGAATAATATAAATAAAACTAAGAAAAATAATATGCATGTGAGGTCTCAGTGATAGTTGCACCCTTTATGTTTTTAGCTTAGTATCTATTCTTGTGCCTATCTTGACAATGATTTGACACATGCAGGAAAAGTTTATTTTTATATTCTTCCCAAAACTTGCAAAATAGACCTGTCATCTTAATTTTGATTTGCTGTGGGATTCTGTTTGATATATTTATATCAAATTTACTCCATTTAAAAATATGAAGTACTGGCAACATAACAAAGGCATTTCAAAATATGGAAGACTTTTGCCAGAATTCAGGTCAGTCATTTCCCTAAGCTACTTTATTCATAGGGTACATAGAGTATGACAGTATAACACAATATATAGATTAACTTGAATTATCCTCTCATAGCTTCTTGACAGAACAGTTTTTACTCTGTTCAAGCAAAATAAATATCAATATTGGTTGTATACTATGTTAGAAACCATAATAAAAAAGAAATTTAATTTAGAGCATCTTTGCCTACAGCAAATGCAGAAATAGCCATCAGATAGCTTTTCCTTTTGGAGCACTTCAAGCCAAGCCAAAGACCACTGAAAGCAAAAGAAGCATTTCCCTTCATTTCAGTGACCCTTGGAACAAAGCCAGAGTATAGAAAATAGTATATAACAATAGTATCTGTGTAGCACAGAAAATTGCTGGCCATTATACTCAGATTTTTAAAAAATCCTATTTGATATCCGTATCTCAAATGAAATATAATTGTTTATAATATGACATTTACAAATTTAGTAATGCTGTTTATACATAGCAAGCCCAAAATATTTTACAGAGACTTTTTGTTCTTTGTTTCAAAGTTATGTCGGTATTAAAACAGATTAATAAATCTGTTCAAGTTTTAAAATACTCTAGATGACTGATGCATAACACAAAATATAAGACACAAGTTAAATACAAGTTCTAGTGCCTTCACATTTCATTTTCCTCCATACCTGTCCAAATGAATATTTACTAAGAGAGAAAGAGAACTATATTGGAAAAAAAAATTGCTTTGCACATTGTTGAGGTCCCAGTTTATCCTGGGAAACAGTTTTG
Source organism: Haliaeetus leucocephalus (assembly GCF_000737465.1). Classification (NCBI taxonomy): domain Eukaryota; kingdom Metazoa; phylum Chordata; class Aves; order Accipitriformes; family Accipitridae; genus Haliaeetus; species Haliaeetus leucocephalus. The sequence goes on along the minus strand of NW_010972687.1, from coordinate 11,682,729 downwards.
GTTTTTCCCCAAACCACTGCATCAAACTGGCATCTACACAGTGTTTGTGGTGTGACATGCATCACAAAAAGTAACTGCTGATTATCACCACAAAAATCAAATAAGGAAAACATTCTTAAGAACATGGTTGGTTAAATTTTCCACTTTGTTTGAAAGATTTGCAATTATGGGTTATCTAAAGCGGACACCAAATAACAGAGCAGTACAACAAATGACTGCCTGCTCTGTCATACAATTACTTCAGATTCAGTTAAGTGTATAAACACCAGCCTTCAGCATCACTTCTCAAAGAGGAAATGAAACTAACAAATAGAGGGTGCGCACTTCAGGATACGGACAGAGGCAGTGGATAGGCAGTGAGTTGCCCTACTGCTCCTAAACTGCTCTGCAGAACTTTGAAGAAAATGCAAGTGCTTCAAAGTTCAGTAAGCTAAAGGATTTATTACTTGATTTTTAATAAGAGGGTAATATAAAACACTGCAGAAAATGCCTGTAAAATTAGCAGGAGAAATAATGAACTAAAGCCAAATTCTGACCTGCAGGAAATGGATTCAGTTACACTGACTTCAGGGGAAGTGTATCTAATCACGCTGGGTCTGAATTCATCCAAATCTTTGGCATTGCTTTTGGTGGTAATAGTTTTTTTTCTAGTTATTAATAGGATCTGATTCATAAATTCAGATGAAATATTTTGGATTGCTTAAAAGCTATGGACCAGATTACTTCCTACAGTAACTCTGGTTTAATTGGTAAAAGAGAAAGGTCTAATGTGGATTTAATTTTGAGTTCATTACATTTGTTGGTCCTAATAAGTGAATTTAGTATCTGCTTTCACCCAAATTTGTTTGAATGTAATATCCATGTGAAGTGAATATCCAACCCCAAGTGAAGACTCAACCCAGCTCCAGAAAAGTGAAATAGTGGTAAGAGTTTGAGCAAGCTATAAGCTGACCAATGGCACAAGGACAATGTAGACCTTTCATATACTTCTGTGTTAAGGACAAAAAGTATGTTGAAGAGATAGAAGAACCATACTCTCTGGCTGTCAACTTAAAGCACTTGAATTGGCCCCACCTTTACAGAAAGCATCTTTTCTGCCTCTTTCACTTCTTAGGAATCAGGAGCATCTCTGAGCCAGATGATTGTACCTCTGTGCTGGCTCCATGCTTCAAGTGGCCCAGCTTCTTCTCAAAAAAGACCTTAAACCATCTATTTTGCCTACTTTGTGTGAGCACATTCAGGCTGCCCCCATGACTGCTGAATCATAGGCCCATAGAACAGCCCAGGTTGGGAGGGACCTCAAAAGATCATCTGGTCCAACCTTTTTTGGTAAAGGGAGCGTAGACAAGATCATCTAGCACCCCGTCCAATCACACCTTGAAAGCCTCCAGCGATGAGGACTCTACCACATCTCTGGGGAAGTTGTTTTCCAGTGAAGACTGTTCTTACTGCAAAAAATTTCTCTCTTTTATTGAGATGAAACCCCTCCTGATGCAAGTTGTGCCTGTTATCCCTTGTCTACTCCATGTGGCTCCTTGTGAAGAGAGTCTCCATCCTCTTTTTAGATGCCTTTTAAGTACTGGAAAACTGTGATGAGGTCCCCCCTGAGCCTTCTCTTCTCCAGGGAGAAGAGACCTAACTCCTTCAAGTCTTTCCTCATACAGCAAGTTTCTCCAGCCTTTTGGTCATCTTTGTGGCCCCTCCTTTGGACACTTTTGTCTTTCTGGGTTATTTTTGAATTTTTGGGACCAGAACTGGACACAATACTCCAGAAGTGGCCTTACAAGCACTGAGTAGATCGGGATGATCACGTCTCTATCTCTGCTAGTAATGCCCCTGTGGATGCAGCCCAGGATCTGATTCGCCTTCCTTGCTGCAGCAGCGCTCTGCTGACTCATGTTGAGCTTGTTGTCCACCAGGACCCCTAGCTCCCTTTCAGCAAGGCTGCCCCTCAGCCACACAGATCCTAGCCTGTACTGGGCTCTTTGGTTATTCTGACACAGAGTGCAGGCCTTTGTATGTGTCCATGTTAAACTTTGTGGAGTTCTTGCTTGCCCCCTCTTTCAGCCTGTCCACGTCTCTCTTTAAGATGACTCTCCGTTCTGCCCACATCACCACCCAGTTTAGTCTCATTAGCAAACTTGGTGACAGTGGTTTCAATCTCATCTTCCAAGACATTTGTGAAGATGTTGGAACAGTGTGGGGCCCACTATCGATCCCTGGAGGACCCCACTTGTGGCAGGCTGCCGGCGTGAATTAAAGCCATTGATCACCACCCTCTGAGTGTGGCCTGTGAGCCAATTTCCTACCCATCTTGCAGACCACACATCCAATCTGTGTCTTGCCAGAACTGTTCCTTGAGTTGGTGCTTTCATGGCCCTACATTGTGGTTCCACTCTGCTTCCACCCAACAACTCAACACTGTTACCATGACCAGATGTCCTTGCACTTCCTCAATACCCCAGCTGTTTTGCTAGAATTAGAAGAATTTTTCAGCTTTTCCACTTTTCCACCTCTTTTCATAAACTGATTCTTCTGACTCGAGTGGTATGACTGAGTATGACAACTCTTTTTTGAACATACTGAAAATAAATGCAAACTTCCTTCTTCTCTTCCTGAATGTATACTCTACCTTGAGGGTGTTAATGAGAATAAACTACATACAGATTATGAATAAGTGGCAAAATAAGTTGTGGTACTCCCTAAATAATGAGCTAAAAGTGAAATAGCCATGGATATTCCTTTTATAACTTCTGGGAGGATTGATCATGCTTTTTTTCTTGCTGCTGGAAATGTTTACATATGTAAGATGTTGGCTTAAGTATTAGTTTTAATCAATTGCTTCTATTCCCTATATCAACAAGGTAATTTGCTGTTTTTCTGTTCCCTGCCAGAATGTCATCGTAGCAATTCTCATTCTGCAGCCGTGAAATGTAGCTGGAAACCACAACAAATGATATTGTTGTGGCATGACATTGCAGAAGGCATTCATGTAGTTTTTCTCCTGTTTTTTAATCAGGCATTTGAAAGGAAATATTTTTTGTGTTCTGTCAGAATGTTTCAAAGTCTACTAAAGATCTGTAGGTCAACAATAGAGCAAACTAATGTAAAATTACATACAGAAAAAGGATGACAAAATAATTTTCCTGTAGGTTTGCAATGTCATGTGGAGATTATATATGTTTGGCTTTACCCCATTTTCTATTTAGTGATATACTAAATTCACACTTGCCTATATTGTATTTTCATATTATTCGTTAAAGCAGGATTTCTTTTGAAAGGCCAGTGGTAAAGAACAATGTAATACTCTGGAAAACCCAGTTTTCCAGCAAAATCTGGCTTTGCAAATTCATTATATTCTGATGTTTCTACTGCCTCCCTCTCCAGTGCTATATCTAGCCATTACAGAGGAACTGATTTTCATGGTCATGTCAAACATAAATCAAAGCAGACCGTCAATTTTCTTAAGGTATTTCAGCAATTAGACTGCAAATGTTGACCATTGCATTACTGGTGTTAGATTCCTGCACAGTAACACACTATTTCCTAATTAAACAACTGTAAAATAATCTAACTGATAAGAAATGGCACATGTGGACATCCATCAGAGTTATTTGATATTTGGATCCTGCTGACAGAAAAATGTAATGTAATATGAAGTATTCCTGATGCTTTATGTCTAGATAGTATAAATTCATCAAAACAAACATGAGTATGACAGCTACATACTTTTCTTACTTGTTTTGACAATCACATTATTATTTCAGTGGAATTACGTGCTTTCAAGCTTTCAAAGTGCAATGTGTGTCAGTTGCAGGACTCCTAACACCAAATTAAATTTAAAAATAATAACCTACAGAAGGTTTGATTGTCAAGTTTTTGCAGTGTTCTTCCATCAATTATTTCTTTTTTTTATCGCTTGATATCACCAAGACAGCATATGTTCTTCTTGACAAGCCCTTTGCTTTCAACAAACCACAAAATAGTGCTTTTAGTTTCCATTTATAAAGTTAAACCCATGAAACCTGATTATTCAATATCCATACAGACCTTTCTTTGTCCAATTTAGCACTATTTTAGGACTTGATGTAAAAAATGGCAGCCTATAAACAATTTAGGAGTGCCCTCTGTATCCCAGGTTACTTCTGCAATTGAGATATCCTTTCTTTAAATTGATTGTGAGACTTACCATCTTTAAAATTCAATTGTAAGATAAATATATCCAAATCAGACTCATCTTAAGATTTTCTTGTCAGGTGAGTATCTGGCAAGTCAAATTAATATTTAAAAGTAACCTTTCCAGTTTTAGTTATTTTTAAGACAAATATATGACCATGTAAGAAGATTAAGTGGTAAAATTAGAATGATATTCTAGTACGGTTGCAACTGGGATTATTCTTTTGTGGAATAAGGGTGTATTTCTCCATTATAGTACTAACCATTTCCCAAAAGATGCAGAAAAAGTCATTATTGCTTCAGAATAGGTGTCCTCAAAGGGAGTTAGGATGTAATGGTATTAATTCACACTTGGCTTTCTAATCTGCACACCTACTTGCAGACAAACCTGAAGTCAATCACGAAAGACAAATGAGAGCATGATGCTCTAGTGTCCTTAGGACAGTGAATTGCATTTTTTTGAAGTGTATGCTTGAAAGAAAACTGAAACCATTTCCAAGATCCTCTCTTAAAAATGTGCCTTTGGGCAGTCTTTTATCACAACCCAAGTGAAATTTGATCTTTTCTGACCTTTTACCCTCTTAGGTTACTTCCTGACCTTCTTGGAACCAGTAAACAATATCACTGTAGTCCAGGGGCAAACAGCAATCCTCCACTGCAAGGTAGCAGGAAATCCACCTCCGAATGTCAGATGGCTAAAAAACGATGCTCCAGTGGTTCAGGAGCCAAGACGGATCATCATCAGAAAAACAGATTATGGTTCACGTCTGAGAATCCAGGATCTGGATACCACAGACACGGGATACTACCAGTGCGTGGCTTCAAATGGGATGAAGACAATAACTGCAACAGGAGTGTTGTTTGTAAGGCTTGGTGAGTTTCTGGCTTTTATAAATTACTCAGACTGCTTTATAGACTAGGTATTAGTTTCCACAATAGCCTAATTAGAAATGAATTTGATGTTTTGAGAAGAATTCTCAACATGAAAGGAAATAAATAAAGCCCTTGCCTGGGGCCTCTCCCCCAGCACAAAACTTTTTGGTTGAACTCGATACCCATTTACTGGTAATAAAAGAAAGTAAATACGGATGGAAAGGTCTGTAAATATGTAGTGAAGAAAAGATTTTAAAGAAGTGCCAGTGTAAAGTACAAAAAGGTAACATTTCATTGCCTGGAGCTTTCACTCTACTGCTGAACTCTGTCAGTAAAAAAACTGAAGAGAAGAACAAGAAGCAGTTTTCTATGTGATGTTCATAGTGCTGGGCCCATCCTTGTAAAATACCACATCTGTACTACTATGTGAATCCTGGCCTCAAATTCTGCCCTTTGACAGCTGAAAGTACACCATACCTTTCAAGAAGTACTTATATTGCATTTTGGAGGCTTAATCATCCAGCCTAGAAGGCAAGCTTTTATTTAGTTAGCTTCTAAAGCAACGGGGAAAAAAATTCTAGAGACATTTTCCTAAAATTTCTTCTAATTTTGTAATGAAAATAGCTTAACTCCACAGTTTAGTTTGTAGTGATTCATTAAGTGCTGGATATTGGACCTTGTTCCTGCTGTGACAAAGGTTAAGACCATGCCCTTGTCATACCATAAACTCTGATAGTAAGACTCAGGTGGGGCTTATTAAGAGGTAAGTGTGGTGTCAAGATAACACATTATCTTTTTAACAGCCTGTGTTTTTATGGTGGGAGATATTTTCTAACAAAAATTAAGTCCACTCAAATTGCTGCCTGAGCAGACAGAAGATTCATGTGATTTTTATTAGTGGCTTTGAAAATAGCAATATATAATTACATGCAGGAACGCAGAAGGTTTTGTTTGAATCTTGAGACAAACCTCCCTTAAAGACACAGTTTCTTTTAGATTGCTATTGACTTTTTTTATGCTGTTGTCCTTGAGCCAAACTTGCCAGCAATGTTTGTTTGTTTTATGCTTACAGGTCCAACAAACAGCCCAAATCACAATCTTCAGTAAGTACTTTTTGGAAAATTACTTAATGTACTCTGACCAATTTTATTCTCTAAGAATTTAGTTCATAAAATCAGTAAACGTTGCCTGCAACCACAGTGTGCTTGCTAAAAATAACTAATTTGATTGAAAACTCACAGAATGGATGAAGCTTTTTCAGACAGGATAGCATTGTATTACAGTGGGTTTTGGTTTGATAGCATTTTCTTGAGCAACTTCTGCTTGCTTATTTCATATTTTGGACAAGCAAAATACCACAAAGTCATGATGTTTGAACAGTAGTTATTTACAGGGCAAGTATGGGCTGGAAGAGTGGTTAAAAATGAATGGGTAAAATGCTTAGGCTGCTGTTGTTTTTATATTACTATAACTTGAAAAGTCAGATAAAACAAGACTAGAATCCTGTCTTTGAGTAGCTAGGTAAATCCTCTGTTTGTTAGCGTCACTTTGACTGTGGTGGTGATTTGGTGATTTTTTTGTTAGCTGCCTGGGCTCACTTGCTGATCCAGTCATAAGGATGAAAATAGATCAGTTCTGTTTCATCATCATTGCTTTATGTATTTTAATTTAAATACTGCGTATTGTGTAATTTCTTGAAATAGATTCTGCAATTGATCAATTAATGGAGTGAGGAATGCAGTCTGAGACCTTTTTATATGTTAATGGTGTAGAATTAGTTTGGTGATGGACTAGTTAAAAATAAGAGTAAAAGCAAATTTGTAAAGATACGTGGATGCTTTTAAGACGTACATTATTGATCAGTGGTTGTGATCTCTGAACTCCCAATGGCTTGAGTGAAAACAGTTGAAATAACTGCAGCAGACTGACCACTAATCCATCCATCTTGCATATACCTCAGTCAGTCATCTTACATATATAAAAATAGTACCACATGGTACACATTCTTGTATTTTATATGGACAGAAGGTATAAATGTATTTAAAGGATTTCAACTTTATAGGGATTTAACAAGTTTTCATATTTTTCTTAAAATTGATTGCTAACTTTTGAAGATTAAAAACAGCTGTCCATGACAGAGTATGAAAAAATGTAATCATTTTTGTAACCACTGAAATCCTACTTCAGATCTTACAGCACTTTAGAAAACTGTTATGCACCAGTTCTACAAAAGAGAAAAATAGTGAGATACCAGGAAGCTGTCTGATCTTGTATGAGATCAGAAGGCAGAGACTGGTACAAGAGACAGCAAAGTGAAATATGCATAGTGAATCACTGAACTGAAGTTCAAAGAACAGTTCTCAAAGGCAACTGAACAGCAGCAAGCCCCGAGCACAAGGTGAAAAGCTGGGAACCAAGTTTTACATTGATTCACTTTTTGTTATTGAGCAAATAATTAATCCAATTTCTTTTGGTTTCCCTAGTATTTCCCAAACTGTTCTCCTATACTGAGCATTAACTTATTAATATTTACAAATATCAACATAACTAAAAAAATTCCAATTTATAAAGTGAAAAAAAATTACTATGTGACACATATTTCTTAATTACATGCCCCCCAAAAGTGGAAGTGAATTAAGCCATCTTTCATTCTGGTTTTGCCTAGGTTTTGAATGCTTAACTGTTCTATTTTTGCTGGTTTTGAACTCTAAGTTAAAATAAAGAAAGAAAGAACAGGAACAACAACAAAAAACCTGTCATTTGTATTATGATGCCTCTAAATCAGTCTTGTACCAATAGTATCAGTGGTGGACCTGGAAGCAATAGTGTGCCATCATTGTTGTGGGCCTGCCATTAAATCTGAAGAGTACACTGCTGGTAGATTTTTTTTTTTTTTTAATAACCACTAGATTGAAGAGAAAGCTGAAACTTGAGAAAAACAAGCTCAGGTCAAAGGTCTAGTGAGAAGTTGTGTGGGACTTATCATATGAGGTCCAGGAGCTTTCAGGGATTACAGATCTTTGCGTCATTTCATGCCTGCTCCTGTTTCAATGTTTTTTTCTCTTTCCTTCTCAACCAGGTTTTGTCCACCTTTCCAAAGTTCCTATCCTTCCTTTTGATACTGTCTTTCTTTTTTTCATCTTCTTATGCCTTACAATTGTTCCCGTGTTCCTCTGCTCCATGCCTTCTGCCTAGTCCTTCAAATAAAATGCCGTAATTTGACAGTATTGTTTTTTACTTTCAGAAATGGGTTATGATTTTTTTACTGAATATTTTGTATAAAATTCTGCAGTTCGATTTGTAAGCCAGAAAAGAGAAAAGGGGAAAAAAGGTGAAAGAAATACCTAACTGCTTGGAAGGAGCCCGCATGAACAAAGGGGTCTTTCTGTTTGCTGGCTGCACAGCACAGTCTCATGTTGAGCCACTTGAGAGCTGTTTCTCCTGGCATTAATGCTTCCAAAAAGACACGCTTCAGTGGAAGCACTGAAACCTAAAACCATTGTAACTTGGTTTAAACTATACCTAATGAATTATTAAGGGATAAAAAACATTACCTATGTAGATACCATCTAGCAAGGTATTTTTATGCAGTCTATGTGTTCTGCTGTGAATTTCTACAAATTATCTACAATTACATATTGCCAGAGATCAAATGTGCATTATGCAGTCAGACTTGCCGGTGCAAAAGAGCCCTGACCTTCAGGTAGTGAAGTTGAGACGTTTCCATAAAAATCTGAAAGTAAAAATTTTCAGCCAAATACATAGTCTTAAACTGGTGTGGATTTTTTTGAGAGGGTGGAGAGGTCTTTATTTTCTGTGAAGGTCTGTATCTGTAAAAATTTATAGGGATTTTTCTGTAGAAATGGAAAAATACAGTTTATCCAAATCTATTTATTTATCAAAAGTATTACAATTATTGAAAGTATTGATAGTGAGTACAAATTAATTTACAAAGGAAATAAAATCAAAACACAGTCAGAAAACTCATCTCTGACCACCAGCCTTTGCTGTCCAAGGGGCTGTGCTACTAAAGGACTCTACTACTAGAGGACAAGCCAGCAGGTTGAACCCTTTTTCTCACTGCATAATGCTACTACCTTTTTTATCATTAATGTTATTAGCTTTTGCCCTTCTAAAAAGAGACATCCTGTCCGTTCAGAAAGGTACAAGTGTGTGGAAGTAAAATAAATGGGTAGCAAATACCGGAGCATGTTTTTTTAGCATGCTTTAAAAGTAAGCAACGGACGTTAATCTCTTGGAGGGCAGAAGCAGTTGCCTTCCCTTCTAGAGGTATTGCTTTTACAAGACAACATCATTCTAAAAGGCTATGTGTTCTCTAGTCTAATGTATTTTTCTCTTGAATTGAATGGTTAGATTGAATTTTACCCATTGGGCAAATTCCTGTTTTGAAGCTCTCTAGATTTCTCATTAAGGCTGTGACTGTGGAAATGACGCCTTGATGGGAACTTGGGATGGAAGATATCTGACAGTTTGTTAGCTCTAAGGGCTTCTGGAAAATCTGATGGGGCTTTAGCAGAAGTGAGGAAGACACAGCAGAGTACAGGCAGAAAGAAGTAGCTATAAACTCAGCCCTTGCCAAATATAGGTGAACAGAACTGGCTCTGTTGCCAGTGCTGCACTTTTCCTTGCATGACCTTTCTGCAGTCTGCTCAGGATGCCAGGAGGTGAACATCTCCTTCCAGAGCCCTGTGCAGGGGAATAGGGCTTTCGAAGAAACTTCGAGAAGCCCCTGTTTTATTGAACTCTGAATAAGATCAGTTCTGAGTTTGCAGTCACTGATGCCTGCATGCTGGACCCTTAGAAGGAGAAATAAGTGGGAAGAAACACCATCATCAAGTACAAATAGTCATTCCTTTGGGGAGGAATTTTTGAGGTATTAATCATTCAGAATAAATTTGCATGCTTTCATGCCTTACAGAGAAATTGTCTTCAAAGCCAGGGATCAGATTAGGAAGGCTAAAACCCTGATAGAATTAAGTCTGCCCAGGGACATCAAGGGCAACAAGAAAAACTTCTGTAGGTATGTTGGTGGTAAAAGGAAGACTAGGGAAAATGTGGGCCCTCTCCAGAAGGAAATGGGAAGATCAGGTTCAAGACCATCTAAGGAACCTGAAGCTGCGCAAGTCCGTGGGACCTGATGAGATGCATCCACAGGTCCTCAGGGAACTGGCAGATGAAGTGGCTAAGCCACTATCCATCATATTTGAAAAGCTGTGGTAGTCTGGGGAAGTTCCCACTGACTGGAAAGGGGGAAACATAAACCCCATTTTTAGAAAGGGAAAAAAGGAAGTCCTGGGGAACTACAGGCCAGCCAGTCTCACCTCTGTGCCCAGCAAGATCACAGGGCAGATCCTCCTGGAAACTATGCTAAGGCACATGGAAAATAAGGAGGTGACTGGTGACAGGCAACATGGCTTCACTAAGGGCAAATCGTGCCTGACAAATTCATTGGCCCTTTACAACAGGTTACAGCATGGGTAGATAAGGGAAGAGCAACTGACATCATCTGCCTGGACTTGTGCAAAGCATTTGACACTGCCCCGCACGACATCCTTGTCTCTAAATTAGAGAGACATGGATTTGACTGATGTACCCCTCGGTGGATAAGGAATTGGCTGGATGGTTGCATTCAAAGAGATGCGGTCAACGGCACGATGCCCAAGGGGAGAGCAGTGACAAGTGGTGTTCCTCAGGCATCAGTATTGGGACCGGCGCTGTTTAACATCTTTGTCAGTGACATGGACAGTGGGATTGAGTGCACCCTCAGCAAGTTTGCCAAGGACACCTAGCTGTGTGGTGTGGTTGACATGCTGGAGGGAAGAGATGTCGTCCAGAGGGACCTTGACAGGCTTGAGAGATGGGCCCATGAGAACTTCATGAAGTTCAACAAGGCCAAGTGCGAGGTCCTGCACATGAGTTGGGGCAATCCCAAGCACAAATACAGGCTGGGTGATGAGTGGATTGAGCGTAGCCCTGAGGAGAAGGACTTGGGGGTGTTGGTTGACAAGAAGCTCAACATGACCCAGCGATGTGCGTTTGCCCCCCAGAAAGCCACCTGTATCCTGGGCTGCATCAAAAGAAGTGTGACCAGCAGGTCGAGGGAGGTGATTCTCCCCCTCTACTCCGCTCTGGTGAGACCCCACCTGGAGTACTGTATTCATCTCTGGGCGCCCCAACATAAGAAGGACATGGACCTATTGGAGTGGGTCCAGACGAGGGCCACGAAGATGATCAGAGGACTGGAGCACCTGTCCTATGAAGACAGGCTGAGAGAGTTGGGGTTGTTCAGCCTGGAGAAGAGAAGGCTCTGGGGAAACCTTAGAGGAGCCTTCCAGTACCTAAAGGGGGTCTGCAAGAAAGCCAGAGAGGGACTTTGTGCAAGGGCGTGTCATGATAGGACAAGGGGTAATGTCTTTAAACTGAAAGAGTGTAGATTTAGATTAGATGTAAGGAAGAAGTTCTTGACTGTGAGGGTGGTGAGGCACTGGAACAGGTTTCCCAGAGAGGCTGTGGCTGCCCCATCCCTGGAAGTGTTCAAGGCCAGGTTGGATGGGGCTTTGAGCAACGTGGTCTAGTGGAAGGTGTCCCTGCCCATGGCAGGGGAGTTGGAACTAGGTGATCTTTAAGGTCCCTTCCAACCCAAACCATTCTATCATTCTGTGGTTTTCTTCAGGTAGTTTGGGACCACAGTAAAAATTTTAAGATTCAGTCCAGTGAAGGAAAGTGATGAAGCAATTGTAGTTGAGAAAAAACCAGTTCTTTCAAACAATGGAAAACAGAATGTCTTTAAAACTAATAACATGTCTGAGTTAAAACTCTGATGAGGAACCCTGAGGCTGGGGTAGGCAATTTATACTCTGTGGATCTGCATATCCCATGGCTTTTATCACATAGCCAAAGCCCATCTCTTCTGTGACTCCAAAGGGGACCTTCTGCATGATGTGATGTGCACTCATACAGCTTTATGATGGAGGCATGTATGTTTCCATCATGTGTGAAATCTCCATGTAATTATAAGGTGGAAAAGGGAATATGGGACCTTGGGAAAGAGAGTGGAAAGGAGTGGGTCATCAGAGCACTTCACCCTGAGGTCACCTCTTTGCCCATGGCTGGGTTCTTACAGATAAAAGACAGTAGCTGTGGGGGCAAATAATTTTGTAAACCAGATCTGTCTGGCAAAGCAAATGTACCCAACACCACGTTAAAAAGGAAGAATACTTAACTTACAGTCAAACAGCAGCACCAGTTGTATCTTCTTCCTTTCCTTGGGTGGCATGGCAAACAATCTTTAGTCTCTGTGTAGTTCAGCCACTGACAACATTTTAAATCTTGTAAATTACACAAGATTATCTTAAAATTCACATAAACAGATGCTTTTATAACCAGTACAAGGTTGTCGCAACTCAGAAGTTACAGAGTTTATTCAGGCCCATGAGGACCAGGTGTTCAACGATGGGCCTCCTCCAAAATTACATGCATGCCTTTTGTTTCATCAAAATATACACTTGGCTGAGATGACCATATTTAAGTATATATATTTTTCTAAGATATTTGTCATAACATGTTGAAGTTAAAGAATAAGTGCATACTTTTTGTTCTGGTTTCCTGTTTTAATCAAGGAAGGAGAAGGATTTTGTGATTAAAACACTGGACTGTAATTTTAGAGGTCTGGATTCAGTTTCTGGCTCTGCTCCTGTCTCCATGTGTGATTGCAGCAAGTTGCTTAACCTTTGTTTCTCCATGTTTTGTACATCAAATGGAGATGGTCGATCTTGGGAATTTTTTGCCTTCCTCTATTATGGGATCAGATAATTTCAAAATGTTTAGGGTACATTCTCTCCCCATAAAGCATGGAATGTTATTCCTATTTTACAAATGAGGAACCGAGGCACAGATTATCTCGGGCTGGTCTACATTAAACAGCATGTGTTTGCCTTGGCAGATTTCCTGGCTCCCTGACAATCCAATCTGGGGATCTGGCTGGAACATGCTGCAATTCCCTCCTAGCCGCTGTGTGTCAGTTTCCTTTTTTCTTTCAAGGTTGAGGGGGAGGGTGTATTTCACCCTGGTGTTGGGTTGGGGCTCCTTTCAGGGAATTTTGATCAACAATCATCTCAGACCTGCTTCTGGGTCCATTGGTTTAAATGTCCTTTGACAGTTGCTCAGGACAAGACAGGAAATTTGTAGAGGAAGGAAGGAACTGAAACCAAGGCTACACTAAGCCATTTTACGTACTCTTTTCTCTCTTATCTATTTTAGAGTGTAATTTTTTGGTGCAGTAATTGTTTTTACTCTAGCTATGTAGCATACAGCCTAGTAGGGCTCGTAAGTATAGCTTGTCACAAATAATATATAACCGAAAACTATACTCTGGTCTGTCCAGAGCTGTAGAGTACATTCTGAAGAAGCTAACCCTTTGTCTTGTAATAGAAACTGTGAAAATTTTATCCTAAACTTACTTCTGTATTTCAAAAAAATTTATTTTTTCTCATGAAAAGCCCAGAATATGTATAATTCAAGGCAGAGTTAAAGAGCAGTGAAGTACTGGTTTGGGTTGCTTTGCACCACATCAGATCCCAGCTTCTTCCCACAATAAGTTATTTCTTCAGCTTTAATCTTCCACTTAAATCTTTTCTAATCACTAGTAAATAAATGATGAACAATCTAATGCATTTTTTAGAAGTAGAAATTCAATATGTGCCTACAGAATTGACTAATTTTAAAAGCCAGATTTGTATTTAAACTAATACGCGTAGCATCTTGGAGTAGACATAAGTATCTGTATTCCTGCAACTTGTTATCTGGAGAAACTATTGGAAGTGGTAGTTTTTTCTGTTCCTTCCAAGAAGGGGAATAAGAAAGGAAAGAAACTGATAGGGAATATAGAAAAAAGGACAATAGTTTGTTTCAATCCTTTATTCTCACTAATTCATATTGTTCAGAAACCACCCAAAACCAAAGGGAACCCAAGTATAGGTGATTAAAAATAGATCACTGGAAAATTTTACCTTCTTTGTGCTACTGTATAAATCAAATGTCCCTGAGACTTATGGTGTAATGCACGTACTTTTCACTGCTTTACTGAGAGCCTGGTTGCAAAGACAAGCAAGCAGCCCTATGGAACATGCCTGCTGTTGGGCAAAGTTTCCAAATACCTTAGGAGGAAGAAGCGATTAGTTACACTTCTGTCTACTCTTACAGTTAAGCTAACTTAGGGTTAAATGTGAGGAAGCACCTTCCCACTTGTGATTAGCAGTACTGTCAAGATACTTCTAAATGGGTTAGATCAAGCACTGTAATGAATGAAATGCTTACCACTTTGCATTTATATATGGAGCTACAGCATGCAGTACACCAAAACACACAAATACTTTCTTTCCTAAGAGTTCTGCTTTCCAAAATTTAGAAATTTAACTTGTAGGTGGATATTAAAGAAAGTTGATTGTTTCTGTAGGGAAGAATTTACCCACAGCCTCTGTGATGGGAGAGCCTCCCTCCTACTCTGAAAAGCAGTGGTTAGGTTTTTGATAGCCAGCAGGGTATCGTATCAGGCAAGCCGTAAGGTGCAACTCTGAGATGTGCAATGTACGGCGAAGAGCCAAGTACAGCTCTGACTTTGTAAATATGTGACCCCAACATACCCTCTTCCAGCAAATTCCAGATCAGCAGCAGGTGCTTAGGTCTGGGCAGCTCAGACAAACAATTTGCATTCAACTATCAAAGAAGTTGCAAGTGAAACAAGACATTTGTTAATCCATTTAAGGATACATGTAAATTGATATTCAAAGTAGTAATGGCCCTTGGATTTTTGGCAAGTAGCTACTGCAGCTGTTGGACATCCTTGATATAACCAGCGATCTTTAGTTTGTTTTGATTTTACTTCCTCCCTCTCTCCCTCCCTTTCTGTCCTTCGTTCAGTAGCTTAAATGGCTTTCAAAGTATTTATTGTATGTCCTACAAAAGGACAGTTATGAGTCCCTGAGACTTCCTGTCAGCATTTGATGCCACATTGACTTTAATTACAGTTCCTTAGGATGCTGAATAGCCTCTAAGTGCATACAAGGAAAGGGTGAATGTTGTAGTTAGGGACAAAGATAAAGGAACACTATTCTAATGAAAAGTAGGTAATTTAACAAAATGAGATAATGTTGTAACACCACACTATACATCTTCCTTTCAATTTTTATGGCTTTATGGTTAATTTTCTCCTTACTTTTGTATTATTTTGTTCTCCATTTCAATTTGAAAGAGCCAAACAAACTATAGATGCAGCTAATTTAGTGTACTTGAGAAAAGGTGAAACAGATGGTGCAAACTGATAGAAGTGGAACATTTCCATTCAAAACTAAATAATGTGAAGAGTGGTGGAAGGCATTGTTTTAAAAAAAGGAGAAAGAAAATGTAGTAAGGAAATCTGCTCTTTTAAATTGGTACTGCTCTGTTAAGTCTAAAATCTGAAGTATCTGAGGTAAAAATAAAGTTTCAGGAAGCGTATCTCATTAGCATTCTCTCTCATGCTCCTCAAAAAGGTCAATCATAAGCATCCCATTTCTCATTTTCTTCAGTCTGATAGTAACACAATAGAGGCAAAGGATTACTTTAGGTGGGACACAAACAATATTCGATATGTCACAGAAAATTTTTTTTTTATACATATGTGTGCACACACAGACACATAATCCCACACCTTCACAAGTTTTTCTAACAGTTCAATTTGCAGGCCAGAAAGCATGCTTACCCCTGCATTGCCATGTTTTCCTTCAGGTTGGGAAATCAGTCTCTTTATTTCAGTGGGACACTCTCAGCAGTTTGACCTGCATATAGAAATCCTGATACTTTTATCTCACTCAGTTTTGCAAAATTGCCTTGTATTTTTTCACCTACCTAATGCCAGTAAAGTAGTCCCAGATTGCAATTCAACAACAAGTAGAGTGGTAAAGGGAATAGAATAGAATAGAATGGAATAGAATACTCCATGGCTGACCAAAAGTTAAAACTTATTATGAAGGGCATTGTCCAAACGCCTCTTTTTAAGGCACTGACAGGCATGGGGCATCGACCACCTCTCTAGGAAGCCCGTTCCAGCGTTTGACCACCCTCTTGTTAGAGAAATGCTTCCTAATACCAAGTCTGAATCTCCCCTACCACAGCTTTGAACTATTCCCACGTGTCCTGTCACTGGATCCCAGGGAGAAGAGATCAGCAGCTCCCTCTCCACTTCCCCTCCTCAGGAAGTTGTGGAGAGCAATGAGGTCACCCCTCAGCTGCCTTTTCTCCAAACTAGGCAAACCCAGAGTCCTCAGCCGCTTGGCATCCATCTGCCGAGCATCTGCTGAAGATGGGCTCTTTCCAGGTGGAGGAGAAGGCATGTCAGTGCCAAGGCTGGATCTGGAAGAGCGGGAAGAAAGCCTGTGCTCGAGGGCAGCAGCATGGTCACCGTTCCCTGGTTGCCTTCCAGCCGGGCAGCGCGCCGCATCTGCTGGTGCCTGGCGTTGTCCCTCCGGGGGGCAGGACTTTGCGCTTCCCCTTGTTGAGCTTGTCGGGGCTCCTGCCTTGGCAGGGTACAACCCTAGGCTGATGCAGAGAGCAGCACCGAGTCGTGAGTCTGTGCGGGAGGAGGGTTTTGGGTGCCGCTGTAGCGAGGCTGCAGCCGGCAGTGCAGGCTGGTGGGAGAGCAGAGCCCCGGGACGTGGGGGCAGAGGGTGAGGTGAGGAGGAGGACCAGCCCAGGGTGATGAGCGGTGGGGCACGGGCTGGTCCTGGAGAGCCCCCGGCTGGAAACATCTGCCCCAGGAGCAGCTGCAGAGATGCTGCAGGCCTGGAGCTGGGCAGCACTTGCCTTCAGGGGGAACAATGAAGTAGTGCCTGGCACGCGTAGAAGGACCTGTCAATGTTAACGTCCCACCCCTCCCGGCAAAAAAGCAAGACAGGGTGAGGACAGCAACACCACCTGCACTGTTAGTAACACTGAGACTTTTTCTGTAGTTTTCATGCACTTATTTTATTTGGGTGATTGGATGTGGGGGGCCGGGAGCCCTTGAGGGCTGGCGCGTGCCCCAGTTGATGGCCCAGTACTGGTCTGGCCACCCCTGAGGGACCCTCCAGGATCACCGACGCGGTGCTGGCCTCTTGTTGGCTGGAGAGGCCTCGGAGCTGTCAGTCCTCCTCTTTGGGGCTCGCCGTGGCCTCCCAGGGGAGCGTTCACTGCCGCGGCTGGAAGTGGAGGGCTCGGGCACAGCCTCCCCTGGCTCCTCCTGGGGCACTTCTTGCTCCGCAGGGATGGCAACAGGAGCAGAGGGGTGGCTGCTGGGACCCCCACCAATGGCAGCGGATGAGGTGCCAGGGAGCTCGTCTGTGCTGGATCTGCTGGAGGAGGCTGGGTCGGTGACAAGAGACTCTCCTTGGGTGGCAGTGGGGCCGGGGGCACCTGTGGGGTGGTCCTCCTGACCTCCAGCAGCAGGGGCATCCTGCCAGCCCAGCAGACGTTGGGTCTCTCTGCTGTGCCGTTGTGCAGCGACATGTCTGTGGTGTTGCATGAGTGTCTCCTTGCGCTTTTGGCAGGAGACACCCAGCACCCATCCCGGCAGCTCTGTATCCATCCTTTGGCTGGTCAGGATGGTGGTGACGGTGTCCTCCTCCATGGCTGCCTCCAGCACCCTGCTGCCAAAGATCTCCTCCATCTGCCGATGGACACAGGGCTGCAGGATCTGGAGGAGCGCTGGGTTGTCCTGTAAGTTGTTCAGCCAGTTTGGAGGCTGGAAGATGCCCACAGGACACCTGGGCACCCCTTCTGCAGCCCAGCGTTGGGGTGCTCCAGGGAGATGGAGGTTGTGGGCGGCTGCACGTCTGGGAGCTCCTCCCGCCTGACGGACAGCGCCTGAGGGTGGTGTGATGATATGCTCCATGTAGTCATCATCCGCCTGCACCGAGTGCAAGATGGAGAGGATCCTCCTCTTGCAGAGGGGGCACTCGGGCTTGCTCTCAGCCCACCGCAGGACGCATGGGTAGCAGAACCGGTGGAGGCATGGCATAACAAAGCTGGCCTCCTCCCAGCTGCCCAGGCAGGTGGGACAGTGGTTGTCCAGCTCCGTGGCCACGCTCTCCATGTGCTGCGGTGAGCTGGGGGGAACCAGGGACATGGAACCCCTCCCTCTCACCGGCGCTGCAGCAGCTGGTGTCACGCTAGAAGAGGAAGAGAGGGCAGGGTCACTGTCTGGCCTGTGGAGGGGTGGAAGAAGTGCCCAGGTCCCTCAAGAAGGAAACCCTCCCAGCTCCCCAGGGTGAGGTGTCCCCGACCAGCTCACCTCTGCTGCTGCGAGCGTAGCTCCTGGGTGCCCCGGCTGCCTGGAGCTGGCAGGGCTGGGGAAAATCCTTCGACAGCTCTGGGGTCGGGCACTGAGAGCTGCAAGGAGCAACTCCCCGAGCACGACACCAGCGCCAAGGCCTCGCTCAGTGCTCCAGACCTCGCGATCTGCTCAGCTGGAGTGCGGGCACGAGCCGACTGGGGGGAGCCTCAGCGCCCGAATATAAGCAGTGAGGGTCGCGTGGTCACGATCCGTTGCTCGGCGATGTCACAATCCGTTGCTTGGGGGTGTCACAATCCATTGCTGGGTGACATCACGACAGGCCATCCTCGCCCACAGCGCTCGCCCCAGCAGCGCTGCGGCCCCAGCGCACACGTCTGGGGTTACCGCAGCACCACTGCCCGCTCCATCCCCTCCTCTCTCATCTTGTGCTCGGCACCGGTGTTCCACACCAGTCACGGAGGCCTCGGCCGTGTCTTCCCAGGGCCCCGTCAGGTCCCTCTGTCCAGGGCAGACGTCTCCAGGCACATACGGCAAGAGGGTTCATTTGGGAACAACACATCGTGCCTCCCTTGGAGGCTGCAGGACAAAGTCCCACAGGCTTTGCCCACACCCCAGCATTGCTGGCCAGCCCTCTGGGCTCCTCTGCTTCCTTCCACGAGGCATCACAGGCAGCATTTGGCTTGCGCTGATGGGTCTTCTCCTGTCTTTCTGTCCTAGACAGAAGGCACAAGGGTGATCCCTTCTGCTCAGCACCCATCAGGCCTCATCCAGGCACGATGTCCTCTTTGGAGTCCCAGAGACAGGCTGACAAACCAGAGGGGCTCAGGGGAGGTAAGGAGCATCTGTGGAGCTGGGGCTGGCTCAGCGTGGAGCAGAGAAGGCATTGGGGCACCTTGCAGCACACGCCGGTGCTCATGGGGAAGGTATCAAGGGGATGGGGGCAGGCTCTTCCCAGCACTGCCTGGTGGGAGGCTGAGAGACAGCGGCATCTCCTGAAACTCCAGAGGTTCAGGCTGGAGACAAGGAAGAAAAAACAACATCCCTGTGAGGATCCTGAAGCACTGGAATGGGTTGCCCAGACATGTTGTGGGATCCCTGAGCCTGGAGATCTTCAAGACCTGAGTGGCCACAACCCAGAGCACAACTGTCACAAGCCCGTGAAGGGATGCTTGCTGAGGTGCTCCGAGAGAAAGCATTGCCAGTGGGAAATATAGCAAAGGTTTCTGAAAGTGCAACAGCTTCCAGAAGTTTTTGACTTTCTCATTTCGTTTGGTTCAGCAGCTTTCACAAACATTTATTTAGGATCGGATAGGATAGGATAGGATAGGATAGTTCCAGCTGGAAGGGACCTACAACAATCACCTAGTCCAACTGCCTGATCACTCCATGACTGACCAGAAGTTAAAGCATACTATGAGGGGCATTGTCCAAATGCCTCTTTTTAAGGCACTGACAGGCATGGGGCATTGACCGCTTCTCTAAGGATGTCTGTTCTAGTGTTTGACCACCATCTTGGTAAAGAAACGCTTCATAATACCTAGTCTGAACCTCCCCTGACACAGCTTTGAACCATTTCCAACCAATCCTCAGCCACTCCTCACAGGACATGCCTTTCAGCCCTTTCACCAGCTTTGTTGCCCTTCTCTGTATCCATTCAGGTACCTTAATATCCTTTTTTAATTGTGGGCCCCAGAACTGCACGTATGTCATGGTTTTACCCCAGCCAGCAAGTAAGCACCACGCAGCTGCTCACTCCCCCTCCGCCCCCTGCAGTGGGATGGGGCAGAAAATTGGGAAAAGAAGTAAAACTTGTGGGTTGAGATAAGAATGGTTTAATAGAACAGAAAAGAAGAAACTAATAATGATAATGATAACACTAATAAAATGATAGCAGTAATAATAAAAGGACTGGAATATACAAATGATGCACAGTGCAATTGCTCACAACCCGCCGATCAACGGCCAATTAATCCCCAAGTGGCAATTCCCCTGCCCCCACTCCCCCCAGTTCCTATACTAGATGTGACATCCCATGGTATGGAATACACCATTGGCCAGTTTGGGTCAGCTGCCCTGGCTGTGTCCTGTGCCAACTTCTTGTGCCCCTCCAGCTTTCTCTCTGGTTGGGCATGACAAGCTGAGAAATCCTTGACTTTAGACTGAACATTACTTAGTAACAACTGAAAACATCAGTGTTATCAACATTCTTTGCATACTGAACTCAAAACATAGCACCGTACCAGCTACTAGGAAGACAATTAACTCCATCCCAGCTGAAACCAGGACAGCGTAGTACTTGAGGTGGTGCCGCACCAACACTGAATACAGTGGGATAATTGCCCCTTTTAACCTGCTGGTCATGCTGTGTTTGATGCACCCCAGGATGCGGTTTGCCCTCTTGGCTGCCAGGGCACACTGCTGACCCACATTGAGCCTGCTGTCCACCAGCAGCCCCAGATCCCTTTCTGCAGGGCTGGTCTCCAGCCATTCCTCTGCCAATTTATACTTGTGTCTGGCATTACTCCATCCAAGGTGCAGAAGCCGTAATTTGTTCTTGTTAAATTTTGTGCCACTGATGATTGCCCAGTGCTCCAATGTATCTACATCCCTCTGCAAGGCCTCTTGCCCCTTGAGAGAGTCAGCAGCACCTCCCAGTTCGGTATCATCAGCAAACTTAAAAACTGTGCATTTAACTCCTGCCTCTAGATCATTGCATTGATAAAAAAACTGAACAGAACTGGCCCTAGAATTGAGCACTGAGGAACATCACTGATGACTGGCCACCAGCCAGATGTAGCCCCATTCACTACAATCCCTTGAACCCAGCCAGTTCTTCACCCAGCACAGCGTATACCACCCCAAGGAATACATGCATGTTACTTCAGTCACCAAAATAGGAAGAGTCTGTCTTTGCCCCAAGGTAAGAAGAATCTGTCACAGCAGCAAGCAGTATAAGAAAATACTGTTTCACACAGGAACAAATCTTCTATGCTTTCAGCAGGACTAGTGCAGTCTTTTTATTTTCTGCTGTAATAGGCTACAGTTTATTACATAAAATCATAGAATAGGTTAGGTAGGTAAAGACTCTTAAGATCATCGAGTCCAAACATAAAATGTTACATGTTACATAAAAACATATTCTTAACTGCTAAACTACACAGGAATCTGAAACTTAGAACAAAGGCATGCTTGCGGGTGCACTGTGTTAACAAAGCTAAAACTGTAGCTGCTTTTTGACTCTGAGCTGCTGTGGTAATATTCCCCATTGTTGGTAGCCGCAAGGTACCATGTCCATGCTCTGTTTGATAATTAATGTGGACAAGACAACCTCAGTGGGTAATGAAGTTTAGCTGCATGGTTTTTAGTTCAGAATTAGATTGAGGAGAAGAAAGAAAAGCAAAAATGTATTACAAAATCAATAGTTCCAAGACTCAGGCACTCCAGCAAGAAAGTGCAATGGGTGATCACTGTACTTTTAAATTCTCTGTCATTTAGACTGAGAGATATATCAGTATATACAGGATCTTAGTTTTCAAGCATTAAGAACTAAATGCTGAACTGCTAAACGTGGAGAAGCATTTGATTTCTTAATTGAGTTTTCTATGTGTTTTGATTCATGAAGAGTTTATTAATGTTAAGCCCGATTAGATTGATTTACAGAGCTGTGGTGCCGGTACAATTACTACTCACAGCCTATCAAGCTAATAATGTTTGCATAGCATCATGTGTGTGGCATCTGAAAATAAATTATAACTCTGACTTTGGAATTTGAGCTATTTTGCTTTGCCTGAGATACAATGCAGTATCCACTGTTATATTGTGGAAAGAGTTAAATGAAAAAAATGTGACATTCAGGCATTAATTGGTTATACATAGGGGAAAAAAAAGGAGAGGAGTCTTTAGAAATAAGGCCTGATAAACATTCAGTAAGTGGTTTTTAAGTCCAAAGAAAAATAAGGGGAAATTATCATTTGGGATTACATGAAGGCTGGATGGATACTCAGGCCTCCCAGCAGTTTTGGGTGCTTCAGGGTGCTGTGTCCTCAGCCCCAACAAAGGACAGCTGCAGAGCCAAAGGTTGTTCATTTCTACCCTCTTGAGTGGCTGAAGTGGGAGAGTGTCTGTTTATTTTTAATTCTTGAGAACTCCAGAGGGTTTGATTGGAACTGGCATAGAATTTCCTGTGCAGAAAAAGCTAATTTTCCTAATTTGGAAAAAATCAACAATCCTATTATGTGGAATTATGATGACATACTAGAATTATTTCATGAGTTCTGGATTCCTTAGCCATACCACCCAGATCTCAGTCACTGGAGCCAGCCAACAAGTGGATAGCACTAATAATAGACTGCTGCCTTCAGTGCAGACCAGCCCAGAAGAGGAGACAGATACTTACTCATCTGTTGACGGAAAGAAATGGTGGGACACAAAAAATACTAAGTTTTGCTCCAGATTTTGGAGGATCATGTGCTCTACTGGTGGTAGCCGTTTTATGCATCCTGACCTGCCTCTTCCTCCCACTTGCATAGCCCCTGTCTTCCTGGGCCCTCAGCAAACTCCTCATACCATTGCCTCAATTAACCTTAGGCGCTAGCCCTGACAAGGGTGCCAAGCAGTTTTTATTTTCTCACACATGTCTGCAAAGCTTGCTGTAGACGGGATATTTGGAGAATGTATCAGCTACACTAACATAGGCTGGGCTGAGCACATGGATATGGAAATGACATAAAGGTTGGACAAATTTGGGTAGTGTTTCATGGGAACAGCAAAAGGTATGTTCCAGCAAGTCTCAGGTCTCTGCTCAATAGCAAGGCAATACAAAGGCATCACAACCAAATGGCTGCTCCTTTTCCTGATATTGGTTTAGGTTTGGGTTTTAATTTTTTTTTTTCCTAAAGATAAGAATGGTAATATTCTCTGGCCTCATTTTTTGAAACAACTATTTCTTTTGAAGTAAAAAAAAAAAAAAAAAAAGCTTTGGACTGTGGAAAATTTCAGCTCAAGTAAGTTCTACAAAGTTAGGAGCAGCTATGAAAACAGCCTCTAACATTGGGAAGTATTCACAAACTAACTTCCTGCAACATTGCCTAGAATAAGTAGCTCATATTCTGCCCATAAAAAGTAACAGAGAAGCTAACAAGTATTTAATATTGTTGCTTAGATGTTTTTAAAGAAGTAATTTAGTTGATGCTGGGGTTTTCTGATGAATGGAATATGCTAATTTTTCCTTAAGACTGGAAAAATTACTGTGAAACTGACACTTCAGTGTTATATGGTTATAAATAGTTGACGTTTCTGTAGTTTTAATAAAAATGGTCTGTGAAAAACTTTGAAGATGAACACTTGCATGTATGTATAATTACATAAGCAATTTATAGCGGATGCTATGATAATTTCTGGCTGTTTTACAAAGCTCTCTGCTATTAGATGTATAATCTCTGTGTTAGCTGAAATAGAAAAGCCACCTTTGTTATGTTTTAAAAAAAGAAGAGAGAAGAAAAAAATTATGCCAGTGCAGTTCTTTTCAATTTTTCATTTTCTCAGATACTTTCATAAGTGATCACATTTTTAATGGCATGGTGAATGAAAATGACATTTTAAATTCTGAAACATTTTTAAATTAATAACAGTTTTTAACCACTTTTTTTTACAAAAATGTCTTAACCTTTTAACCTCTACTAAAAAGCTAGGAAGCACTTCGCAGCAAACTTGTATTTCCCATCATTCAAGAAAAAAAACAAAACGGAAGGCTTGAGGCACTACCATGGGATTTGGGGTTTTGTTTTAAATTATACATTTGTCTTTCTTGTAACTTCCCCTTCTCTTTGGATTTGTGTAACTGGCTGGTTTTTTGACCATGCTTTCTCAGTCTTTTCCTCTCAAGATTTTCTACCTCCTACCTGTCATCCTAGCATAGGTATAAAATTCCATCGATGGATTTTAATGAACTGAACGATAACATAAAATTTCTGTTTGTGCATAAAATCTGCCTGTGCATGCATAGCTACCTGAAAACTTTAAGGATTTTTTTTTGAAAAAGAATTTATTATACCATGCTTATCCCTAGTGGCTTTTATGGAGTGAGGTGAGGGTTGACACCAGGCCAGGTTGGAGCAGCCTGGCAGGAGGTGGGCTGCCCTTCTCTCACCCACTCCCAGGGGTGAGGAGGGACCCCTATCCCCAGCCCAGCCCCCTTGGTGAGGCCCAATATCCCTTCCTTCTTTCCTCCCTCCCTCCTGCAGCATCACAGTCATCAAAGCTGCCCTTCGCTCCTTCTTTCTCCCCTCCGCGGCTTTCCCATCCACCGGGCAGCTGACGTGGCCCCTTAGCTCTGCCTGCTCAGTTGCGTCCCTCCTTCAGCGTAGCACAGCAGCCCAGGTGGAGCCCTCCGTCCCCTGCGCTGACCCCAGGGCACTGGCAGCCCCACTGCCGAAGCCCCCTCTGGGCCGCCTGGGATGCCAGCTGCCAGTTCTGTTGCTGCCTGGATACAGAGCAATTACAATGACATTTTCAGCTGGTGGACTCTTCCAAGACCTTTTTGGAGCTGACCTGTGTGTGCTTACTCAGGGTGGCATGGCAGGAGGAGGAAGGATAAAAGCAAAGAAGAATTTTGCTCTCCTCTGGCAATGGTGGGGGGAATAGGGAGCTGCTTGTTAGAGGCTCTTCAGAGGGCTCATTGGCCCTGCTCTTTTTCCTTGGGGATGTCGGAAGGATACGATTTATTAGACAGTCGTAACACACTGAGGGGGATAACTTGCCTTAAAAAAAGGGGTTGGGGAGGGAGACTGATAATGATTTCTTTGGTGAGTGAGAAGCTGGAATGCTGCATGGCTAGGTCCATGTTCTCGTATGTTGCAATTAGTTTTCTGAAGGTTTTTTTCTTTCCAATTCTTCAGTAACCCTGGTTGTAACAGAGACGTTTCTGTTAAAAAACAGACTTGCAGCCTTCCTTGGATTGCCAGCTGACTCATCTGATTTCAGGATTTCATTCCAACATGCTTGACACCTATGAAAGCAGAGGGAGAATTTACAAAAATGTCATTTGGGTGAATTGAAAGAGAGCATTTGTAGGTAGAAGTAATATGAGATCATCCGTTTAAAGTTACATGTGGTAATCAGAGGATTATGGCTGGTTATACCTCCAGGGACAATCCTCTGTTCCTTGCAGAAATTCAGGACATCGGTGTCCTTCTTTAGCTTTGCTTCTTTGACTGTTTTACCCAGGTTACTGTGGTAAGTGCCATCCTACCACCCACGTCTATATTTCCGTATGTGATTACTGTACTTGGGAACAGCAACAGGTTTTGGTACACTGAAACCTTTTCTAAATATGTAGAGCAATAATAAATATGTGAATGCCTATGATGCCATCAAACCACAGCAGCTTGTAGTTATTATCTAATGAGCATCCTGCCACAGTTTTATATGTTCGGTTCTTTCCTGTATCTTTGCTAGTGAGGTCTGTGTGTTTTTCTTGTTATAAGAGTGATGGAACATGATTCTGTGGAAGAAAGGAAGGCAACACCATTTTCCGTTGATTTTATCCACTTAAATAATTGATCTTTTAGCAAGGACACAGCTCAGCTAGGAGTGCTGACACCCACTTAAGGCAATGCCTAGTGAAGAGAATAATTTGGTTTGTGATTCATTGAAGGCATATGCTTAAAACTTATTGAAGTCCTCCCCCTTTCTTGTGCTTCAGTGATTTTTTAATACCTTGCATTAAAAACATTCTCCTTTCATGGTAACATCGGAATATATGTTTAAAACATTATTTGGACTATGTATTAGAGACAGACTTTGGAGCCCAAGTTTTGTGTTTAAAAATACTGATTGTGGAAATAATTGCAATAGGCTAAAAATAAGGTTGTCTAGAAGTCGCTATTTGACAAACAACTTTTCTCTAGTTTGTCACAAACACTAAGTCCATTTGCAGCTGTCTTTTTACTAATGACATTTCAATGAACTGCTTAATCTATTACCTGGCTTAAAATGGTGTCTCAAATCTTATGATTAACATTAACAAATTCATCATTTAGTAGAATCAGTAGAATAAAGATCAACTGTTACTTTTTACTGATCTTAGACATTGAATCTGGACTTTCAGTTCACAATGTACTTTTCTAGGCACTAGATAAATATTCAAATCAAATGCAGCATGATTGCTCTGTTCAGTAAATGTGACTTCACGCACATTTTTTTAGGGATTCTCTTATGTACTACTTTTCAGATAAAAAGCACAAAAATAAATGCTATTTGTTAGTATTTATCTAAGTTATATGCTAGACGTAAGGGAATCATTTGCTCAATGAGCATCTGGTAGCAAAATTCACGGGCCATATCTCTGCTGAGTGTAAATTGTCATAGGTCCATTGACTGCAACTGAGCTATGACTATTTATACAAATTCCCCTGCCTGTTAGTTTTTCACTTTTTAACACTAGAGTCCCCTTCTTTTCTGATACTATTTATTACATTCTTTTAGTGTATGGGAAAAGTTTTTACATCCCTCTTGTATTTTTGTGAAGTCTCTCTTTGAGGTGTTAACTACTTTGATGGGTATTTTCTGATATCCCAGGAGCACTGATCTTTAGACGCAGGTGAAGATGTGCAAACAAATGATTTTATGTGCCGGAAAGGTGGGTTATTTGCAGATAAACCTTTGGTCAGAGAATGAAACTGTTTGTTCAGAGCACAGATACAGGTAGGGCAGGAAGCCTGCACCCTTCTCCTGTGACATGGGCACAGGGTACCTCCATCCAAGCAGGGGCCTGATGCAACAGTGAAGTTATCCCTGCCATCTTTGACTTCTTGGTTTCAGCAGGCAGGACACAGATGTGCAGGTGTGGGGTTTTGATCTTTTATGATTTGTTGAGGTTTTCCTGTACACCTGGGTTTTTCAAACTTTGGTAAAACCTCCAATCCATTTATGCATGTTACTGAATTTCTGCCCTGTATGTGCAGAAGTTATGGGCGATGTCAGGAGCACCTGGCATTAGCTCAGCCGTTCTCAATGGATGAGTAGTAATAGTTCAGTCAATACTGGTTTTGAAAAATCCCGTTGTTTTCCTCCATCAAATATTTATACTTCTGTTGCCTTGAATGTCAGTACTAAAACTTCCATTGATTTCCTGTGCACAACAGGAGACCTATGAGATGGAGCAATTTTACAGCTTATTGTAACTATTATTTTAAAAGGCAACACTCTTGACGGATTTTAATTCATGGTGAAACAAGAAATTGAGTGTTTTATTTTATATTTTCCCTGAAAGGTAAATATGCAAACCTGACTGGAAAATACCAAGTATTTTTCTATAGTAACATGAATATAAATTCACTATGGTTTTGACAGGAGGCAAATTTTATACATGTGATACAACATATGACAAGGGTAGTATGTTTCTCTTCTCTCAGATCTTCTCTGTGACCTCTTTCAGTGGGAGGGAGTGAATATTTGGAGATGTGAACTCATTTTAGCCATCAAAAAGTGATTCCCTTGTGAGTCGAGTTCACTCCCCAGCACTATGACATGGTACTTGTCAAGAGTAAAAGTAACAAATTACAAGGGCTGTAGTGCGGGATTATAAGAGGTCCTGACTTTGAGATGCAGTATAAACAAACCATGAATACATATGTATATTGAAAACAGAAATTCCTGATTTTTTACTGCTGCCCTTTATAATGCCCTTCCTACAAGTCAGAGTGATTTGTCTCTTTGATTAAACATAAACCCTTTATTCCTTTAATTCTTTGTATTGCAGGTCATTTAACTTGTGTGCTTTATGTTTATGAAGTAGCCACACACCAGGCTAAATTAACTCATAATCTGAAATATGCTGCCTGTCCTTTTCTGTCTGATTTTACTGTCCATCACAATCATTCTCTTTACACAGCTTCTGCCATCAGTTTTCAAGCCATAGCTACCAAAAATTCTGAGACTTTCCCACAAGCCCAGTGACTGTACACCAAATGTTGTATTTCTCCACCCATAGCAAATAGGAAGACACAAATCATTTGTCCTTTCCTTCATCTGTCACTGTCTTAACTGTGGTTTTCTGTGCATTTGTCCTTGCTTTGCCACTCCCCTTGTAATGGAATATGAGGAGGAGTTCTAATATCCTCTCTGAGCATTAAACTGTTTTTAATTAAAAGCTGTTTAATTCCTGGACAATATGAAGGGGGGTCAAAACTTCATGTTTCTTATTTGTTGTGGAAAAATTCATAGGAAATTTTAACTGCACTTAGTTTGCTTGTGGGAAACTGCTGTAACAAAGTTTCTACTATGTTTTTAAAAATTAATGTCTGGAATATCCTGTTATATTCTATGAATTGGCTTAGTATCATTTACTTTGGTAAGGTGTAAGCTGAGGATATATCTCTCCAAATAACTTCTAAATTTATTATTTGAATATATTAAAATAAATTATTCTCAAATTCTAATTTTAAATAACATTTCTGTTCATTTTATTACAAGGGTAGGTTGGTAGGGTACTTTTAAATTTGTTGGGATTTTTAATGTATTCAATCAAAAGAGGTTTTCTTTTTGAGTTTTCTGGGGGATTTCCGAGCTTCTTTTTATGGCTGATGCACAGTGTTGTGTCTCTTCTATTTTCAGGAAAATAGATTTAACTTACAAGTTTCTGTTGTCTTTGTAAGTTAAGTTTGTGGGATGCAGTCAGAAAAAAGGTATCTTAATAGCAAATAAATTTCTAGTACCTCTCAACTTTGCTTTCAGAATTCCCTTGTGAACCCTTGCTAAAGATTATTATGCCTTCATGTGTTTTCTCTATTTTTCAGCAAAACCATTAGGTCTGCTCTCACTGTGTTTTCAGGGACACCAAATACATGCTGGAAGTTCTGATCAGACTTATGTGCGTCACAAGGTGATTTTAGGATTGAACAGTTTCCATGGTTGCCTTTTATTTACTGGGACTTTTTGTTTCATGTGCCCTCTGGACTGTTCAGCTGTGATCATTGCATACAGTAGATTGTGTTACACAGATACCACATAGTGTATTGTGCCCAGATGTATGCTTTCAGCATTTCAGATCTTCTGTTAAGAAAAGCGTCTTTGTTTCCTAAGTATTTTCTGTTGTAGCCTTTTTTCAGTGTCCTTTCTGTGTCACATGTGAAATTAAAGTAATGCTTAGTGTGAGGATGGGGGTGGTGATGTTCAGTATGTTTTTGCAGCACATGCAGCATGCCAAGAAATCTCTCCATATACTTCTAGAGCAGATATCTACCTTATGAAAGTCTTGCATGACCTCCATCTAGAGAGATTCCTATTCATGCATGCTGGGTTTTATTCCTATTGGGTGGGGCCTTGTTCTTCCAGTGCTTCCTTTATAGACCCAGATGTCCCTGGAAGTTATGATTGCTGTCAGTGGGAGAAGATTGAACTGGCACCGTACCACTGAGACTGCATCTTTCTTCTACATTGTTTGTTTCGTTAATTCTCCATTTCATACAGAATTCTTCTGCCCACAAACCTGAAGGCAGACTGTGTTTAATCAGGTGGTGCAGTGCATGTGTGACAAGTAACTTGTAAATATCTTATCAGTGCTTGGTTCTTTAAGATGTGTCCAGATGTGGTAAGCCTGGTCAATCTTAGAGACACCCCAGGTTGTACATAAAAGTAGTATTGGTGTTTTGGTTTTATTTGTATGTGCCCAAAATAAAAGATTCTCCTGCTTTAGCTTTATATTAGAAAGGCTAGTTCTTAACTTTATTGTTGAGGCAGATCACCTTATGGGCCTAGAAAACTAATGGCATTCATCCTAACAAATGGAAGTTGGGGGTTTAGGAATAGAGGGTCTGTTTAGTCAGATTCTTTGTGATTTTGTTTCTGATTCCAGACTCTGGTCAAACATCTGACAAGTAGCTCAGAGGAGAGTACTCTCAGTAGGATAATATACCTTACCTCCACTCTGATTGAGTGCTGAGAAAATTCATGTTCCAGGTGCACTGTCTTTGAGACTGCCCTCCAGCAAGGGTGAAAAAAGAAGGTCAACACTTAGGATGTTCCTGACTCTGTTTTGTAAAAAAAAAAATAGTTATATAAAAATGGAAGAAAATCCCTAGAGAGAAAAGGTAATGCCATCTTGAAATATTCAGAAAGAAACAATAAGGAACAAAGGTAAAAAAGTACCTACAGCGGTTAGCTTGTAAGATCTCTGCAAGTGGAACAAATTGAACTCTTCTGGATTCCTCTTGTGGAGTCAGATTTCTGCTTTTACCAGGGTTCTTGATCAGAGCAGACTTTACAGCTCAAGCAGCAGGAAATTGAAGAGTCAGTATTTCTGCCTATTTTCAGCAGCTTTTAACTCTTGCTCTGATCAGCAACTGAATTGCTGGCATATGGTTTGGAGCATGAATCAAAGCTGCACATGGTTCCAAAGACTCCTGTTTGAACTGAGCATGATGCCGCTTCTGCACTATTTTATCAGATTCCCCCCAGGTTGCTTGTTGCGGATGTTTTGCCATGTGCTGAGTGTACATGTAGCCGAGGCAAAGACTAATTTATTGCTGCCACTTCTGCAGCTTTGTTGAAATCAACTGTTTTCCTAAGAAGACTAATGTAATTTTGTCCCCTTGATCACTAGTACTATTGAAACTGTATTCACTGAGTTTCCTGACCTGAGAAAGATGTATGTAGAATAACAGCCCAGCTTCTGTCAGAGTCTCTGACATCAGGTTACTGTTTACTTTTGCTTGCATCCATGGTAATGGTCATATCCAGTTTAGTTTAATCAGCAGTTGGCTATAACGTAGGAGAGGGGAGCATATGTGTGTATATATAGTATCTAAGCTGTATTTAGAAGTTCTTGTCAGAAATAAATAAACTGAGCTAAGTAAGAGATCACACTGCTTTTGTCACCAAACCCATGCTGTTTGGAGTGCTATTTTTTATAGGGTTGGTTTGGTTTTTTTGGGGGGGGGGTTTGGTGCTGGCAAGAGAGCCCTGCACTGAGAGTTGAAGTGTGAGGTACAGTTTCAGTTAGATATATTGCAGGCTTTGTTCTGCAGGATAGGAGTATGAATTTACTCTTGAGAAAGAGGTCAAACAGAGGTTTCATGTTCATTCAGCTCCTTATGGGAATTGCTGACTTCCTACTGAGGTGGTCAAGGATCATGAAACAGGCACAGACAAAATCCTTTGATATTTTTGTCCCTTCAGGCATGATGGAATTGTTGCAAAATTAGAGGGTTTGTTATGAAAGAATTTCACTGCAGGAATTAATTGATCCTGAAAGACTCCTCCTTTACTTCATCCACCATAATCAAAAACTTACATATCTTTGTGGAAGCAGAACTTTTTTCAGAGTTTGTAGACAGAATGTTGCTTTATGAATATTTAACAATCATACTGTGATAGGAAATAAAAGCCAGATCTGGACAACAACTGCATGAGACACTTCATATCAGCATGGTTTATCTAGCAGCTGTGTGATGGATCAGGTCCTGTTACGTCATTGTCTTCCTGGGAGGAAGGGGCGAGATGCTGCTCAAGTGATGATCGATGGTTCCAGCTTTTGGCTACACTGCATGGACAGTCCTGCCCAACCTTTTGCTGCCAAAGAGTTTATACTTTAAGAAATAGTGGTAACATTTCCCTGAAGAGATGAGCTTTATCAGGGAGACACAGCAGAGTAAAAGTGAAAAGAGGTTCCTAAGATAGAATAAGACATCAGAAATAACAGGCTGCCATCGCCACTGCGTAGAGTGATGTGCTCATCATGGATAGTTGTTATCAGGCAGCAGGTTTTTGCGCTGATTAGGCCCAGCTGAAGTTATGTGGTTTTACATGTAATCACTGACAGTTTTGTCCTGCTCCTGTGGCACTCCAAGGAAGGGTGAAGGTACTTGTAAGGGAAGTGGAACCATGGGTGACCAAAACAGGAATTGATATCCAGAGATAATAAAGTACAAAGTGCAGAAGATTATTGAATTAATACTTGAAAAATCACTGGTATTGGAGAGGTACCTCAGGCTTTTGAACTGACTGTTTAGTTACAAAAGGTGATTAAGGTTTTGGGTGTCTTAGGATTTCTCCAGAGTCATGGTTTTCTACATTATGTTTTACGCCTCTTATGGCCCATCATGCAGTGAATGACATGATGTGAATCCATCAGGCTAGTGAATTCTAGCACAGAGGCTGTGCCGTGCCAGAGGAAACACATGGCGTCCTGGATATTGACTCTGAGGACGCTTTCATTCTGAAGACCCTTTTCAGTGCTCAGACAGTTACGATCTACAGATCAGCTCTGTGTTATTTACTGGGGCTTTGGGAATGATGCATTGAACCACTGAGCCTTTAGGCCAGTGCTTTTACGCCAAAGTATTTATGTTGAAGTAAGGGAGTAAAATTTGGCCCAAAGCCTCATTGTGCTGACAAATGTATTAAAATGTATGTTGGAAGAGGAATTTGGCATTGACTCTGAGTAAAGAGAAGAGGAAAAGAGGTTAAAACCTTGATTACTTTTTATTCTGTTTACCTAATTCAGAGTTCAAAATTATTCTGTTTTAATTAAAGCTTGGCAAGATCTCTTCTGCTGTTCACTACAGGAAATGAAGAAAGGGAGAGAGACGTGGGAGAAGAGAACCTACTGTGTGCCTAATTGTACTGGGTGCAGCTAGATGCCAAAAATGCATGGGGACATGTTACAAGATCTATGTTTCTGTCTCAGTCGAAAGGCGTTTTAATAGATTCATCTGTCAAATCCCATTACCATTAGCATATGATTTTTAAATTAATCTTGGGATTTGGTTTACTTCTTTCTCTAATGAGCTATTTACAGGGTGCCTTGTTAATACTTCTAAGGTAGTGTAGAGAGAATTGGAGGAGAAAGCTGCACCTGGGGAATGGAACAATTTCAGATTTACAGTCTTTTGGGGTTTTCTGCTTTTCTAAGAATTAATTTTGTAAAAATTCATCAGGGACAGCTAGACATCTGCTTATAAAATCCTAACCTGTCTTTTGCAGAGAAGATTACCATGAAGATGGGTTCTGTCAGCCCTACAGGGGAATTGCGTGTGCACGAATCATTGGAAACAGGACCATTTATGTGGACTCCCTCCAGATGCAAGGGGAAATTGAAAACCGAATTACTGGTAAGCTTATATATCTCTGTAGCAGGGCAAAAAACATCCATGAAAGTATCCAATTAAAATATAAATAGTGCTATCACCCTTTTTAGTTTTATTGGTCAATGACTAAGACATCCTTAATTAAGGTTTAGAGGAGGTGAGCCAGTTTCCCATTTGTGCTGTTAACAAAATTGGGAGCAAGGAAGATAAATATCTGCTGTAATGTGTAGAAGCTTCTTCCATGTCCTTGAGTAAAATGTCAGAGCATTAACTTTATAACAACTTGGAGTTTATACTGGAACTTTTTGCATGATGGATGCAAAAAGAAGATTTTTTTTTAAAAATAATTTTGTGAAGTAACAAAAAAATTACTGATTTTTACTTTCTTGAAAAGTGTATGGTGGCTTTTCTCTTGGGTTTCCTTCCCTATTGCATAATCTTGGCAGAGTCTGGATTTCACATTTATTTATATAAAACAAGAGTTGACCTTCCTGTGCTCTGCCCCTGCTGATTGTTTCTCTGATCATCATTTTGGTACAGAGTCACAAACATGCATCCAAAACCTTAATGAGTTTTAATGGGCTGTACATCAACATGGGTTTTCTTCACTGGACCTCAGTTTTAGCTGACATTAGCAACTGTGACTCTGATATACACAAGCAGAGCAAGTGAATGAATCCATGAAATAAAGCAAACTGTTTATTGTAATATATGGCCAGTTAACTCATTCCAGCAGGAGCTCATTTGCATCTGGCCAGATATGGCTAACTAATTTGATCTGCAATTTTAAGATAACTAGTTGCCAAAAAGAGTTTCACTTCACCTGTCCCCTCTGTCTCCCTAAAGATATTACATTAAAGACTCATTGTCAAGCCAGAAATCCAGGTCAGGTTTTTTTTCTGTTCTTGAAATAGCAATCAGATTCTGGGACCGGCAAAATCCAGGTGTTGACCTTTCCCTGTGCAGTAACAACTCATTCCCTTCCCTCCTTTCTCCTGTGCTCTGTTGTAATTCCAGCCTCTTTTACCATTATGTCATTAATTAATACAGACTAATGATACCATTTTTTTCTACAACATAATCTCTATCCTATTTGGATGTTTTTCAGCAACATGGAAATGTTCAGCTATCTGAAATAATTACATCTGTAACTCCGTGGATTAGGTCTATAATGTCCTTCTAAAAATAAATAAACAACCAAAAAACTGTGATATCTTCCAGAAAATGTTTCTTGATCAAGTTATACTTGTTTCTGGAATATACAACATGGACATTCACGACCTGGCTGCTGGATGCCTAACATCACTGATTATTGGTTAGATTTCGGAGGCTGGGACTCTCTATCCTGGAGTGGAGGAGAATTTCTGATGGAATCATTCTTTTTTAGGAAAACTCTGTGAACGACCATGTAGAGCTGCCCCATGCCTAGCCAGGTGGTAATGATAATCCATTAATAATCTTCTAAGTATATACATCTGAAAGACATACCAAATGTCTTATGCAAAATAACCCTGAGGACTTCACAGCATACTTGGTTCTTAAGAGTTTTCTTGTATGTGAAACAAGTATTGCAAGACTGGGTGTTCTCTGTCCGAATGATGGGGTATTTTTGAAATTGCGGTAACTTGTTAGATTAAAAAAAATCTGCTATATAACTGCTGCTGAGATTTTGCTTATACTTTTGCCCATACTTCCTAAGCACAGTTTTTGGTGGAAGGTCTTTGTGCTTAAGAGCTGTAGGACGTTCAGGGGAGTCTGTGCGTGGGAAATGGTGACACCTACTGCCCGACGCCAATAACATTTAACAGGGTTACAGGCAACTTCTGTGAGGAATTTTCATTCCAGATTTTCATTTCCCTGCTGTGCTGATGTGTGAAATACATTCCCTTTGTCTCTATGACCCCTGGTGCTGTTCGGTCCTGGCCATGTGGTTAGGTGAGAGTTGCAGCCTTCTATTAAAAAAAGAAGGACGTTTCTGGAGAAAAACTTGACACATGACTTGAAAGACTGGAGGACCAGCAATAAAGAGTGCATGGACCTGACCCCTGACCTGTGGATATGTGTGGCTAGCAATGTCTTTGCTGTGCTGTTTAATATCAGTTTAATAACTTAAAAACCCCTTAGATGCCACCACACAGTCCTGCTGGCTTTTGCATCTCCCATCAAAATAAAGACATGGTTGTGAATTGTGCACACTTTGCTCATGCTGATCTAAATTCTGTAATGCCTTCACAGAAATTAGTGTGGTGTTTCAAATACCCAACAGTGACTGTTTCATTCATCCAAGTTTATTTTTTCCCTGTTAGTCTTCAGGACAAGCACGTCACAGCTGTTGTTTGAGGTCTGATACCATGCTTGCATGCAGTGTTCCCTATATGACTGATAAATGGTTATATTATTGTGTTAATATTCTTGTATTAAAATAAGCAAAGGTGTAAACAGTACAAAGGGCTGGAGCTGGGGCTGCTTGCTGCACGTGTGGCGTTTAGGAAGAGGCAGGAGACTCCCTGATAGCAGGTGGCAGCAGGAAGTATATGGTTGAAAGTAGGGAGCTGGACAAGAGGCAAAGAATTGATCTGTAGGTTGTAAATAGACTGCTGAATGATTTGGAATTGCTCATTTCCTTTTTACAGTGTGCATTAGTGGAATGTGCAGTCTAGTAAGCCTCACTCACAAATGACGCTTTCCAGTGTGGGAATGAATGTTCCTACATTTAAAGCTTGATTCATCCCCAGTACATGATGAACATGCACATTTGTCTTTTTTTTGCAATGTGTAAGAAAACTTGCAGATAAATGTTAGTGTGTAGATGCTGAGAGCTGAAGGGGAGGATTAAGCTCCTAATTCATTATGACATTCATCTTAATGTGATCAGTATGCTGAGATTGATTACATTCATTTTTCCCAAAACTGCTGCCTGTTAGGCTTCTCATGTCTATTAATAGCAATATCTCCCCAAATACCAATGGCACACTTCATTTTGCCTGTCAAGACTTGAAAAACACTTGTCTTGTTTATTGATCAAAATGTCTACAGAAGGGAGAAGCTAGGTGATCCTCGTTCAGATTTTACCTAATTTGGCACTTTGGAAATTCATGTCAGCATCCTGGCAGGTGTGTCTTGCCTTTGCTCCGTATCCTTTCAAGTTAAAATTAGTCAAGCACCAACAGTTTGCTCAATGCTAGTCACTTGGGTACATTCCTAAGAACCAAGGTCCTACAAGCTCTGTGCAGACGTCAGAGGGACACTGGGATGCTGGATTTGCTGTCTGCATTTGTCAACTCTCCTTTGCAGCAGAAATGAATTCATTTCCCCACTGCTCGGTAGGCTTTCAGATGCTCAAGAAAAGATGAAAGCTGTAAAAGGCAAATGACATGAAAATTATGTTGTTTCTCATGCTTTTTGTGCATTAATACATAAGCAGTATTTTTGTTCCCTTCCAGCTGCATTTACCATGATTGGCACTTCCACACATTTGTCTGATCAGTGCTCACAGTTTGCTATACCATCGTTCTGCCACTTTGTGTTTCCCCTGTGTGATGAGCGCTCTCGGACCCCTAAGCCGCGGGAGCTGTGCCGGGATGAATGTGAAGTTCTGGAGAACGATCTCTGTAGGCAAGAGTACAACATTGCTAGGTCAAACCCCCTCATCTTGATGCAGCTTCAGTTGCCTAAGTGTGAGGATCTCCCACGACCTGACACCTTGGAAGCTGCCAACTGCATAAGGATTGGGATCCCTGTGGAGAGACTCAGCCGATGTAAGTCTGGGTGTTTCATCACTGGGAAAAAGTAGAGTTTGTTGCTTCCTCAGGTTGGGTCTGAGACACAATATTTTATCAGTCATTCTTTTTCTAAAAGAAGTACTGCTATACTGGATGTTACTACTTTTTATCACGTTAATACTGACCACAATTTTGCACTGTTGTAAGGTATAGTTAGGATGGCGAGACAGTTTAAAGGATGCTGCTTGGTACTGAAAAGGGTTATATTAACCACCCTGGGCTATAAAACTCTGTGTTCACACAACCAATTTGACTCAGATTAGTGAGGGGCAGCAGTGTGTTGCAGGCTTCCCTTCCCACAAGCCTGCCCCCATCTCTGGCTCAGTCCTTGCCTTTCTGGATGAGTCCCCCATACAGCTATTTCTGACTTCTGTTTACCTATCAATAAACCTCGAATAGGCTCTGGAAGCTTCACTGGAAAAATCTGTTAAGAAATTAAACATTTAATGTTCATTCTTTCTCTATGGAAATCCACAAGAATATTAACCCTGTAAATCAAACATGGAGTGTAATTGTCGTTCTTCACTCACACAGGATGGGTGAAAACATTGATCTCGCTTACATGAATTTATATTTGTATCCGGGAGTAGAAGGGCTGTTCCGTTGTCAGTAATTATGTGCTGACACTTTTTCTGCCTACTCCGTTTCCTAGCAATTAATCACCATCCCCTACAATGTTCAACAAGGAAGTTCCAACAGACTAAAGATGTTTAATGTTCAAGGTGTGATAAGATTATTCTGAATATCCATTGTCTGAACCCATAGCTAGGAGCAGGGGTCATGGCATATTGGCGGACATGGAAGACTCTGTGCTAGTAAGGCAATAACCTAGTGTAGCTTCAAAGACAATGACAGAGACAAATCAGCCAGGGAAGAGCTATCAAACAAAAAGAATGAGAATAAAAACAACAAAAAGTCTGGCTGAAGTAGTTCATGGTCCTCAGAGCCAGTGGTTCTCCCTCTGGTGGAACAGCCTCCATGTGAATACCCTGGGGATGTGGAGGAAGGGCTTTGAGAGAGCTGGATTCCTGAGTTCTGGGGAGGGGAACTCAGAAAAGTGGAGAAGCTAGTGTTGCAAATGTGCAGGAAAATGCATTATTCAGTTCAGGTGATACATATGAGAGACAAGCACTCAAGAAGTGTGAAGAGACAATAGCAACAAAACAGAGAGATAATAAAGATAGGAGGTCAGCAGGTATGAAAGTGATGTATCTAAAGAGAAGAAAAGCCTGAATCCCTTCTTTC
Source organism: Haliaeetus leucocephalus (assembly GCF_000737465.1). Lineage (NCBI taxonomy): Eukaryota > Metazoa > Chordata > Aves > Accipitriformes > Accipitridae > Haliaeetus > Haliaeetus leucocephalus. Next base: position 11,644,240 of record NW_010972687.1, on the reverse strand, counting down.
TAAACAAGAAAAGAAGGAAAAATTGGCAAGGGGCATTAGGAAATGCAGCACTAGTTTCTCTAGGAAGTGAGCAGTTTGAGGAAGACAGGAAGATTATGAGAAATAAAAGTGACAGGAAGTTTACACTGTTGGCATCTGAAGACTTTTCCTGAAGTAAAACTCAGATCTCTAATTTAGTTTAACTTACCTTGTCCTGTATCAAAAGGTCCATCCATGCTTCTTAGTATCAACTTGCACCCAGAGTTACCAGATATTGGTATGTATAGCCATAGAGCTGAGACGCTCAAGAGCAGAATCCAGATATCTGGGTGTAAGAGTACAGATACCTGCAGAACTGAAATTTCAAAACCCACAGCTTTCATTTAAATCCTGAAGTACCTAAATTCAAGTACTTTTTGCATACATGGTCTATGCACTTCAACTTTTTGGTCTTGCTGGACTTGATTGTTTTGTTATTTGCAACGTTTTGTCAAACTCTGTCTTGCAGATCATCAGTGCTATAATGGTTCTGGAGCAGACTACAGAGGGACGGTCAGTGTTACCAAGTCTGGCCACACTTGCCAACTATGGGACTCCCAAAGTCCGCACAACCATGATCTGACAAGCACACAGTTTCCAGAGCTAGGTGGAGGACATGCATATTGCCGAAATCCTGGAGGTCAGATGGATGGGCCCTGGTGTTTTACAAAGAATAAAAACGTACGCATGGAACTGTGTGACATACCTTCTTGTAGTATGTATTCTCTTTCTTTTTTTCCCCTACTACTGTCCTGAGTCCTGTGTGATTTTGAATTTTCCCTATTTTTACAAGTACAATTCACTTAAGGTGGTTATGCTTTCAAATGTTTCACTTGCTATAATGCGGCACCCTTATCTTGTGTTGTAGGTATTTAATATTTTCTGGAGATCAGAGCTTGTAACTGAGATAGTGACACTTTTTTGTTACATATTGGGTGCTTAAGCTTAGATAATAATTAACGATGATTTGTAGTTTGTATTCTAATTTGTCAAATGCCAGACTTGATGTACTTATCACCTGTATGTATTTGGTTTGCTCACCCTACATATTGCTTTCGCTCTGTATGGCAACTTGCAGGCAGCAAGGATTTTCAGATCCTCTAGAGGGAGATAGAGCACCATGCTTGGTTGGAAGGAAACCATGTGGCGTGCAGAAGCAGAGACGTCATAAAACAGATGATCTTATCAGAAAAGTCCTACACTATCTGCTAGTGGCTCTGTACTGCACAACTGACAGCAAAAATAAAAAGCACGCAGCTTAATACTGTCCCACTCACTTCCCTGTATTGGCACAGTCTTCAGTCTAGAGCTGTTACAGTGGTGACAGTCTTTGGACACGACAAAGCAGCTTAGTACTGTGCTTCATTAGGAAGAAAAGCATGTTTCCTGCAGCAACAGATGTATCATGGAAGCCATAAAAGAGGTTTTGTTACAGATTGCATGGATATTTAAGAGCACTCAAAATTGACATGAAATTTTTTAGTTACTTCACTTATTTACAGTAACATGATTTGACATTTATAATATATTTCTATGTTGCATGTAACATGGTGTAAAGATAACACTGGGATGTGGTTGTGGTGAAAGCAGCAGCCACAAAGAGCAAAACCACGACTGCAGAAAACGTCCCAGGCTGTTCCAGTGAACATTTTGGACATCATTATGCTTTCCTAGAGTCTCCAAGTATCAAGAAAAAAGCACTTTAGGAAGGTTCCAGAACAGTCTTATTAAGTGTATGGTTGGCTCTTTCATGTCTGTCTCACTGTAAGATAAAAGCACTTTAATTCTATTAAGTACAGAACAAATAATATCTCTGCCAGTGAGAAGTGAGATTTATTTTATTCTAGGCAGAAATAGTACCAGTGGAGGTAAAAAGTGGGCAAAGTGCTGATGAAATGGCTGAAGTTGGGCGAGAAGGCCAGACTGCAATGTTGTCCTGTGGTTTATCACATTGAGTTCACTGCTTTATATACTGTGATGAAGACTACTCACTTGCTTTTTTTCCCCTGAACAAGATAATGCAATGATACTCTGGCCTATGTTCTGCAGTTTCCACAACCAGAAGCCTCAAAAATAAAGTGAAATAAACCACATACTGTTACAGTCAACACATTAAATGTGGGGCTCCTAGTTTATCATCATACTGCTAGTTGCTATGTCCATTCAAGTTTCTTTGGAATATTTAATGGAAGGTTATGGAGAAGGGGAGACGGTAATGTGACTTCTGTTTTCAAGCTATAGGAGTTTATGTTTAAAATATAGCATTAAAATATAGTATTAATAATCATACCGTAGTTTGGGGGGTTGGATTTGTTTGGGGTTTTTTTTGCTTTAGTATTGAAGGTATTAAAAATACATATTGTAAACAATGAACATTTCTGCACCTGACAGGTCCACGTGACAGCAGTAAAATGGGAATCCTCTACATCCTGGTTCCCAGCATAGCCATCCCTCTGGTTATTGCCTGCCTTTTCTTCCTGGTCTGTATGTGCAGAAACAAGCAGAAGGCATCTGCTGCTACACCACAGCGCCGCCAGCTAATGGCATCTCCTAGCCAGGACATGGAAATGCCACTCATTAATCAACACAAACAGGTATTTTTTCCAGAATTTGCTTAGGCCACGTATTTCCAAGGTGTCGTGATTTTCAGTGTCTCGGGTTGTCAGTGTTAGAATTGAGCTGTGTTCTAAGGGACCTAATTTTCGTACTGTGCTGGCCATCTGCTTCAGTGAAAACCAGGTCTCACACTCACTAGCTGTATCTCAAAATCCTGGCCTCAGGCAACAGCTTTCAGGACAAAGTATTTTATGACATTTGTCCTTACCTGTCAATCCCCATTCTGCCTGTTGTCTTACTGACTGGAAGTGTTATTTCTGATCCAGTCTTCAGCCTGCAGCTCATTTTCGCTCCTGGTAATGACGCGGACAGTTTGCTTGTTTAAAGCAGAATGCACAGTGGGATTTCTTGTCTAATCCATCGGCTCAGTCTGCTGGTATTCTGAACCACCACCGAGTGGGGAGCTGAGCCGGGGTGCAACATGTTTCTAAGGCTGTGTATCACAAAGGATGGTGAAATGAAAATGGCTTTGAACTTCTGTCTACAGATCTCAGCTCCTGCATACGATTTTCTGGGTCAACTAACTGATCTCTGAGCTAAAATCCTGTTCAGAGCTAATGTTGAATTTCTAATCACAGCATTTACAAGATGCAAGCTCTAAAAAACAATGCTCAACTTGAAACAATTGGCAACATCTGTTCAGAAACTGTAGAATATTTGCAGAATATTACTGGTTGTAACAAATTGCATTGATTTTGTGTGGTAAGGGGGAGGTTTAATGGCTGAGTGTGGGCTATGCTGGAAACTGCCTGGTCCAGACCACAGTCTGTTGGCCACCAAAATCAGAGCTTGTTCCCAAATCACCTGTTAAAGCCTTTTTCCAGCCTGTCCTGCTCCCTCCTGCTGCAGTGGCCTGTGTGTGAAGCTGTGCCGGCTTCATCTGGCTTGGTCAGAGACTCCTCCAGCCCATGCTGGTCGGGATAGACCCATTAGATGACCATCACAAACTCCCTTGCTTTCCCTGCCAGCTGCAGGAGGGAGGCTCTGGGGGTTTCTCACTTTTGGCTTTGCCACCTTTTCCTTCACGTAGCGGGGAGAAATTCCTTCTTCCTTCTGCTCCCCTTCCACCCCCTTCTTCATCAGAGCTAGTGTGAGGTTTCTCAGCAGGGGTACTGTGTACTGCTGCCCACAGGCAGGGGCCATTCCTATAGTGGAACAGAGGAGAAAGGGCATATCTGCTACTGCAGAACCGAAAGAGACAGGGTTTGTTCCTCCTTCTGCTGGAAGAGATGTTTCAGTTCATCCCAAGGCTGCCACCTCCTCAGCCAGTGCCCACAGCTTTTCTGACAGATCTCCAGTGGGCACCTCTGGATTGATCTGTAGGGCAAGTGCACCTGCAGTTAATAGATGTCATTGTTTGCCAGATTTACTCTGAACCAATTATTCCTTTAGCTTGCAGAAAATATGATTGCTCCTTTGTAAAAATAATTATACTCATCATCTTGCAGCATAATTCAATTTACACTTCTGATAATAGTATAACTCATTTCAAGATTAACTGTAAAATCAATATACTGATGTGAATATACAAAAAACTGGATAGTCATTTTGGCCCAATTTATCTTCCATTTGGAGCATCTACGACTGGGAGCTTTTCTTTAATAAGAGATTCTGTTGTTTAGAAAACATTCTGATCTTTTTTACTGACTTATTTATCTTCTTTGCTATATTTTAGGCTAAACTTAAAGAAATCAATCTGTCCACTGTGCGGTTTATGGAGGAACTAGGAGAAGAGAGATTTGGCAAAGTCTACAAGGGGCATCTTTTTGGTACAGCACCAGGTGAACAGACGCAAGCTGTTGCTATCAAGACACTTAAAGACAAAGCAGAACTGGCTCTTCGGGAAGAATTCAAACATGAGGCAATGATGAGATCACGATTACAGCATCCAAACATTGTTTGTTTGCTGGGAATAGTGACGAAGGAACAACCCATAAGCATGATATTTAGTTATTGTTCCCACAGCGACCTCCATGAGTTCTTGGTGATGAGATCTCCCCATTCAGATGTTGGCAGCACTGACGATGACAAGACAGTAAAATCCACTCTGGAACCAGCAGACTTTTTCCACATTGTGACTCAGATAGCTGCAGGAATGGAATACCTTTCAAGCCACCATGTTGTCCACAAGGACTTGGCCACTAGAAATATACTGGTGTTTGATAAACTGAATGTGAAAATATCTGATTTAGGCCTTTTCAGGGAAGTTTACGCTGCTGATTACTACAAGCTGATGGGAAATTCCCTTCTTCCTATCCGGTGGATGTCCCCTGAGGCTATTATGTATGGCAAGTTTTCTATTGATTCAGATATATGGTCATATGGAGTTGTGTTGTGGGAAGTTTTCAGCTATGGCCTGCAGCCTTACTGTGGTTATTCTAACCAGGATGTCATCGAGATGATCAGGAACCGACAGGTTTTGCCATGTCCTGACGACTGCCCCACATGGATATACACTTTGATGTTGGAGTGTTGGAATGAATTTCCCAACAGAAGACCAAGATTTAAAGATATACACAACAGACTAAGAACATGGGGAAACCTTTCTAATTACAACAGCTCGGCGCAAACCTCTGGGGCAAGCAACACCACACAAACAAGTTCTCTCAGCACAAGCCCTGTTAGCAACGTCAGCAATGCTAGGTACATTGGACCAAAGCAGAAAACTCCAGCTTTCCCTCAACCGCAGTTCATACAAATGAAAGGGCAGATGAGACCGATGGTCCCACCTCCTCAGCTCTACATTCCAGTCAATGGTTACCAGCCAATGCCGGCCTATGGCGCTTACTTGCCAAATTTTTATCCCGTCCAAATTCCAATGCAAATGGCTCCTCAGCAAATGCCTCCCCAGATCATTCCCAAACCAGGCTCTCACCACAGTGGGAGCGGATCCACCAGCACAGGCTACGTAACAACAGCACCTTCCAATGCGTCGGTGGCTGACAGGGCTGCTCTGCTCTCGGAGGGCACAGATGACACACACAATGGAACAGAAGACATCGCCCAGAATCCCGTCCAGGAGGAGGAGGAAGAGGAGGGCTCTGTGCCTGAAACAGAATTGCTGGGTGATAATGACACACTTCAGATGGACGAAGCAGAAATTCAATCAGAAGCCTAAGGAATTTGGCCTCTTACTAAAAAAATCACATCACTTCCATGCATGGAGACTGTAGATCCTTAGGCTTAATAGCAGTGATTTTGATCTGACTAAAAGAAAGAAAACTAAAAAACCTACATCTATGTAAAGTGCAGCAGTAATCATATACGGGGTTTATTGACCATTGCCACCATCAGATTTTGCAAATATGATGGTATAGAATTGCTGGGTTTAATCTTTTTTACTGTCCTACAGTTCTTGAGGGAAGCTGCTTTTCAGTTATGTACTGTTGCTGTGCAACGTATTGCAGAGTAGCATTGCACTTCATGTATATCATGATATGTGAGTGTAATGTTAGTGAATTATGCTTAAACCAATAACACAAAAAGGAATCCAACTATGGTTGCAGAATTGCTCTGAGCGTAAAGAAGTGCCCTGGATGTGATGGACAGCTTAGTTTATAGTATTTATCTCTTTGATATAATGGACACGAGATTGTTGTTTGCTTTTTGAGTCTGAAAAAATAACAAGTTGAGAATACTGATCCGTGTTTGTATTACGATAAACAGAAAAGTAAGGAAAATGAACATAAAATTGACTGTGCTGAGTCAGACCACAAGTCTGTCCAGCCCAGTAGCATGTCTCAAAAGGCCATCGATAATGTCTGCCCAGGGAAGACTGCAAGGGCAATTTCCCTTGTAGAATTTCCCCAGGGTATTTCCCCAGCCTCCAGCAATTTGTGGCTTAGGGACTTCCCAAGCCAGAAGTGGAATTTTTTTTCTGTTTAATAGCCCTCGATGGAATTTTCTACCATGAATTTATCCAAATGATTTTGAACCCACATAAACTTATAGCATCCACAACATCCTGTGGAATAACATGAGAGGAGAGAGGATGGCTTGCTTTCATCATTCCCAATGAATGACTGTGACAGAAGCTTCCAAAAGAGATCATCTGACTGCATTTGTGGATGAAAGTATTCCTTCTCTGCTATGTATTTTCAGCAGCAAGCAGCCTTAATACACTGTTAACCAAAAATGGGGATATTGTAGGGGATATTGTAGGTGTGCACTAACTTAACAATCCAACTTTAATTGCATATTGGTTATCAGGTATAGAAAAGGGCTCCACATGCATGTTCCTACATTGTAAAAGTGTTGGGTTTTGTGTGGGCTTAGAGACTTACTTGATTTACCACAATTACTGCTGGATTGCATGTGAAACCATGTTTTTTTCCTGCCTCTTTAGTGAAAATGAATCTTTGAACTTTAGAAGACCGAAATAAGCAATACTGTACAAAGTGCTGGTTTTGTGCTTCTATTTGCAGGATGAATCATGTACAGACCTTTAAATGTAATTTATGTTTTACTACATTTTATATACTTTTTTTCATTGAAATATTTGGATTTTTGAATGAATGACTTTATAACTTAACCATTGACAATATTCACACGTGGTGCAGTTTTATTGTATTGCTGTTTCATTTTGTTAAACGTGCAGACAGGTCCATACATTTCATGACCCTTTCTGTAATACAAGCAATACACATTCTCACTGTAGCATTGTAGCCAACACACACTATAGCTATAAGTTGTACATCCAACATGGAGTATTCAATAAAGTGATGCAAAAAGTATGATTAAGTATGTAATCTTTATAGTTCCTACAGCCGCTGTTTTGTTATGGTACTTTGTGGAAATAGAGATGGCCACAGTTCCTTAGGTTGCAGGTTTCATACCTAAACTACAACTCTTTATTTTATTACATTGGGATTCACTTGTAAGTTGTGTATCATTGTGATCTACACCCTGTGTTCATGGTATGGCAGCATTACTTGTTTCCAGCATTTCACCTGGATTTGGAAATGCACTGGTAGGAATAAAATATGAAAGCTTTATTACTTTTGTTAATATAATGCAGCTTTGGGTGCTATTACTAAATAAAGGATAAATAAATTAAAAAATGTGAAGTTTATTTACTTTAAGTTCTTTGTTTCTTCTAGGTTTCATGTTCTCAGATTAATGAACTTCATTAATCAGCTGCGTTGGCTTCCTTTGCTAACTTAGTGCCTGAAAAATGGAAAGTAAGTGGTCCATTTACACCACAGTTGCATCAGTCAGAGAAGAGATATAATAAATGAATAAGTGGCAGTCGGTGGAAGCTTCTGTACAGCACTGTCTGAAGTTCAGCCCATTTCTGACAGAGCATTACGACTTTGGGTTCTTTGGGTACAGTTTGGGAAACTCCTAATTCCCTTCTTCAAGCCTCATAAATTCAAGCCTATAAATCACTATAGTCAGAAAAAATAGGACAGACTCCTATACTGACTTTCCCATCCCCACTAAGATGTGGATGCGCTCTCAAAGTGATGCCAGGGTGCTATACAATTCTCTAGGCCAGCCTTGGTGATACACACAGTACCACAGAGGGGTTTTCTCCCCTCTGGTGGTGTGGATGCACTTCCCTGAGCTGTCATGATTGGAGCCATGACAGCATGCAAACACCTCGTCTGCAGCTCAGGTGAGCACTGGTGCACAAGTGGTTACCACTACCAACACGTTAGCGGCTACTGTAAGTCATATGGACTGGCTACTCCCCCGGTGATGCCTGCTGCAAAGACCAAGCCAGAGTCAGGATCTGCCTTTCCTCCTCAAGATTTGGAAGCAAGGCCAAAGAAAAGCAGGGAAAGGATGTGGTGGTAAGTAGATGGGACAAGGTGGTAAGGTGGGAATAGGGGAGGGAAGGGTTGGGGCCCAGGAAAGCCAGCACAATGCTGCTCACCAAGGCATGCAAAGTTACTTCTTCCTGCCAAGGCTAGCAAAGCTGGGGTTTGTCCTGGTGGTAGGACTTTTCTAGGCAACAAATATATGTCTGGATGGCCAGGAGAAGGCAAGGTGTTTTTGAGAAGGCTGTGGGATGTTTCAAAAGTTTTCTCTTGCCCCTTGCTAGTTCCCTACTCTGCTTCAGCCCATACAATCTTCCTAAGAAGACAGGGACTGACCTTGGGAAAAGTGGATAGAGCGCTGGTAGTGTCCACAGCAGCCCACTGATGAGGCAGGAGGCTGTGGCTTACAGAGACTGCCTCTTCCCCATCTCCAGTGAGTGGTATATGACACTGGACCTGGTGCATGCCCTCCCCCCCTGCCCATGTCAATTGGCTTAGCTGTCCTCACTCAAACCTAGCTCTCTGATATGGTGCAGGTGTCTGATCTTGGCTCAGACTGTTGTGGAGAAGGAGGTGGAAGGAACTCTGGTGGCATCAGCCTCTTCTTTTATGTGCAGCCTATGCCTGCAGAGCATGGAAATTCTCATAGGATTCACCTTAGGGCAGGGCAAACTGGCAGGGCTGGAGACCAGCCCAGCATCGGCAAGCCTGAAGGTTGACACTGCCTGTATTCATGAGTCCTGGTGAGGAGGAGGTGAGGAGGGAGAAACTGAAACACAAGGCAGGAGAACTTTGGGTGTAGCACAGTCACAAGGGCCAAGGGAAAGCCTTGACCCATGACAGGGCTTTCTTAGGGTTCATGTGTCCCAGAGCATAAAGAACCAAAGGTCTGTAGGATCCAACAGTGGCTTGGTCAACCGGGCATCTGCCTGTGCCTGAAACAAGTGTCGGTCCCTGTTTGCAAAAGCATGTGGGGTAGATGGGGAACGGATTTGCAATCGCAGAGCAGGGAAGATGAGGGATGGTTTGTAGTGTGAGCGGGGAAACATAAGTGACTCTCGATGTGCACACCTCCTCCACCACGCTAGTGCAGCTTGGCAAGAACACCAATGTGAATCCCGTTCTGATATTGTCCAAGACCGGTTATTGTGGGGTGTTTTCATCTGCTTCACCCATTGGGACTATAAGGAAGACAAAACTATGAACAGTGCAGTATAAACAGCTGTGTAAGAACAGAGGATTCACCCACAGTGCAAACTGATAAGTACAAATAGGCCTTATTATTATCAGCTTTGATAAGCAGCTTCATTCCTTCACCTTCATCTAAATGTCACTACTCACAGTTTCATCTAATGATTTCCCTAAAGGCTGATCCAGAAGGACATGCTCCCTGTGGAGATATGAATCCTTTGCTTCCTGTATCTACCATGGATATGAGCATCACAGTAAGTCAAAAGGAAATTACTTCACAGTAACAGTACCTCAAACTTTTATTAGAGATATGAATTTGGATTTTTCTCACTCATTATCTAAAGAGTTCATTAGATGTCACTTGGTTCTGTGTTCAAAGAAATCATCTCACTTCAGCCATGTGGGAATGCAGGGAGCAGGTCTGATGCTTTCTGGGAGAGAGCTCAGAGACACCTGTTGGAGCACTCCCAAAAGATGTCAGACCTTGAGGTGCTCACCAAAACAAATGCAAGGATGAAACACCCAGCTACAAGCACAGTTATATCTTCAACTAAAGCCACGCTTTAATGTTTTTAAGTCATAGTTTGACCCTGCATAGACAGTAACTCTTTTTCTAGACAGGCAAACTCTACCGCAAACTGTTCTCAAAACCAGCATTTCAATTACTCAAAATATGAAGAAAAAATCCACCAGCAAAGCCATCCTCTATTTGAGGAAAGGGACTAAATTTATATTGTAAGAAACAATGTATGTTCCTGTTCTATAAATAAATCTATGAAATGTTAGTGAAATGGCAGGAATCAAGTTTTGGGGATTTTCTCAGATACTGGGAAAGGGTTATTAGAGGATTAGAAGAGTGGTAGCATACAGCATGAACAATGACATGGCTCAGTGAACAAGGTTTAGTTCTGTCTTATTAGAAAACTGAATTTTGTTCTCATTTTTTCAGAAGTGACCTTGTGTAATCTTTCAGCTTTGCCCAGCTTGCAGTTATGACAAGTTGTTGACTCCTTTGGTCAGCAATATGAGGTCTGAGCAGTCTAGGGACTATCAAGCAATACTAAAAGTACTCAGATGGCAAGATAAACCAAGTCCGTGATGTCCTGGTGAGGCAGATCTTTCTATATACCTAAACATACTGTATGTACTGTGAAAAAATATAGGAGAGTTGGTTCAGCAGAGTTTCCTTTCTAGAAAAACGCTGTAAAAACATTTTGCACCTAATATTCCTGTCTTGCCCTACATTTGATATTGAAGAGTTGTAGTGTCTGGACTCTATAGCCACTGCTCCTCCTTGACAGATACATGGTGGGGGTTCCTAACACTGCGTTCCCACTGCAGAAGACTGGGCCCCCTGGTTTGCTCTGTGACCTCAAGTAGAAGGCAACCCCTGCATGTGCATGTGTGTATGCATGCCTGTTTTCAGAAGAAAAAATATCCTGGAATATAAGGCAATAGCTCTGTGTTGTGTCAAATGAGATGTGTGTGCACGTGCATGCACATACACATGCACGTACACGCATACACATGTACGTACACATACGTGCATCCAGACATGAAACAGCAAGGGGCAATGCATATTCAGATAATTGCAGTTCGTTAGAGGGGGTTTTTCTCTTTGCCCTCTCTGTGATGTGCAGATGCTCCAGGGCTGTGTGAGGTCTTTTGCAGCTCTGAATCCAAACGCAGTTCCGCCTCATGCGAAGTGAAGTCCTTCCCTGGCACTGCTTCCAGTCGGTCACAGTGCTCCGGTCTGTGCCAGGAGAAGACTTGTGGGGTGAGCCCGGCACAAGCGATCCCCCGGCAGGACCCATGGGGCACTGCCCACCCGGAGGACTTGCAGAAGGGACTGTCACTGTCACAGTTACACTCCCGCTCTCCCTCCGACACCTGTGCTGAGGGTCTCGGCACTCTCCCCGACCCGGGCCCCGTCCAGTTGCTTTAAATGTAAAAACATGGCTCTAAATCTTAGCTGAATACTGCAAGATTGCACAAGCAGGGGGAAGTAATATAACTGAGGTTATGGCAGGAGCTGGAAATAGTATGGGGTTCACAGGGCTGTAAATCTCCAGGAGAGTCGGAATTTAAAATAATATGATACTGAGGGAACACAGAATCTGATGTAACTACTTCTCATTTCTATTGATCTGAAAGAGGAACTTTACTTTATCTCAATTACAGTGTACCTGATGGTTTAACTGTCCTTTTTAAGACCTGTGTCTAAAACTGGAAATAGCCCATCTGTTCAGTAGGTTCTTTTGTTAACTCTAGAAGTGGTGGAATTAAGGGGGAAAAGTTAGATTAAAATTACTGTATTCATTTAATTGAATATTTGTTTCCATACACCAAGTGATAAATAATCATCAGGGAGATTTACAGAAAGTGCTTTTGTTGCAACATATTTTATATTTGTTACTGAAGAAGATATTTTTTGTAGGAGCCACCCTCCACATAGACTTCTTGCAAATTTCTTTTCAAACTACCGAAGTAGTCACTGGAGATGTTGGAATCTGTTGTAATTTTGATTCGTAACAATCAGTTTTAACAATCTTATGAGGAAATCCAACTCTAATTCTTCGTCTGCTTTAGAGGTAACTGTTTGATATACTCCACCATTCACAAATGAAAGGAATTCCTTTCAGAACCACAAAAGACGTTGTAATTAACAGATGGGATGGTGGGTAGGAAAACAGGCGGCAAACTAAAGAAGTAATTGACCACATAGGGACTGTCTTGAAGTCATTTAAAAACAAAAACATTTCAGGTGCATAGCATTAATTTAATTTAGATGTAATATGATTTCAGCTGAGGCTGATTATTTCCAAATGTAGTCTGAGGTTTTACAGCTATGGTAAAGATCTTTGTCTCTCTCTGTTTTTAATCCTATGAATATGTTTTTTCATAACTTGATATGGTTTGCCATTTAATTACTTTCATATCAGATTTGAATTAAATATATATCTGAGATGTAACCTGAAATGATGGGAGAAATATTTTGTAAAAAGCTAATAGCTGTGTGCTTTTCATACCAAGGAGGGGATGTTGTGTTCCAGCTTTTTCCCACTGTCTTTTTTCCACACTAAATGCGTGTCTCCACCGTGTATCTTTCTGTTCCCGGCTCAGTTAGGTGATCATTTTGGTACAAATTATACGGGAAGCATTTCAAATTATACATAGTTAACACTGAGAGAACTGGGAATAAAGAATCTGTTTCTGTATGTATGAAGCAAAGGTATTTCATGCTGTCTTTGCTTCCTCTGTTCCTGGTTCCTTTAATATATTCCTCGCCCTTGCCCTCCGTTAGATATTTCTCAGAGGACAACCACAGCATTCACTAATGTATTTCCTCTACTTGAAATACTGTTCTCTAAAGACAGACTAAAAGACACAGTTTGTATATTTATAAATAGATAGGTTTACAAATGAACTCAGTCTTGACATGTTGAAAAGCATGCAGCGGTAAAAGTGTGAGGATTTTGTTCACTAACTTGCAAACCCAAACAAAAGGTTGCATGGAAGCAAGGTCGTTGGTTTTCAGTGCAAGTTCGCTGCTGACTTTGCTGTAGCCTGCACTTTTGCATCCTACAAAACACAAGTGCTGGCTTTTTATCAACATTTTGCAATATCTTTGCTTATAATTAATGAATATTTTTGTAATTTCTTTACCCATTATGTTATCCAGGTATCTGACGTAAGCAGTTCAACTCTTAACAGTTCTCTGCTGTTGGCATCTGTTAAGGCTGCTTTTGTGGAAAGAGCTACTCCACATTAAAAGAAACAAATCCACCCAGACCAATGGAGAATTCACTTCCAAAACAGGCAGGGTACTCTAAGCTCAAGCTTCTTCCTAGCTCTGGGACACGCAGCAGAGAATGGTGTGAGTTGTCCTTACCTGCCTCAACCTCAAGCCGGTCATTTTGGCTGACTCCGTGTTGGAGGTGTGTTGTAGTTTAACCCCAGCCAGCAACTAAGCACCATGCAACTGCTCTCTCATTCCACTCCCACCCCTCAGTGGGATGGGGGAGAGAACAGGAAAAAAATTATAACTCGTTGATTGAGATAGGAATGGTTTAATAGAACAGAAAGGAAGAAACTAGTAATGATAATAATAATAATAATAATAATAATATAACAATAATAACAATGAGAGGATTGGAATATACAAGTGATGCACAATGCGATTGCTCACCACCTGCCGACTGATGCCCAGTTAGTGTCTGAGCAGCGATTCCCCCCAGGCCAAGTCCCCCCAGTTTATATACTGGGCATGATGACACATGGTATGGAATACCCCTTTGGCCAGTTTGGGTCGGCTGTCCTGGCTGTGTCCCCTCCCAACCCCTTGTGCCCCTCCAGCCTTCTTGCTGGCTGGGTGTGAGAAGCTGAAAAATCCCTGACTTTGTATAAACATTACTTAGCAACAACTGAAAACATCAGTGTGTTATCAACATTATTCTCATACTGAACCCAAAACATAACACTATACCAGCTACTAGAAAGAAAATTAACTCTACCCCAGCTGAAACCAGGACAAGGTGTTAAGCCACTGACTTAGCACTGGAGGAGGTCAGGGAATTGGCATCACTTATCAGGCAGGAGCCTCGTGCTGAAAGCCAGTGCTGAGCTGCTGAAGGTGGTAGTCTTCTAAACTGCTCTAAGTAGATCCAAAACTATGGGTCTAGTTAGGCTGAGTATTTTTCCTAACTCTGTTTGTCTAAGGATTGGGGTTAATTCTGGACTGAATGCCCACCTCTGTCATTGGCACCATGTAGGACCCACTGTAAATTATGCAGGTTTCTGTTGTTTCTTCTCCTGTAAACTACAAAATTGCTGGTGCTTCATACAGGTATTGTGAGGGGAAATTCATGAGGTACAAGGGAATTCATACTGCAGACAAGCTTAGTACCCTCATGATAGATTATGCTTCATGCTAGATACAGCACAAAGGCATTATAAAAAGGCATCTTCTGCTCCCCAGAAGATTATTGTATTAAGTGGCTGTGGGGTTTGGTGCAGGCTATCTGACTATAGACATACTGTGTGCAGATGTAGCACTTCTGTGGGGGACGTTGGTCTGAAATGAATAAGTACATCTTATAATGACAAATGGTCTTGAGGCCTGAACCGAAGCCCATTGAAGTCATTGGGAAAAACTCTTCAGCTTCAAAGGGTTTTGGATTAAGGCCATAAGCAACGTTCATCTTGTTCTTTTAGATAAACACTCCCCAACTTGTAATCACGCTGTTATTAAAGCACGGTTTAAAAAAATCTTTTTTTTTTCTTTAATAGCTTCTATAACACAGAGCGAACATTGTATTCTTTTCTGAATAACTTAAAAAGCCTGTGATTTTTTTCTTTTTTTTTAATGTGGCAGTGTGACATTATAACACCTTAAATTGTTCTGTGCATACCAAAAAGTATTCATGGTACATACTGTAATTTCTTGTAATCGTTTTGTTCACTAGCCGATGCCCTTGGGAGAAATATTTGCCAAAATAACATGCAAGAAAACCTCTTTTTTTTCTTTGTGGCTTTGCTTGGAAATCAGCGTACATATTTGCAATAATCTGATTTTAATAAGTGGGAGTTAATATACCTACTTTGTTCATGCATTTTTAAGCATGCTAACATATGAGGGGCTTTTGGGGAGAGGGGGGGTGGAGAGTTGGGATCTTGCCACTTTGGAAGGGGTCCACCTCCAGCCCTAGGGGAGAGAGTGAGACCAGAACAAGATTTTATTCTGCCCCATGGCAGCATTTACTGAAAACAGCCAACATCTCAGTGGGAATCTGAGGGCCAGGGAGCTTGGGGGCAAGACTGGGGCCACATCCCATCTGAGTCCCCCCTGGCGAGCCCAGTCCATTCCTTGCTGGCTCTGGGGTCTTTATTCCCTTCTTCCAAGGGGTTGATACTTGGGATCTGTCCCAGGGCACTCAGCACAGCAAGGCCACTGCGGCAACTCCACATGGCTGTAGGGAAGGCGGTGGTGGACATTAACAGCTGCCCAGGACCACAGCCAGGCATAGTGGTGGGTGGTGGGTACAGCCCTCATCATGAAGGCTGGTGAGATTTCACCTGGCCCTCTCCAGAAAAAGCACCAACAATAAGAAGGCACCCGTCTTTGTCTTGTCAGGGATCTGTTCTGACAGCAGGTTAATGGCAATAGGCTTTCAGGAGGGGTTGTTAGTGCTTCCTCTCTCCAAGAGGGAAGCACAGCCCTGCAGAACTCCTTCCGCTGCTCCAGGACTTCTGCTTCTGGCTGACTCCTGAAAGCAGGGAGACACACCGTAGTGAGGGAACAAAAAGCTTTTTCGTGTCCCAGAAGGCATTTTATGCAAGTCTAGTGCAGGTTTTAGATTAATTGATTTTTTATGAAAAAAAATTATAAAAATCAATTTACATGTTCTTTATGTGGATTTAATACACAAGGTTTATTATGCTAGTCTTTAATGCAGCAATTTGGTAATAAAGTAACTTCCACATTTATCAAGTTGTTTTGCTTTCACCTGCAGTTTTTCAAGACACTGTTATCAATGTGTTGTGTACATGCTTTCACCTAGTATTTCTCCCTGAATGATATTTCTGTGAATACTGTGTTGCAGGTCAAGATTTTATATTTCTGCTAAACATTGCAATGTCATGGCAAAATAATTAAGGTGCAATATTTTCCTGAGAAAGTCCTTAGTTTGCATTGTTCTGAGGAAATGCTAGACCTGATTCTTCAAGGGTTTTTCACAGAAATTCCACTAAAGCCAGAATAATTTTAAACTTGACCTTGAAGTGAATTGCACATACTTTAAATTCTTATTTGTTTAGATTCCTGCTGTACACACATGCATGTGAATACCTTTGTATTCTTACAGGGGCTGAGCAGACTGTTGGATGAATACATACTTGCAAAACTGGCCAATATTACCCAGTGTTTTAGAAGCTGTATTAAACAAACTGACCCTCCTTCTCACATACCACAGTCAAATACAATGCTGTTTCAGCAAAGGGTGCGCTTTCAGCACTTTCAAAAAGGGATTTTAAAAATAATACTTAAAAAAAAAAAATTAAAAATAAAGCAATGTCCCAGGAAATGTTAAAGGAGAAGAGTAAGCAGGAAGTGCCACTGTTTCCAGGGTGGAATAAAGTGAGGTACTGGCAAAGAATTTCTTGTGTTTTGGGCAGTAGTTTGACATTTGATCTGGCATTATAAATTCTTAGAAATTAAGGAGATTGTAAATCATGAACTTGGTCTTTTGCTTTTATATATCATACCCTCTCTTTCTGTTGTAGTTTTCTGCACTGATGTTGATTTGAAGGTACAAATTCACCCAGCTCATTTAAGAACCAACCTCAGGAGAATTTTTCTTTTCTATTATGTTGTTTTGCTTATGCCATGGTCCCATCCCCACAAGGAGATCCCAGCCCCATTTGAAAGAGCAAGTGAGAAGCAGCAGTGAATCGAGCTGATAAGCTCTGCCATACCTGTGCTGGTTTTGCTGAACTCAGGGAGAGACACCATATCACCAGTTCTTTGGAGTGAATCTTGACTGTCAAAAGGTTTGGCATTTCTGGTCAGCTAGATATAATTTGAAAATCTTCCACTTTTGAAAGCTGACTTTCCTTTAAAATAGAACATAGTAGAGAGAAACTAGGCTGATTCACTTTATTGCAATTCAAGTTCCAGCTAGTGGTGAAAATCAAATTTAAAAAGTCAGTGTAAAACTGGCTTGCTTTTGGTCTCTGACCTCAGTGTCTTCTTTGTCTTGACATTCAATTATCATAGTAGAAAAAAAAAGGAGGGATTTGAACAGCAGTACTTCAAAATACATCTTTTCTAAGGGCCCACAATTGTTAAAACATCCTACATTTCAGGCCTACAAATTTCCAAGTTGTATAAAAGTCTTGTTAGGTAACAGGAGTGAGATTTTCAGTTTATGCTAAACACGAAAAAAGTTAGCATATCAGAAATAAAATAACGCTAAAAGATGTGACAGAAAGCTCTTTCAAGAGAGTAGGATTTTCTGTTTAATGAGTTACTCTTACTGCACCACCAAACCCATGTGTAGGTCTCACTTTACAAGAAAAAGGGTATGGAAGGAGATTCCTTTTTATGTTTGACATTTAGTCTTTGCTTTTCTTTTCTGTATAAGCCCAGATCTGGTAAGACTTGTAAGTATATATTTAACATAAAGCACAAAAATAATTCTTGGGGCTAATGCAACTAATGCTGAACATAGACCTCAAAAATGAGAGCAGTAATGAGAGAGTACAATGTCCTAAGAGTCACGTTTAAAAAATTCATTTTCTCCGTTACCTTGGAGTACTACTGAATATGTATTACTGGATATTGCTGCCAGTGCAGAAACTATGTCTCATTAAAGATAATGGCGATGCTTTCTTGGACTTCCCTGCTTATGGTGCCATAGGTGGCAGCACAGGCGGTTGGTCACAAAAGCAGACTTGGGGAAACAGAGATGTGCAGTTAGAGGCAGCAACAGCCCCTTTAACAACATTTTAGTTTTCTGCCAAAATCACTAGAGGATGTGGACAAGATGTATTTCAGCCATAAGCATAGCTTTGACCTGTGATTTCTATGTGGAGAGGGTAGGCATTTTGCCTATTAGATGAAGTAAGTGTGTGGGTGTCTAAATAATTACTTCTGAAAAGTGGAGATGCAGCTGAGGGAACAAGAGAAAAGTTTCACTGAAACTACTTTCCGTGGAAATACAGAGATGTTTTGAATATTGTTATATGTCTGCAATAGGTAGATTTTTGCAAGTATACTTGCAATAGGACAGTGTCAAGTAACCACAAAACAATGAAAATGTGATTATAGAAATCATGAATCACAGAAAGACTTCTAAGAAATACGCCAGCTCTTTTCGCAAATGTGAGATGGGACAGGAGAGATATGTAATGAGATGTTTTATTGTACTTTAGAAATTCAGTTTGCATATGTGCTTTCATATCATTGAGAACTTACAAACTTGTGCTTTACTGTGTTCCATAACAGGATAAAACCACGAATACAGTAGTACATCAGCATGCCTTGATTTACCAGTAGGCCCTCAATAAATTTTCTAATAGGCCAAAGTTTGTGCATTTACATTACTAGTAATTCTGAGCCCAGGCACTGTTGTTAAAAAAAAAAATTAAAAAATTGTTATTTGTATGTTGTCAGTTAATTTCACAATCGTAAAAAAAGACCACTCGAAACTGCTAGGTTTTAATAAAACGAAGGGCACTGAATGAGGCAGATGCTTTTTGGAATATCCCAGAGAGTTGTGATAGTGAGACAGATTTGCCCATATGCTGCATTTCACACTTTCTCAAAGGTTTTTATTGATTTCATTAAAGTGTTGTATGAGCATAGCATTGCCAATAGCAGAGTATTAAGATGTGTTACCCATGATGGCACTGTAGCTATGACTTTATTTGGAATCTTTTGTTATGTAACAAAACATCTTGCGTTGACAACCTTATGGAAAACTAGGTAATTGAGTTGGTCGTTTACTGCCTAGTTTATCTCCTTTAAAATGAAGCTCTGTGCTTGGGTAATACATTTATTTGAGCAGTAATTTTGATTTACCAAGACACCAGTCTTCCAAGCTTCCACCTTTGCACCTTGTCTCTCATGCTAGTGACAGTGCTCCTGTTATTGCAGTTGGCACTTTGGTATATGTTCGCCTTTATTCCTGCTTATATAAATTTCATTTGCAGTTACACACATATTTTGTAATCCACATATAATTTATTACACTTGATGTTTCTTCTGCAGTTTTTCTTTTATCTCCAATAGATTTACTTATAAGGCATTGTTTTACCATTTGCTTCTGTTTAAGTAAGGAATTTGTGTTTCTGCATCTTGGTGATATATTTTTTCTTTAGTGACAAAGGACCATTCTGTTAAGCAGTTTCAGTACAGATGGCAAGTATAACTAGAAGACAATGAAAACATAACCCAAAGGATATACAGAGAAAACAATAGCTACATCCTTATGCAGCTTATGTCTGTAGTTTTTATTATTTATAAATTGTAGTACACTTACAGCATTGTCAGATTCACTTGTACATCTTGGTTTAGATCTGCCTTGTTGCTGAAATACTGCGGAATAAGTGGAACATGCTGCTCCTTCTTATATATTCACATACATTTTAGTTTTAGAAAAGGTTACTTGTAACTCCATGTTACTGAACTACATTTACATCAGAGGTGTGTGATGCTCCATTTTTTCAGCATAATAATTAAATACCACATAATGACCTTAGTGACACTTAACTGTTGCACAGAAACATTCCCCTTCAGCATCATCACAGACAGAAACAGTGAAGGTGTGGTGCTTGGCAGCTTCCAGAGATTCAGGCTTTAATAAGTACCTATGTTTATATGTTATACCAAACCAATCTTCCAAATAAGTAGATACTGACTCATCACTGTTTACTGCAAGTATAAGTATTTTTTATGCCTACATTCACAAAGCTTTTATTTTTCTCATTTTCCATGACTGGGTCTTGCATTTAAATGAGATAATTCTCTAGGGAAAGACAAATGTAAGAACTTAACAAACTTTCTTTTCTTTTAGGCTCCATTAAGTCAGTGTTTTCCTTCCCTCCTCCCTCTGTCCTTTGAAAAAGCAAGTAAATATTTACTTTGGAGCAAATTAAAGGCAGTCCCTCTACGACAATTTTTTTTTTTCCTGGTGTGTAGGGTCAGGGGCAGCTATGATGCCTTTTTTGGTTCTTGGTCTGGGGTCGTAAAATACTCATTTTGTAGACCTTTGCCTCATCAAGTAAGTATAAACCAGCTAAGAAAAACAAACTGTTTAAGACTGCTGTTCAGACTCTATACATTAGTATTTTGTGCTCTCAGTTGTTGACCATGAAATGTCTGCTCATGTGTAGCAAAATAAGTGTGCAGAAGGATGAGCTCCCCTCTTCCCCAAACCTTTTTACAATGAGGATACCTTAGTGAATCCACTCCAACCAAGAAAGCTCATTGGTTTTGTTATAGAAAGTCTTTCTCAGTAATTCTAAGACTTCCCTGAAATTTCAAAAAACAGCTGGATGAAAATCTTTAAATCATTGCTAAAACCTTATTGAAGTCTAAGAATTAGCTTCAATATTATGTTTAAATCTAGTTACTATGGCTCTAGGTCATTTTTACTTTGCATTCTCTTTTCTGTTTATTCAGTAAGTGTGCAGAAAGTAGCATTCCCTTCAACATGGCTAACCTTAGCAAATCTTTTTATTAATAAAACACTGAAGCTCCATGTAAAAAATGCTCTAATACTATATTTGCAATTACAGCTTTAAAACTGCATATTGTATATCTGTTTTGCTATAATTCTGAAGACGTGAGTGATGTCTGAAATTTAAGTTGTGTTGGCTTCCAACATTTCACTGTAGCATTTCATTCTCAGCATCTCAGCACTTGTTTGTGGTTTTGACAAATTTTTGAAATATTTTGACAAACTTAACCTTTCAGATTTATATTTTCCATTCTTATTCTGTGTTGTAAAAAAGTGCCAGGTGCTAGAAAAAATGGATGAGTAGAGCAGACACAAGTTCCTCAACTAATCATAACAGTGGTCTCCATAGTGTAATGTAGGCCACTGTAGTAAACAGATAGTACCTCTAAATGGCTGAGCAATTAGCAGAAAGACTAACACAAGAAGCCTCCTACTGGATTTCAAACTCTCTGTACTTTAAAACTTTATTTGAATGCCAGCCTACAAGTTATGTTTTCAGTTTCAGTAGAAATATTCTGCATGGCTGCCTCAGCTGAATAGATTTGATATTCAACCTGTTGCTCTTGGTTACTGTCATTACACTAAAGACTTGCAAATATCCGTAAGTTTATACAAAATTGGCAGCTTCCGTATTATTTCAGAGCTAGTTTGTTTCTTTTCCTTTCTCATTCCAAAGGATTGGATTTTACTAGGAGACCAAACTGTGCTTACAAAATGCAGCTGCCAATATGTGCTTCATATTTTATCTGACAGTGTCTCTTTTAATTTGGTACTTTTTTCCCAAGAAGTGTAGTTTAATGACCATCTGGAAGTAAGTTTAACATTTATGTTTTGTGTTTTTGGTGGTATGCTTTTCAATATGAAGATGTCGTGGCTTTAGGTAGAAGAGGGGCCCAAGAAAGCTGGTTAATATTCAAGGGTCACCTCCTCCAAGGTCGGGAGCAATGCATCCCAACAAAGAGGAAGTCAGGCAAAAACACCAGGAGGCCTGTGTGGATGAACAAGGAGCTCCTGGACAGACTCAAAACAAAAAGGAAGCCTACAGAAGGTGGAGGCAAGGACAGGTAGCCTGGGAGGAATACAGAGAAATTGTCCAAGCAGCCAGGGATCTGGTTAGGAAAGCTGAAGCCCTGATAGAATTAAATCTGGCCAGGGACTTCAAGGGCAACAAGAAAAGCTTCTATAGGTACACTGGTGATAAAAGGAAGACTAGGGAAAATGTGGGCCCTCTCTGAAAGGAAACAGGAGACCTGGTTATCTGGGATATGGAGAAGGCTGAGGTACACAATGACTTTTTTGCCTCAGTCTTCACCAGCAAGTGCTCCAGCCACACCATCCAAGATGCAGAAGGCAAAGGCAGGGACTGGGAGAATGAAGACCCGCCCACCATAGGTGAAGATCAGGTTCAAAACCATCTAAGGAACCTGAAGCTGCGCAAGTCCATGGGACCTGATGAGATGCATCCACAGGTCCTCAGGGAACTGGCAGATGAAGTGGCTAAGCCACTATCCATCATATTTGAAAAGCTGTGGTAGTCTGGGGAAGTTCCCACTGACTGGAAAGGGGGAAACATAAACCCCATTTTTAGAAAGGGAAAAAAGGAAGTCCTGGGGAACTACAGGCCAGCCAGTCTCACCTCTGTGCCCAGCAAGATCACAGGGCAGATCCTCCTGGAAACTATGCTAAGGCACATGGAAAATAAGGAGGTGACTGGTGACAGCCAACATGGCTTCACTAAGGGCAAATCGTGCCTGACAAATTCATTGGCCCTTTACAACAGGTTACAGCATGGGTAGATAAGGGAAGAGCAACTGACATCATCTGCCTGGACTTGTGCAAAGCATTTGACACTGCCCCGCACGACATCCTTGTCTCTAAATTAGAGAGACATGGATTTGACTGATGTACCACTCGGTGGATAAGGAATTGGCTGGATGGTTGCATTCAAAGAGATGCGGTCAACGGCACGATGCCCAAGGGGAGAGCAGTGACAAGTGGTGTTCCTCAGGCATCAGTATTGGGACCGGCGCTGTTTAACATCTTTGTCAGTGACATGGACAGTGGGATTGAGTGCACCCTCAGCAAGTTTGCCAAGGACACCTAGCTGTGTGGTGTGGTTGACATGCTGGAGGGAAGAGATGTCGTCCAGAGGGACCTTGACAGGCTTGAGAGATGGGCCCATGAGAACTTCATGAAGTTCAACAAGGCCAAGTGCGAGGTCCTGCACATGAGTTGGGGCAATCCCAAGCACAAATACAGGCTGGGTGATGAGTGGATTGAGCGTAGCCCTGAGGAGAAGGACTTGGGGGTGTTGGTTGACAAGAAGCTCAACATGACCCGGCGATGTGCGTTTGCCCCCCAGAAAGCCACCTGTATCCTGGGCTGCATCAAAAGAAGTGTGACCAGCAGGTCGAGGGAGGTGATTCTCCCCCTCTACTCCGCTCTGGTGAGACCCCACCTGGAGTACTGTGTTCAGCTCTGGGGCCCAGCCCACAACCCAAGAAGGACATGGACCTATTGGAGTGGGTCCAGACGAGGGCCACGAAGATGATCAGAGGACTGGAGCACCTGTCCTATGAAGACAGGCTGAGAGAGTTGGGGTTGTTCAGCCTGGAGAAGAGAAGGCTCTGGGGAAACCTTAGAGGAGCCTTCCAGTACCTAAAGGGGGTCTGCAAGAAAGCCAGAGAGGGACTTTGTGCAAGGGCGTGTCATGATAGGACAAAGGGTAATGGCTTTAAACTGAAAGAGTGTAGATTTAGATTAGATGTAAGGAAGAAGTTCTTGACTGTGAGGGTGGTGAGGCACTGGAACAGGTTTCCCAGAGAGGCTGTGGATGCCCCATCCCTGGAAGTGTTCAAGGCCAGGTTGGATGGGGCTTTGAGCAACGTGGTCTAGTGGAAGGTGTCCCTGCCCATGGCAGGGGAGTTGGAACTAGGTGATCTTTAAGGTCCCTTCCAACCCAAACCATTCTATCATTCCATGATTCTACAAAAGTGTAATGCAAAATTTCTGTTTGGTTTCCTTCATGCTTTACTGGCTTCTTTTTCTTAAATGTAATTAGTGAAAGTTCATCTGTTGTATAAGACTAGGTCACTGCTCAGATTTGTAACCCTCTTTTAAATTCTTGAATAACATGAAGCTGAAACTAATTCATAAGTGTAAAATTTCACAGGGCTTACGAATTTGTATGCTCTTACTAAGTATAAGCTTGGTTTTATGTATCTGATGTAGGAGTTCCACACAAACAATTTCGATACTTACCTAGTGTTTTCTCATTTTAATTAATTCTGAAATGCATTTTCTGTTTAAATGAAACATTGAGAATCCTGGTTTGATGCATTAATTTATTCCAGTGCATACTTTTGAGTGTCATGTAAAGGTGATGATTTATAATGAACTTCATTTAATGTGATTCATTTCTTAGTAGTGTCAGAGCACTTTATAGCTGGAGAATTATACTTCAAATTAATTTAAAAATTAAACAGTAGTGACAATCATCTGCTATTCATCAAGTGTAAAAAGCTTTCATCTAAGAAATAATTTATAACTGTCTGAGAAAGAACCACCAAAACAGTTTGTAAATATGCATTACTGTCCTGTCATTGCATAGACTTATATTAACAAGAATCTTTAATATTGAAGCTGACACCATTTCCACTGCAAAAGATAAGGGCGTTGTGGTCAATATCATATCAGTGAGGGCATATATGGTCATACCTTCTGCTTTACACACACAGCTTAGATACAAAGGACCAAAGGGAGTTGTGGTGCCTAGTAGAAGGACTAGAGAAACTAAAGTCACACTCATGTCCTCTCTGAGGTGAGCGATGACATCTTGCACACCACCCCTGCTTTATGTAAAAGGAGATGAAACAGGAGAAACAAAGCATGTCAAGAAGCAGTGCAAGAATGTGTTGAAAAGAAAATGCCTGACAGCAAGTAAAAGGGTAGAGAACAAAAGTTAAGCACTAGCTATACTGCAAAATGTGAATATGGAAAACTGGCAGGTTTTCCAAAGGCAAAATTAAGTTCGTACTACCTTCCACTCCTGTTAACCTTGCAGAGCCAACACACATGGGAAGACATGACCCAGCTCTCCTCCCTTTCTTCCGTATCAACAAAAGAGTTTGGCAATTTCCATTTAGGTCTCTATGTGCGTTCCCTCTGACGGCATCAGTGTTGCACAGCTGTTACTAATGACATAATCTGAAAACTGCAGGTCTGTTTACATGTTATTAACCATCTAATTTGTCTTGCAGAATCGTCATTACTGCTGATTGTGTACTTCAGTTCCTTGAATATGCCTCCCTTAACATAGTTACCAAATTGTCCTATGACTCAGGCTGACCTGAGAAATCTTTATTGACTTTTCTATGTCAAGGGTACTTATATTTAATTTTTAATGGGTTGCAGGAGCTACAGCATTACCAGGTCTCACACATAATATCTGGCAGAATTCTGAAATCCCGCACCTGGAGGCAGGAAACTATGTATCAGTACTTTGTCCTTCAAAGACAACCTGGAATACAAGATTTAACAGGACTTTGAGGTCTCAAAACCAAGATAAAAGTTCATTTGACTCACCTTCATTTGTTCAAATCTTGTCATTTTCAGTGGTTACTGTTTTTGCATGCTTAAGGCTGGCCACACAAGAAACTCCAGATGTTCAGTTGTCTTTCCCATATAAACTGTCCAAGTCTACACCGTTGAGAGAGTGGATCTGGGATCTGGAAGTGATGCTGAAGCCAAAGAGGTGCCATAGGGATCCTTGGCACATACAGATCTGGGGACCGGGTCTCAGGCAAGGCAGGAAATTTACTTGAGGAGATATGGGGGATAAAATTTTGACATCAGTTTATACTATTGTAATTCAATACAGAGTGGAAGATTTTGACCAGAAAACGATGCTATTTGCAGCAGATATACAGTAGCAGCAAAAAAGAAATGGGAAAGTGCACTTACATGAATTCTTGATACAAAAGAATGTACATTACACATTCTGAAAGGAAGAGAGCATAATCATTTGTACTTTGTCAGCACTTTAATTTTATAGTCTCATTAATTTGTATGTGACTGAAATATGACTTCAGTTCTGCTCCTAATAAAAAAAGATCAACAATAACCACCTACAACAGGCCCAGTTTTGGTAATGACCTGAAAGATGGTACTGGAGCAAATCTTTCAATAGGCTTATGTTATGAAGAACAGTATATAAGCTGTGTCCCACTTTAGGAAGCAAAATATTTGTGTCAGAATAAAACTAGCTCATGGCAGCTCTCACATCAGCGTGACACGGACTAGGCCTGTACAGAGAGACTGTAATTCAACACCTTGCTATCTGCAGCCTTGCTATTGAGGTTGCAAAGCCACTGGAAACAAGGGCACGCAGCAAAGGTGGTGAGAGCAGCCAGCCAGGAACTTAAGCCTGTGTACGGTTTCCTAATGCACCACATGCTTGAGACCGGGGCTGGGGCCGCATCTTGATTCTTGTCTGAGTCCACTCACAGCAGCGGGTTAAGAAAAGCAGCCAGGAAGGACAGGCAAGGACTCTATGCCACAGATTCAGGGCTCAGAGCTGTAGCAAAGAGCTGTGTGGAGTTACAGTTTTTCCACAAACAGTAGACGCTTCTGTGTTTCTTTGTATTGTGATTGACCCACGTGTAATGAGATCTTGACACAGCCAGAAGACTAACTGCTGTCCTCCACAAGCAGTGATGTCCCTCTGACAGGTTCAGCATGCTTTATAGCACATAGGTATTGCAGCAACAGTGAAGCAGGAAGGGCATTTAATAGGTCAGAGGAATTTAAATAGTACAATTTGAAGGAGGTCGGTGCAGCAATATGCTAGCACAGTAGCTTACCATGTCAAGTGGCTTTTATTTAAATAATCGCTCAATTTGTTGGTCTGGACATTGTCCATGGAGGATTCTTGACCACTTGAAATACCTCATGCAGCAGTGTAAAAGAGCAACATCTGCTCTAGAAAGAAGCAGAAATACAGCAAAAGGGCATGTTACTCCTGAGATGAGAAATGGGGAGGAGAGAGTGGAATGGAGCAGTCCCTGAAATGTCTGCTGGATTAGACTGCACCCAGGCAATTGTAATTAATTTTACAGTGAGTAAATGGTGCTGAGTTCCACTGCCATCTTGTCTGGTAGTATTCATATGCTGAAGCATTATCAAAGGATAACTGTAAATAAAAGGAAATAATTCAAACTCTCACACATGTAGTTTCAAAGTGGAATCTAGAGATTAACTTTATTGACTCACAGTAATGCTAAAAAGAGCTGCATGTTTAAATCCTCAAGCATTACTGTTATTCCACCACACTCTCACTGGGGTTTCCTAGAACTTATCATCTATGTTCTTCTGTGAATGTAGTTTAGCAAGTGTTTATAGATTAAAGATATGAGATTTAGATAAGTGTTTAGGTTTCCTACAGATGAAATATCATAAGGCTGGAGGGGAGAGGACAGAAAGAAGATTTAGGCTGCCCTTCAAATTCTGTTGGACTGCAAGTGGAGTTAGAACACAAGGATGACCTAAACCCCTTGCAAAATAATAATCTATAGTCTTCTTCTGAGCTCTGTGTGAGGTAACACAGTCCTGTTTTTCTGTGGCAAAAGCTGTTTTCAGACTTTTTTTGTGCTTGCTCATTTTCCAATTATACTTAATTGACATTATTTCGGATAATGGAAAAAGTTAAACCTGATCTTCCATCATTTTGGTAATGTGTTCTTTTTTTAATTATTGTCATTGGTTTGGGATTTTAATTTGCATTTTAATAAGTTTAATTAAACAATCAGTGAATATTTATTGTTAGAACAATTAGTTTGCAACTTTCAAAAAAGTACTGAAAAAAAAATTATTCCAACCAGCAGTCCAGGTGAGAATAAATACTGCTGTTGTGCAATGAATTTTGAAAGAAGCATATTATCTTTCTGTATAAACCTGAATATGAAGGAAAATCTAAAAACTGTTTGTAGCAAGGAAATTAAATCAGACCTTTATGATCAAGACTGCACAATCCACAAGGCATACAGTAAGATAAGCCACTGAGTTTAGGTCGACTGATCAAAAATATTTGACTGTAAGATGTTAACAAACTAGGTTACTACTTTATAGGCAACAGATTTTTCGTGTAGGAAGCAAAGCTGGCTGGAACTACGCTCCTGACATTTCTGCTTATACAGAACCGTGTGAAAGTTTAAGATTGTCTTGCAATTAATAATTTTTCCACGAGATGGCATAAGAAATCAATTGTTCTCTTCCTATAACAGCAGTGTTATTTTCTGTATTTTGATTCTGACAGACAGGTATGCCCTAATAGCCTACTAAGCAATTACAATATAATGTTCCCAGCTGAGAGTTTGGAATTTGTTATTGTACATTAATAACTGAGAGATAAGCGTGTGGCAAGGGGAGCACTTCTTATTATTTGTTGACTAGGGGACACAGAACAGTATTACTGTAGCTGAATTGTTTTTAACTAATATACATAAATATTCATGGAACTCACATGAATTAAATTACAAAGGCATCTGTTACACCATGAGGGACTTAGTGCTACAATGGGCACTTAATGCTCAATTGGAAAACAAATTCTAAAAAAACCCTCTCAACCCAGTGCCTCTTCATGTGGCTAAGGTAGTAAAATTTATAATAAATCCCTAGTGGAATCCACTGAAATATTAAGCATAATGAGATTATGGGGGAAAAAAAAAAAAGAAAAAGGAAAAGGATAGGCAGTGGTAGTTTCAGTCTGAATTTTTTGCAATTTCCACTAAAAGATACCTTCATAGCTGGATACCATGAAACGTCACAGTCTATCTTGTCGACTAGGAATTGTTTGAAGAAGTAGTAGAGAATATGGTAAGAGTACAGTTTACAACAGGTAAACATGTAAGCATGGTCTAAAGGGCATCCATGCAAAATAACAGTGGCTTTTGATCAAGCTTTCTCCTATCTTCCTGAAGTGAAGTAGCCAGTCTAAGGCTTGCCTTTAGAGATGTAACATCACTGGGCTATTCGCAGCCATCAGTTCCTGGCGCGTTGGTGTCCACATCTGCGTTCTCCAGATTGCAGAAGGATTTTCTTCTTTTACAGAAGAAACACTAAAACGTGAATATTTTTATTGGAATTGTTCTTCCTATTTAAAATGGCCACACTGGCAACAGAGGAAATCAACCTCCCTTTTGTTCTATAGCTAGATGAGATCCAGTAATGAGTGATTTCCTTCTTTCCCAGTCCTGCTGGTATTACTGGTCTGATTGCAGAGCCTGAATGGGACATAAGCCCTGAAGGTGTTGTTCACAGTTTGTGATCCAGAGTTCTGGCACTTTATGGTGGTTTGTTTAGTTCCACTCCAGAGCAAATGTAGGAAGACTGGTCAATGGAATGACAGAGGTTTTTATCAGCTTGCTTTGCAGACCATGAGAACATAGGTGGGGTGGGAGGAATAAGATTTTTTTTGTTTCTCTAGAAGGCAGATATTCCAGTTTTAAAAGTGTTTTGCATACTGAGCCATCTAAGTGTCACTGACATCATTGATACTACTAGGACTCACAGAGGTTCTTACAGGAGTAAGTCAGCTCATAGCAAAAGTGCATCTGTCTCTCTAGGAATTAGTTTTGTCATGGCTTACATTTGACCACTATGATGTCATACAGTGAGGTGAATGAGTATGATATAAAGGCTTAGAGTCCTGAAGTGCCATAATTCATTTATTGTTCTTTTTTTTTTGACTTGAGAAAATTTAGGTTATATACAATTGTTTTAGTGAGACACATTACCACATGCAATATTACAAATATGCTCAATTATGCTAGCTTTAGGCAAATTGCCTGTCTAAATAGGATTACTGAGAAAGTGAATGTAGGACATGCCTGAACTAAAGCAAATGCAGTGAAATGTTTCAGTGTATGAAAATCTCTAATTCTTTTGGATTCCTGAATTATAGTACATTAATTACAGAGTTACTTTATTACAAAACCTGAAATTTTTTGAATTCTTTAAGCATAGTCCTTTTCTTATGATATATATACAATAAAGTAAATTTCAGCCCTGGACAAAAAGTCAAGGCAAAATCTCCTTGCCACAGGAACGGCGCTCAGTGCTTCATTTTAATTTAAATGCTAGTCGGGGTGAACTTCATTCTAAATGCAGCATTATAATATTGTAGTACTTTGGACTTGGGTGTCTTATGCTACCTCCTGGGTTCTCCAAGAACTCTACCAATAATCCTTGGGATTGGAAAGTGAAGTAGGAGTGGTCACAATAAATGGACATGGATTAATTTGTCTTGCTATAAATGAAAACAGCCCTCTCTGTGTGCCTTCCCACAATATTTATTATCTCCTTTTGTGAGGGTTAATACTTGAAAAAAACGCATTTTTTTTTAGCCATACTCTACAGTGTTGTAGTTAAAGCGCATTATCATAGAGTATGCCGTCTTGCTCTATATTTCAGTATTGTGAAGGTTTCCATTTCTAAACCCAGTTTATAGCCTTTTTTTATCAGGATTTTTGTATCCTGCTTAATAGATAAAATTTATTACAGACTACAGTGACTGATGCAGTTTTCTAGCACTTCAGAGCTTCTAGATATCCAGATAATATAGTCTTAGTGAACCATAGTTCTCCTCAGAATATACCAACTGTATTTAAAGTATGGATTACCTAAATGAGTCGTTGAGTACAACTCAGTCCCACCCAAATCTCAGATGACCACCAAATTGTTTTTTGCTATACTACCTCAGTTCATTTAGATTTTCCCACCTCTTAGCATCTCTCTTCTTTAGTAAGGAAGCTAAGTCGCTGGTCCTCAGACCCTCCCCACTACATTTATTACACCAAGAGCTGGTTTCCTCCAGTCACTGGCTTCTGGCTCTTTTCATTTGAAGACTTGGGGTTGTTTGTTTTTCCCCTCTTTGTTCACTTTAATAGGTAGTGACTGTGGTGGCTAAGCTTTGGGGCATTCATGCTGAACTCTAGCTATAAATGGTTTACAAGGTGGTGTGGTTAAGACTAAAGATGTGAGATACTTTAATAGTGAAGACTGCCCTAAGTTTATGGAGGGATTTTACCACATTCTGAATATTTTTCTTTACCAGAACCTGACCAAATTTTGCCCAAATCCTTCCTTCCCCACAGCTTTTGCTTTTTTTTGACAATGATGAAATACAAAACTTGACACTTTCTTTGTTTGTTGTGACTGATTTTTTTTCTTTTCTTCACTAAAGAGAAACAAGTGACAGAGAGGAATGAATTTCGGGGAAATGATGTGAAGTGAAAGCAGCAGGTTTTGCATAGTTAGGGTAGGAGCTGTGACTGAAGGCCAAAAGCAAGAAAGGGGAACTCAGAGTGAGACCGAGCAAGCCTGCTGGAGTTGCGAGTTACACTTTCTGAGAATATCCTCAAATAAACTAGTTCAGTTTACAGTGGCAGGGGTTTTTTTGGAGTGGGGGTGAGGTGGGGGGTATAAATCCACATTCATTTTTTTCTCCTCTGTATTTGGAATGTGTAATCAACCACACCTTCTCAGTGTATTCCAGAGATAAGGAGTTTTTCTGGGAGCCACTTTCAGGGGCACAATAAAGTGCAAGGGTACTTCAGAAGTCTCCAAACATTTGAAGACTTTAACCAAGCTTGAACTAGACTGTGTGGAATATGTCCATCACCAGTTAAAGCTGTAATGAAAGAAATTCGAAGAGATATGGCTGCTTTCTTTGTGTTTTCAAATGAAAATACTCCCCAGCTTTCCTTTGTGCAGGAGTGTTTGGCCAGAATCCTTAGGGAAAAACTGAGCAGCCAAACCACATGCTAGTTTACTGAGATACTACTAGGTGAATGAATAAATAATGGGTAGATAAATAATTGAGTCTCAGATTTTTTTTTGATGTTGTAAACAAAGATTGAAAGTAGTCATTGGGGAAATCTTATTCGTCTTATCTAGTACTCAGGCTTCATTCTATTAGAAGTATTTTTTTCTGAAGTGACTATATGAATAAGCACATACTAGCTGTATTAATTCCATCTGTATTTCACAACTGTAGATCGTGCAAGCTGGGTTTTGTTTTGGCTGGGTAGAGAATACCCTGGGCTCAAGGTGGTTCTGAACATTAACCTGTCATCCAGCGTCTCTATGTGCCCTTCTTAAGGGTTTATAAAAAGTAAATAAGACTGTAACATTCTACTGTGTTCCAGTAGGGATTAATATAAAATCGGTTACACATGTTATATTCCAAGGTCTGAGAGCAGAGCCAGCAGAGAGAAAGCACTGGGTGGTAGTGCTTGCACTGATGAGAATGTCCTGGCAGGGCGGAGGGAAGCAAGGGTTTGCTCTCCACAGGCCTTTCCTCTCTGCATCGCCACAAAACCTAATTCCCTTGTGCTCTTTCCCTTTCCGCTATAAAGGACAGCAATGCTGAGACCTGCTCCCCCCCCCGCCGCCCCGGGATCAAGTTTCTCCTTTGCCTGTTGTGACCCAGAGACTGACATCTGTCTCCCCCAGCCCAGTGGGGAGCTCTAACCTAAAGTCTATTCTGAACTGAATTTTTCTCCAGCTGCTGCAGGAAAGGTACCAATCAATAGTTAAATATTCATGGACTCTTTGTGTTAAAGCATGTGTAAGATCTGTTAGGCAAGTCACTTAACACTTCTCTTTTAGTTTTATCAGCTGGTAAAATGAAGATTAGATCTTTGGGAACAGCTTGGTTTGAGTGCTGGCCCATCCTATGAGAAGGGAACCTTAATTGTGGTGGTGGCAAGTTGTGGGCTGACCTGATTTCTGCCCAGATGACTCTCTTACCCTCTGCCTTTAATCTCCCTGTCACATCACAAGACGGAGGTAAACCTATAGCCCCAGGCATTGTGTGGGAAGAGGTTTTACAGGCACATTAGCCCATAATCTCTGGCACCCATGCCACAGCCTTGGCACCCTGAGCTCTGTCTGCCCTGTAGCTCCTCTGCCACTCCCTGAGCCCTGTGGAGTCATGCAGCACCAGGGGTGGAGGGGACAAAAAGTAATGCCTCCCCTTCCCAGGCCCCGTCTCTTGTATTTATACATGGTCTTCCCTTGGTGAGACATTGCGCACTTCCATTTCCAATCTGCAGTTCCCCTTTACAGGAAAGGGTCCAGGCAGAAAGCATTTAAAGGTGGGGAAACGAATTCATATCTAGGGTCTGTGTGGCCAGTAGATATTGTCATAATACCCATAATTCCCTTTAATTAATGACAGGTTTTTAATGATGACAACAAGAACAAACTCTGAGTTTCAGAGTCTGCAATGGACTCTGCGCTGCAAAGACTGTGGCTTCTGTTTCTTAAATGACAATGTGAAAGTAAGAGTGAAAATAAAAATTTTTGAAGCAGTAAACCATAGGCTACATTCAGTGGGAAGTGGGTATATATACACTGATATACTGTACATATATACACGTATGTGTGTGTTGACTTCTATGTGCATGTTTATATATGTATGTACTTCTATAGTGTGTGTTTCAGGCACGTAATTGCGCACCTAGAAACATTGGGTCCTTTTTAGGCAAAGCATGTTGAAGCAGGACATTTCTCTCTTTAGCTAGGAAGAAAATTCCACTTAACAACAGATTGGACGTGGTTTCTCTGTTCCCAGACACTGTTGCCTTTTCTGTGTAGTATTTGCTATTCCTATTTCCATCAAGTATTCCTCACTTCAGAAAGCAATTTGGAACAACCTGGATGAAAGCCACCAAATAGAAATATACTTTAAGGGAAAAAGAACTTTAAAAGAGTTGTAGTTTCATCCTCTTAGAACAAAGTGCTTATAACAATGTGTTTGGAAAACCTATTGGGCTTATGGCACTTACTTTCAGGAAAGAAAGACAATGTCTTTTGTGTTACTCACATTTATCTGCCAAGGCTCTTATGAGAGATCACAGGAGACCTTTCTTTCAAGGCTGTAGATTATACAAACAGACTATTTTGTATAATCTTAGAGACGAACTAAATGGGAGCTCAAACTGCTGAGTGCCCCTGAAAATCAGGCCAATTTTGCTTAGGTACTTCACTTGCATTTTCTCACACAATAGAATCTTTGGCTTGAATCTTTTAAATATCTTGTGAGCACTGCTACAAACCTGAATCTGTCTCAGAATATTTTTTTCTGGAGTTTTTTCAGCTGCATGTCTCTGGATATTTAGTTGTTATTTTAGTATTTCATGGCAACTTAAGCAGTAACAGCTAGTAACGTGTGAATTGTAGGGTGCTGCTTGTTTTACATCTGTCTTCTAAGCAAGTCAGACTGTGCATACACACAGTGGATATAATGAGATGAGGTGAGTATCAGCAACTGCAAAAAGCATTCCTTTCTACTTGTACTCTTCTCCCTTAGTATGCAGGTCATGTACAATGCATGGTGCAGAGTCATTGATGTAATTGCCAAGTTTCCAGCATCATGTTATGATTCATCTATAAAGAGTCAGTTATCGGAAAACCTACCAAATAACAGCCCTATTTTAGACCAGTCTAAGACACAGGAGATTCAACATCATTTTGTTGCACCTACAGAACAAAAAATATATGTGGTCCTGACTTCTTTGAAAATTAGTATCGTCCTTTGCAGAAAGAAAAGGATCATCTCACAAGACTTTAAGGTAGTCCAAGGCATTTTTTTTCCCAGGTAGATCGATTTACATCAACAAGCAAGCAAACTTGATATAAATTGTTTCAGTTTTTTGGTTTTTTTTGTTTTTTTTTTTGTAATAGTAATTTTAGTTTCTTAAAGAACATTAGGTTGTTGTTGTTTGGTAAGAACCAAAACATTTTGATTAGCAAATTAATGAACTTAGCATTGAGATTTATATGTAAGGCTAACAAAAAGCCTATAATATACCTGTGCATGTTTATTTAAGCAGTTTGTAGCTTATTATGTTAAAAATGGTCAATGGTGCAATTCTAACTTACTTGGTGATTATTCTTTTCTTTACGGTTGATGTCAAATTGCTTTTGAATAGAGCTGGAATTCAATTAAAATGAACACAAATGGCATTTTAAAAGTATTTCTATTAACCAGTAGCAGTATTATAAATGTGTTGGGTACGTAATCCATTTTCTAAAGTTAAAATATGTTTTAGACACTAAATGAATGTATCTAGTCAAGCAAGAAAGCATTATCTACAGAAATGGAAATGAAAGGATTGTTTCTGATGACCAAGAATTTCTGCTGCTGGTAGATCTCAGGTTCTCCAGTCTAGTTTCATAGGAACAGAAACAGCTCTAAGTTTTGGTGTTGCTTTTTTTCATATCTCATTCAGGTTATCAGTAGTTTCATGCATTAGACTGAATTAGTTGAATAAACTGAAGAAAGTGTTTTCTCTGTAGTGGCAGAAGAGTTTCTCATCATCCCAGTCTGATTAGGGGAGCTGCCTGGTTCAACAGTTGGGTCTTTAAAACTTTGGCACCAAACAGGTATTGTTTCTTTCTTGAAAAAGGGAATTTTGTGAGCTTAAAAGCTTTGTGTTCTAATTTGCAATTCTCTATGCAGTCTCCTCACAATTCTGATATTCTCTTGAGATTGTTTTGATTTCGCAATATATAAGTGAATATCACAGTATAAAAGCTGTCTTTCCAAATGTAGAGATGCAAAATATTAATTGTGTTTGGTCTGGTGTAGATTTGAGAGTAATTAGTTTTAGATAAAGTTTAAAATTATTTCATATGCTCTGAATTTCATGCATGTATGAATCACCAAAATTAGAGAAACTTGAGGAAATTATGAAGTTGCACACATTTTTTGACAAGTATAAGTACCTTCCCTAAGCGTATTTATCATGTAGGCCAACTTCTAGGTAAATCAATGAACCTTAGATAAGATTTAGGCTTTTAAGCAAGTAAATTCTAAGTATTTTTATGTAAGTGTGGCCTTAGAAGTTTATCTTGATAATATTCAGGTTTTAATGAAGTAAGTTCTATGTAATTTTTTGCAGTTGTTGCCTTTTGACTTTACCTGCAAGCAGAGTTCTGCAGATAATGAATGTGTCAATTTTGTGACTGGACAATAAAATAAAACTAATTCTTACTGAACTGAAATCTTCTCTTTGACAGGAATTTTCATTTAAAACTAAATAAATTGAAATTATGAAAGCTTTGTTTCAAGATAAAGCACTGAAATATTGCATTTACTTTAAAATTTTCAAATTCTGTTGTATTTGGTATTTCTTATGCTTGAGGTCATTTGCACACTCTTCATCAATCTGAAATGGCATTTCTCAGTGCAGTTCATCTGAAAAATGTTCCCTGGTTCTTCCTGTGAAGTGCATTGTATTATGTTGCCTTGATTTGCCTGAACATAATTTACTTTCTGCAAACAAACTATGTGCATAGGAAGTTCCTCATATTTATTAATGCACTCTTAACTAGCATGCTTCAAAAGAAGGACAACGTAAGTGTATTTAATTTGGGAAAGCGTCTCATATTAGATACATTAGAAGCAGCATGGGAACTTTCTTGAAAATATAAATATAACTTTTTTCTATTAAAAAGGCAACAAGATATAAACAGGAGGCTTCTCTTTTAGAGAAAATAGGAGGTTGGCCTTTTGCATTTCCCCTTCACCAAGAAAAAGTATAACATACTTGGCATCTGTTCCTGATGATTAATTTATAAAGCATTAGTATGAAAAGGCTGTGTGAAGCTGTATTTAAGGAATGAAATATGTTCTGATGAAAAAAATGCTTTTGAGGCCTTCTGACCGCTGTGTTTTTGGCAATTACAAAAGTGCTAAATTTTTAAAAGGAAATATACATAACACCTTGCTTCTGAAGAACAACAGAAATTATACAAAAACAGTTAGTATGAAAATAAATAACAAGATAAAATATTCCTTTCTCATAAAACAGCTAACTAAAAGTGATGTTGAAATATACTGTGGTTTGTTCTCAGCATTTTATGTACCAGGTCCAGTATGGGAGGAAGACTGGGGCCTCTCCTTCATAGACTGAGAACTCAGCTTGAAAGAATGTAAGGTTTTGAGCCTAAAAGTCCCTTTTCCTCCAACTCTGCTTGCTTGCTAAAATTTGACATTTGGACAACAGCAATAGCCTGAATGTTTTCCGTACTGTAATGACAAATAACTTACCTGGGTGCGATCTCCTGATCCTTGACCATAGCGCATGAGAGCAGAGAGGGGACTTTGCTGATGTGGGTAGGGGTTTGGGATGCTTGACAGATATATGATACTGTATGGATACTTACCTGAAAAATCTTGTTCCCTCACAAAACAAAGAAACAGAAGAAATGGTGGCCAGCAGCAGATGCCCAAGATATGAAGAGGTACTTTTCCAGAATAATCCTTTGGCTTTCAGTGGTTTGTGGTTTGCAGATCACTGGGGTTTTTTGTGTCCCTTTGTCAGTTTGTCTGATAGCATCTTCAACCTCCTGTGGCAAGGAATTCAACCACTGAACTCATACATGTTGTATGAAGAAGTATCTTCTCCTGTTTGCTTTGAAATTGCCGCCTACTAGCTTCATATGATGTTCATCAGTTCTTGAACAGGGAAGAATTATTCAATACATTTCCACTGCTTGTGGTCATATAAAAATTATAATATGCCGTGTCTGATCTCTTATGTGGCTCATCATAAGCAGGCAGTATAGTTATTCCTACCTGAACAAATATAAGACCCTCAAGTTGAGAATCTGTGTAGTAAAAAATCCAATACAGATGTGTTACAAGGTTGCCCTTCAAACTTTTTTTTGTGTAAAGTAAGGAGACCAAGACTATGTCTGGCTTTTGAATTTTCCAGCAGAATATTTTAGTATGTGACAAATATCATCTGGTTGAACCACCATTGGTTCAACACCTAAATGTAGAAATCTTGCTAGCTTAGGCACTCAGATTTGAAAACTGGGTTTCCGTGAATCATTTACTTTAATGACTCTTAATTGCCTCAGATTTAATTCTTTTTTAAATGACCAAAAAAGGGCGTTATCCACTTTAAATTCCAAAGGTTATCTGTATTGAGTGAGTTAATGCTAATGGAAATGTATATTATGTGGTAATGACTGTAATTATTACATCTAAGGACTCAGGAATCTGTTTTTAACATGGTTTCCTGAGGAAATTATGATTATGCAATCTCTACTTGTCTGTCTTCCTTTTTGCTTAAGAACTTTTAATCTGTTGGCAAATTTTTACCAACTTTGGAGGAATAGAAGTCTCAAAGATGTTTTCTTAGAATGTCTGTTGAAACCAGTGTCTAAACAAGAGACAGGGAGGGTGGGAAGAGAGAGGGACTTGAGTCACAGTAATAGAGGAGTTTTCTCTGCAAAGATACAGTGTGCTTGGCAGAAGTGATCCAGTCAATCAATGTACATGTGTAGACTGGCTGGTACTGTAAGCATATACTTAGCTCCAGATGAGCTGTTATGATATGCCCTGTCTCTGACCTGTTAGAAGACACTCAGGAGAGCAGTATGGGAGAAAAGTCTGTAATAGGTACAAAGTTTAGCTGGTCATGGCAACTTGGACATTATTCCTTCTGTTGCTTAGAGGCCAAACGGCTTTGCCTGATGCTCTAAAATCCATGGTGAGGTATGGAAAGAAGATGCAAAGAGGAGAAATGTAAAAAAAACAACAACAAAAGCAAAAGTAGGATTTCAAATGGTCTCCTAAAATGATGAATGTATCATCCTTTTAATATAAGGATATTCACAGCAGATTGATTCCTGCATGGATGAGAAGGCATTTTCTTTCTAAATGGACCTCTTTCAAGCTATAGAAGGGCTTGGAATAGGTACCTTCTACTTCATATGCTTATCTTTAAGGTTTTGGGAGCGTTTTTGCATACCTGTATATCTATCTGAAGAGGAATTGGAAGCTCAAGGTCACAGGCTCTTCATTCACATGTTCTACTAAAGCTTGGTTTATTCAGAATTGACTTTGAGAGAGCAGACTTAGGTATATGATATAACTTTTTTTTTTCATACTGTAAGTATTTTAAATATCTCAGGTTTGAGAACATGCCACTCTTTGAAAAGTCTGTTTCCAACCTGTTCATGAATGAGATCCCATGGCTAAGGCAACAAGGTAAAAGCTAATGGTAGCTAGAAGATGATAATTCACTGCAAAAGGCATCAATAGAGCAGGCTTACAGTAGAGCAGGCAATCCTACCCTACTACATATAAGAAAGCTCACCATACAAATCTGCCACTAACATTAACAGTATACCCACCTTTCTGCTTAATAAGCATCAGCGGAGGTGCCAAGGCTTGAAAGATGTATGTAGGAAAGCCTGTAGCAGAGTTCTGGTGGAGCATCTCAACAGAAACATTTGCTTTAGGGAAGATAATGCTGGTGTTTTGGGTTCCACATGCTTTATGTGCCCATGTTACAGACTTCATAAGTATTTTTACAAAATCAAAGGTGTGAGTTTTGTAAACATCAAACCACATCACACAGATTTCAGTTGCTCAACAAAGTAAGTTCACAAAACTGATCTGCAGCAATACGTTGAATGTATATGAAATCTCTAATATGTACTTTGCAGACTGATAGTCCTAAAACCAACTTTTGCTAGCAAAAGATCTGTTTTAAAGTAGGTACACCATCCAGAGCATGAGTACAAGCACCTGCGACTCCTTTCCTTGGAAACTGGACTGACGCTATGTGAAAGGTAGGCAGGCTCTAACCCAGAGTATGGGTACAGCTTACCAGGATAGTTTACTTTAAGCAAAAAGGCAACCAGGTGATAAGTTTACACTGGATGGGATTAGGCCTTAGTTTTCAACATAAGAGAAGCTGGAAATACTCAACTTTCCCTTCCTTAATGAATCAAGATGACAAGGAAATGTGTTGAAATGATCACTGGCTCAAATGAGAGGTATGCATATATGTAGAAGGAAACTTGATGAGCCAGTGACATGACATGCACCTCCTTGGTCTTCTGACTGGTGGTGTCAGGTATGTGCCTCAGAGGAGACATGGCACAGCTGTACTGAAAGATGGGGCTATTTCTCATCACACCATAAAAACTCTCTTCCTTTAAGGACCGTGCTCTGGGGCTGGCTGACTCTGTGTGGTTTAGTATATTCCTTTGGGGTTACATCCACTATTTCAATCTGTGAGAAAAATTGAGCCTTGGTCTCCTTTTAGGGGAGGACTTTTGTGGCTTAGCTCAAGCCTGGACCACGGCTGTAGAGCCTGGTGGTGCTACAAGTGGCAGAGACCTGTGCACTGCTGGGAGAAGAGCCACCAAGCCTGGTGCCATCCTACGCATGGCCCCTCATGCTGTGGCCAGGTCGCCTTCTGCACACTGTCACTCACTGTAACAAGAAGCTTGGAACTTTGCAGGTGTACCTTCAAAGTCATTAAGGAAGACATAATGGCGTTGGAAAGCAAAGGATCTCAGGATCACAATTTAGATACCTAACTTCTTGCTAAATTCTACTGTAGCCCATCTCTTACTGGATACGGCCTATAACCTCAATAAGCTATTTTGGTGCCTCTTTAAATACAGTGAGGACACAGATGATCATATTTTTCTACCTCCTATCTTTTCCCTCCCTTTTAGACTTTCTCAAGATACTCTTGAAAAGCTTTTCAAGGGCAAGTGAAAGTAGACTAAAATTATACTTTGAATAGAATGGCATGAATCACACACAACTATTCAGATGAAATTTTAGTTGTATAAGCAATTTTTTCCAGTGATGTCGTCTTCAACTCAGGAGCCAAATGAGAAAATATTTGTGCATCCTGTGTTCTTGATATATAAAGCAATGACACTGCTGGTGTAAAATGGGATTAAAATACAGTTTCAATATTTTTTATATGGTCTGCTTTCTTTACAATGTGTTTAACTTTCTCAGACATTATTGTGTGCATTATGGAAAGTGAAGGCAAAAACCTACAATATATCTCTTTACAGAAATAATCACTCTACAAAGCCTATCCCCTTCAGAAAATGTATCATCAATCCATATGCACTAAGTGCTTCAGAAGTACAGCCATGTACAGTTGATAACAGCTGAAAATAGTTCCACATATCTTCTTACCATTTTAGAGTTAATGTGTCAATTATGTATTATAGATTTGAATTTCAAGGGGGCGATTATTATTGCATGATAAAAACATTTCTGGACAGGATTATGGAACATAAAATTCAGCTCAGGATTGCCTTGATATACAGTATGTATAAAAAAGTAAATCCAATCAGGTTGATCATTTCTTTTCAACATGAATTGTTTAGAAAAGGGAAGAAATGTTTTGCTGGGCAAGGCAAAACAGAATGCATTTAAAAAGAGATTTTTCCAGCTTTCATTCTTCAGCATGGAATGTTGAAAAAATAAAATGTGATTGCATAAAGGAAAAGTTAATATGTGTTATATTCTCTGCTTTTGGAAATGCTCAGATAGTTCAGAATATATGTAACCATCAATGAACTCCATGCCTGTGCATCCCAGCTGTACTTCAGTACATCCAGCTGCATTTTATGGCATGAATTAGATTTGAGTCTGTCTCATTTTCATCCATGCGCTAAATTGTAGTCTGCAGACTGAAACTAATTCACAAACATTTATTTTGAAAATGAAATTCACACACCAAAACCTAAAGGGTGAAAACCTACACCACAAAATCTTAAAACAGCTAGGATGCATGTGCTTAGCTGAAGCATCTCTGACAAAAGACTGGTTTCTAGCTATGTGCCTAGATGGATACAGGGACTTTAGTATATGCAGTCCACCCTGCACTTTAATATGTATGATCTGCTTTGCCACATCTTAGTTATACTTGAATTTTTAAAAATGTGTTCAGACTTTAGTGTGTGTATGAAATATGAATGCTAGCAGGAATGCAAACCCTTTTCTTATTCACATTTCCTTTGAAGAGCAGCAAGGTCACTGAGGTAGAATTTAATATAAAGGAAGGGATAATTAACATCGCACTATGAAATGCTGTTTGTCCGTGGAGGTATGCTGATTGAGACACTTACTGGGTTTCTAGTAAATGCTGGATGCTAAGGGTCTGTAAAGATGCTTTTACTCATTTAGCACCTCCATTGCCTAGTGTCCCTCTAACAAGATGCTGTTCTGCTCTCCTGATGCCTGCATGTCAAAAAAGTGGCCTAGGGATAGATTTCACTTCTAAGTACTAACAAAAGTCATGGGTTTTGTTTTGTATTAAAACTGTTTCATGCTTCCACGATGTAACTCCTTGAACAAGATTTTTGGTTATGTGACATTTTATAAACATAGACTGTATGTCATGTCTTTGCTCATCCAGTCACTGTGGAAGGACTATGCAAATACCACACACAGTACTTTGTACAGCATGTAGTGTGCCAATAGTGACTTTCATAAGATCTCTCTCATGGCAGTGTAAAGTCATCAGGCTTAAAAGCCAGCTTTATTTGATGCTATAAAGTTGATGATAAGTCCAAAGGAAATCAAAAGGTGGAATTTTAAAAAAGTCAGATCTGAACTCTGTGGGTTGCTCTTACCCCTGCTCTGGGTTCTTTGTTAATACAGTAATGCCAATATCATGGGTCCTGGGGGGCTGGGGACATCCACCAGCCAAAAGTCACTGCACCAACACAATACAGAGGTCATTTTGCAGGGTATTGCGATGTCAAGCACTGTGTCTTTCTTGAAAGTCAGCAGTCTCTGGAGGAGAAAGTACTGATGAGACAATACTGACCAGTGTGCCAAGGACACAGCCACCCTGAATATTTCACCAAGCATTCTTACAAAGGAGGTGGCTGCTGCCCCTTCCCTGGACACTCCTTCCATGTCTCAGAGCAGTGCCAGGAAAAGCTGGATGGTGCTGACTGGAAAAGCAATGGCTGGTGTAGCCAGCTGTGTGGAGGCAGGAGTCAGCCCCAGGAAGGGATGGTGAAAGGATGGGCCAGATCGTGGGTGACCCAGAGAGGCAAGAACAGCTTAGGATGATGCATGGGAGGAAGTAAAGCTGCAGCTTTACTTTTCAGTGAGAAAAATGGGCAGGTCAGAAGGAAAGGCTGTGAATGAATGTGGAAGGTGTGTTGCAGCATTTGTCAAGAGCTGAGAGAAAGATCTGTCAGTGGCTGAGCTGTAAAAAAGGAGTCTGGACATAATTTTTAAGAGTGTGGATGAGCAGAAGGAGAAAAATGTTTCTTTATAATAACACTATCATGTGAAAAAAACTGAAGCCAAACTGACATCTAATTAATTGGAATCAAATTTCTTGCAGGTCAACTTACTTTGTAATACAAATGTTAGATTGTCTCCACAAGAAGCTGGCTGAATTTGAGTCTGTTTCGGCACTGAAACAAAGTGGAACGATGATTAGGAAAATGAAAGGTGTCTGTAGAAGGTGCATTGCTGCTGACAAAGCTGTGTGGTGGAAAAGCTCAGTGAGCTCTTAAAAATTTTGCTTGTTAACAGTTTTTATGTGCACTTCAGCATGTTATTTGCCATTCATATCCTGTATGACAGTCCCATATTTTAAAAAATTGATAAATTAGTTCTAAGCACTGATGTTTTGCAGTATGGGATATGCTTC
This sequence comes from Haliaeetus leucocephalus, assembly GCF_000737465.1. Classification (NCBI taxonomy): domain Eukaryota; kingdom Metazoa; phylum Chordata; class Aves; order Accipitriformes; family Accipitridae; genus Haliaeetus; species Haliaeetus leucocephalus. The sequence goes on along the minus strand of NW_010972687.1, from coordinate 11,600,896 downwards.
TCAATTGTTTGACCATCACTCCATTTAGGAAGTATGCAACAACTGTACAGAGGGAACAGGTTAGGGAATATTTTTTGGTTTTCTCTTCTGGACCTCAAGAGGAGTCATTTCTACTGAGATCCCTGTGGACTGATGACAAAGAATGGCATGATTATTTGTTATAACCAGTATCCTAGCATACAGCAGTAATTCTATTATTTCTCTGTCACTTAGCAGCCTTTGTTTGGATTTGAATCGCAGTGAATTTTTAAAATGTATAAATTTGTTATGGAGCTTTAATATTGACTTGTGCTGCATAGTTCTAATTAAGTATTCCCAGAAATGCACTAAAATGGCATTGTGTTTGTTGTGTTCCTGGGTTTGGTAGTTGGTTTTTTAAGGGGAAAAAAACCCTTAGCTGTTATTTCCCACTCACCTAAAAGCTCTTTTGTGATTACAATCCATATTATTCAGGCTCATACTGACCACACAGTAAATAATGTTCAATTGCCTTTGATTACAAAGAAGAAAAAGATATCTCTGGCAAGTACGTATTTTTTAGCACTGCTGTAAAATACAAGAAGAGCACTTGCTGATTCCCTAATCCCTTGGGATCACACAAAATCTAAGATTCTTAACCACGTTTATCAGATTCAAATATTGCAGTGTTGGACAGGGGGAGCAGTGGCTTATGGAGAAAATGAATGTTTCAGGCAAGAACAATTGTATTTCTTTTTTTCTGTAATGGGGAATAAAGAATGTGAAGGAGCATAATACATCAATTTTTAAGGGGTGGGGAAAGAATGATGACTGTAGTTTGGAATCACGAGTCTGGAGAAATGTGAGAAGCTAGAAAAGACCTTTGAAAGCTTGAAAAATTATTTTCATTGTGCAGATATTACCGTCTCTAAATAAATTCCAAGATTCCCAGGCACCTCTATTCAAATATCCAGAAAAAGATTTTCTGGACTTTCCTGTGAATATCCAAGGCAGTCTGTAGCTTCAGTGACATTTTAAACTAGACAGGCCATAGAAGGTTCTGTAGGAAAAATCCAGCACTTTTTGTCCAGCCCTTTTCTTTTGGAGACTAACCCCCAGAAGACCTAATGGTGTCCTCTCTTCCTAACCACTGTTACAGCATTTCTGTAGGTAAAGTTCAGTATACTGATATGAAGAATATCAATCTGTCCATTTTTCTTTCATGCTGAGCCCTTTTCATTTGGGACTTATCATGATGGGGAAAAGGTGGCCAAAGATTCCTTTGATGGTGAGTTCAGCTTTCCTAAGTACAGAGTACAAATCTTCTGAAGAGGGAAATATTTTTCCTGGTTTCTCTTTTCTCCTACAAGCATCTGTACCGTAAACTAAAGTGTCCACAGGGCAGCTAAACAGACAGTTCAATATCTAATCTAGAGAGAAGGGCAATGCTTCTATGGTCTTTGCATTTCCAATTTCAGGCCATAAACCTTTCCAAATTAAGAGAAAAAAATCTGTGGGGTCAGAACTTATGAGGCAAAGAACAAAACCTCGACCCAGGTCTTTATCTAGAACATCTAATCAGATCTGAGGAAAAACTAATCCTTAAAAAAGAAGCCTCAGCAGTGGATATAACAAAGAAAAACAAATCTGTTGGCAGTAAAGACAGACTTTATAGTCTGTAAGTTTACTGTTTTGATGTTGTTAACCATTTAAACAAGGTCTCTCTTATTAAGAAAGGGAGGTCTGAAGTGCTTAATATTTTTGGATTCCCATAAAATAAAAGAGGAGGATCATACAATTGCTTGTGTTTTCATTTTCTAGTCAAACAGAGGAAGGTATACTTTTTTATGCTAGTTGATCATTTGAGCCTTAGCTCAAATAATCCTGCTCCTATTTCAAGGTCCAGAAAGAATCACGTACACCCAAAGCAGGAGTAAAGCTAATCTGAGTTGCAGCTGGAAAGGGGCTCATACAGGATTCCTCTCAGTGCCAGAGATCAGATATAAATTATGACAAACTCCTCTTGCAAGAAGCTATGGTCTTGATTTTTTCATCAGTAAAATGAGATGATGAAAAGAGTACCATTCCCCAATACCTAAGAGGGTGTTCTTAAGATTATTTGTTTGCAGTAGCTGGAAATGTGAATCATTGTATTTTTATTAAGATATAGGTCACTTGACTAAACACATTATTTTCTTCTAATATACTATAAGACTGGATTTATGGGTACTTAGTAGTCTGTGAATTCGCATCCTCTGTAACAAATATTCATGTTCGCTTTTAGCTGCAATGCTTAGAATTGCTGTGTTTGTATGGATGGAAAAAGAACAAATCTCGTGCAGTTGCCAGAGACCTGCTTATTTCAAAACATAAAACCTGAGCATTTCACTTAGATCAGCAGTAGGGTCTCTAACAGCCTGTGCAGGAAGTCATAATTCTGGGAGCAGAAAATTAAACTGCCGCTGTACTTGCCTGGCCAAGCGCTTGCGGACGCTCCAGAAGCAGGTTCAACATGCAGAGGCAGGGCTTCTTGCTCCCATTAAGCATTTCAAACATCTGTCCCCAGTGTTGAAAGCTCTGTGCTGGCATCTGTTGAATAGCAGATCATTTGCAGTGTTGTACGTCATGGGCTTAGCTCATCCCAGTTTTGATAATCTCTTTATTCCCTGCATGCCTACCATGATCTGAGATCTGCTGACACAGGATTTCTGTGGTTCATAACTCCCATCTCAAGACACAGAATATGGCTTTAGGGCTTGTACTGCTTTATGCTTTCCTGTTTTGAAGTTCATTCCCACCTGATGAGGTTAAATCTTGACGGTTGTTTTGATATTCAAGCACTTCTTTCTGGTGAAGGCTTATTGTCACTGCTTACTCTACAGTGAGTGGAAATAGATTTCCAAATCTCATCGTGGGACTGGGACCCAGAAATGCCTAACCTTTAATCCCAGGTACTGAAAATGCGATCCATGGCTTGAGCATGAAAGGTCATGTTATTACATAAATTCTACACCTTCTGTTTCTTTCTTAGCAAAATAGGCATCACATCTCATGAGCATTTCAATGAACAGTTTTGCTGTTTTGGATATAGAGTATTTTGTTCATCTACTGGGCAAGAAATGTCACTTTTACATTAAGATAGCACCAGACCTCTGAGGGAGTATCTGAGCTCCAAATTCACACGCTTGTTAAATGTTTTGATTGTTCTCCTTTGCTAGAGTGCCCTGAGATGCATGGAGACCTGGTTTTTAATAAATACTACTATCTTTATAACCCTGTTTAAAGTCTTTGTATGTTCTTATCTGGTTTTGTAATCTTTACTGCATTCTTAAGTAGCCCTTTTGTCAGGAGATTGGTAATCTTGAGCAAAAGGCTCTCATATAAACAGAAATTCTCTTAATTGCCCCCTGGACCAGCTTGCAGCCTTTTCATGTGGCTTGGCTGGGTGATTTCCACTGTCTGACCCATTTAGGGAGGGGATCTTCTGACCTAACATACATACTCTTGTTGGCAGATGAAGCTTTGTAGTATACATTCCTGGACAACAAAAAGTGTCACTGGGAGGCTGGGGTCAGAACACATTTCCTTATACTCGGGTTACAGAGGCACTGATTGTGGTTATCTTGCAGGGTGCTTCCCAAGCCAGCACGTAGGGGACCCAGATCCATGACTGTGACTCCCAGGCACCAGGATAATGTAAAAAGAAATGGGAATTAAGAATGTGGAAGAGATGTTGCTATTATCTACAGTCTGAACACGACAAATTCAAGAAATTCAGACTTACTCTTTAGACGTCCTGAAGCAATGTGCTAGGGTTGTGATCTGTCTGAAAAACTGACGCACCACTACATGTGTAAAGACTCACTGTTGCAAAGCCTACAAAGACTTTCACATTTGCCAGTTACCCTATAACTGCTTTAAGAAAAGCTAAGTTAAAAGAACATAAAATAATTTCTCTGACAGAATCCAAATGTAGGTCATGAGATGCCAATATTTGCAGAAGCAAGTGAGCGGCAATGAAAAGAGAATAAAGTCTACCTACCTACTAGATTAGATCCAGAAGTGTCTTTTACTTGATATTGTCCAGCTGATAGCTGGTTATGATGCTTCACACCTGCGTGACTTAGTCTGTGGTTCTGGGGTCAGTTCTTATATATCTATTTTCCATTTACAGATGGTAGAAGGTATTTGGGAGATCACGCTTTTTTGGTAATGATCCAAATGTATGCTATGTGCCTGTAAGAATGCCTTAGCCCTTAATCAGGTAAAAGTTTCAGACTTCCAAACTATTTTATGCCCCTTCCAGGAAAATGTTAATGACTCTACTCATGGATAGGTGTGGTTATCACCTGCCCAGACAGTAAACAGAGTCAGCTAACAGCTACTCTGGTGTTGGGATAATGGTTAATGTATTGCAAGGCAGAAAATTTTTCACTGGGTGTGGCAGTGTTTAAATGCTAGAATAAAGCATTTTATATATTGCATGAATTTACCACTTCCTAAATGTGCTTTATACCATCAACTGATCTCATTAACTGAGTGTGATGAATATAACATTTCACGTGCTCTCATGCAGTAGTAATCAGTGCAGAGTTTAGGAATGAATAGAAATTTTCCCATCTACTTCCAACTTTTTTTGAAGGCTACTATGACAATACTTAACTTGGCTTAGAGTCTGCCATTCCTGGCTGAAAAGAACTGATTTTTTCAGATGTGCAGTTGTTCTGTTTATGACTTTGCCATGCTAAGACTACTGACTCGTTTATCTTTCACAACAAAGAGAAATATGGGACAGATGAGGGAAATGCAACAAATATGAAAAAAATTCAGCTGGGGGGTGGCACTAAGCGTAAGTGCAGGGGAATTAAAAAGAATTTGAAAGCTGGGCCTTAGCATAAGTAAGCAGTTTGAAGGAAGAGGGAGCAGAATGAACATGAAAGGTAAAAGAAATTAGAACAACAGATAAGTTTTTGAACAGCTGCATAAGAAAGAGGCATGAACAAGGAATATGAGAATGTGGAATAAGGTTGGAGAAGAAAGTAGGTAAAGACGAGAATAAAACAAGGACATGGAAGGAAATGGGCATAATGACATGAAAAGAAGATGAGAAGAACAGCAGCATTGAGTTTACATGATTCTAATTTATTTCTGCAGAATGGTGAGTGTTTTTAGAAGTTCCTGGCAGTAAGGTCAAACTGAGAGAGTTTTGTCTGAACATGTGAAAACTCATAAAGGCTCCCAAGAAGCCTGGGATTTCCATCTGCTGTTGCATTTAAGGGTCTGCCTTCAGAAAGTGAAGTGGAGATCCTGAAGATAAGTACAGCAAGTCCTGAGTAACTCAGATGAGAGAGCAAATGAAGGTCTTTCCTGAGAGATTTTTAACAACCCCATATACTGCTCCCTATCATCAAGATAGGAATTGTCATGCCATTTCATTTCTGCTCACCTGCTAGATCTTACAAATGTGCCACATTTCCAGCAGGAAGAACTGCCGACAGGAAGCTGAATGAGGGACCCTCCCATCCCACGTTTTTCCAGCAGCAGACAGGGACATGGTAGCACAGAGGGGAGCTGCTTGTGCTGAGACATGAGGAGATGGAGCTGGGGGAGAGGGAGAAATCAGTTTCTTCTCCCAACTCATGGGGGTCCTGGGCTGCCTTTTTCTTATAGCAACCGGAGAGATACCCTTCCTCCTCCCAGCTCCCAAGTCTTTGGTAGCTCATCCAGTGTTCAGAGGGCGACCACCTGGGAGCTTGCTTTTTGGTCTAAGCATTGGTCTTCTGTAGTCACCGTGGCATTCACCTAAAGCAACCAGATTTTAATGAATCCAGTATTGATGACCTTTCTCACTCTAGATGACTCACTAGGCCGTGGAAACCTTATGCGGGAGCTGGCCTTTTCTGTTTGTCAAATATTGACTTTTTTTTTGCCTATTGTTTCTTCCTGAGCCTGTGCCAGCAGGGCCCAAGTTTTCACAGAGCCCTGAAGGCTGGCTTGTGGAAGAAATCAAGGATGCTGCAGAAACAAGCCTCGTGCCGGTATTGAGCCAGTGGGCAGTGATGTTCTCCATTTTGCAGGTAAGAAAACAATGCATAGGCCTGCCCACAGCTAGGAAATACAGGGAATGTAAGAAATAAAACAAGGAAAGAGGCTGTAATAGGATCCTGGGTCCAGGCAGGGCAGCTTTTCCCTCTGTTTGTGGCTGTAGTTGGGATAAAGGCATTGCAGGGCTGCTGCAGCACATAGATGTGCACACGTCTGGGGGACTGAAAAGCAGAGGTTAGACTGGGAACCTTGAAGGCCTTGCTAATGGACTAGGTTCTGCTAGAGATAAATCACATTCCAGGTTTAAATACCCTGCTAAAGTAATTCAAGTAAACAAACATTTTCTAAAACCAAAATTAACTTGAGTCTGCCCTGTAATTGTCTGATAGGTGAGAAGTGTCAAATCATCCTCCATCTGAGACTAAAATATAACAATCAGCCTCTAATTTTACTGTTCATTCCATACTACAAACTATTTAACAACAAAAGGTGAAAATGACATTGGAAACAGACCCAAAAGTTGGTAGTTTTGTAGTTTAGGAGGAGCAACAGTGGGGGTGATTTTATATAAGCTGGCTTCCCCTCCCCAACATAGCTTCATCAAAGTGCTTTAGTATATTATTGCTCATGCTTTTGTACTGTTTTCTGATATTGTACTGACTTCTCTGAATCACTTTGAAAACTAAGGCTACCTCCTTCTGAGACAAACCCAGGCCTCATTAAAATTCATAAACAGGCAGCCAAAAGCTTTGAGCGCTTTTCCATTGACACTGAGAAATGGAAGTGTCCTTATTTATCCTGATGATAGCATATTATTTCAAAGGGTGTCCACATCCATAGGCAACTGGGCTTTGATTGATAACATTTAGGGCTCACTATGAAAAAAACTGATTTTCATTAAGGAGTTCTGTGACATGAACTAGTCAAAGGAATCACAAATCAGCACTGTTTCAGTGTTTAATAACTTTTGGTACGAAAAAACTTCATGTTGGCATTAATTGCAGATCTGTGCTGACACATAGCAGTGGTCTGATCTACTCAGGTAGCATGCGTGTATACCTGGGACTCCATTGTGTGTTGTCATTGCTGATTACAAGAACTTTCCCTCATTTTGGGGGACTAGTAGGGAAAGGAGGGAGGTAATTACTTGTCTCTGCTCTTGAGTCCAGCTGAGCTCATGTTACACAATTTAACACCAGTTGTGAAGTATATTTGGGCACTGCATTGTTTTTGTTTGTCATTCTGCCAAAAATGCACTGGGAATAATGATATTTCTCCAAAATCATTCTCAAATTCAATTAGAAAAAGAAAAATTCATATGCTTTAGTTGAAGATGAAAATTGAAAAATTTTGACACAATATAATCTCAGAAATATAAGAATTTAAATATATTAATTGGTAGCCACACCAATGATAATCAATCAGTAGGTCTTCACAGGGCTTCAATATGGAGAGCTTTTAAAACTTCAGCAGATAAAATCAACTGGGGTAACATGTTTGCTTAGAAATGTGTGTAAAGGTCTGTAGGATATACTCTTCATAAAAAAGTTGCAGAATCTTGACTCCATTGGGCAAAGCTAGCATTGCAGATTGACTATATGAAACATTAGTAATTGATCAGTTGTCCTTTGTTTTAGTGAGTGTCTTTGCAAGTATCACACATGACATATAATATAGATATCAATATAACCTTCTAATTAAGAACTGACATTTATCTGTAGCTTAAGGTTGGCCTACAACTAGTGTCTCAGAACTAAAATAATTCTTGGCTTTAAGCTGAATTCGTTTATCCAGAGAGTTTGGGTTGTACGTCAAACAGGAGATTTCTTTTTTCTGCCATCCACACAAGCTAGTGCAGATTCTGGTGAGAACCGGCGTACTTGTGCTTATCTACAGCAGTGGAATATCTTTCTAGACAGATCTTTTTTAAAAGATGGCAAAAATTGTAAGATCAGCTGGTTTCCTGAGATGGCCACACCTTCAGGTAATATGATTTAAGTGATAAAAATGTAATTAAGTATATTTACATTTAGTTTCAGCAGCAGAATTCAAAAAATGTAAGCCTAAATACTACCTCTATGCTAGTTCTTCAGATCTCTGGAGTCTGCCCTGGCCTTCTATGGTGTATTGTACATAAGCAAAATGTTTCTTGGACACCCTTATGAAATCTAAGAGGTAACAAGCCAAAATGTTAAACTTGTAAGCATAGCAGTTAAAAACACTATTGCTGCTGTTGATAGAAACTGTGTTATTACCACTCAGAAAATGCAGAGAATAAATGGGGAATATTAGATTTGTTATTAAGAAACTATATATAGAATTAAGTTACTTTTTTGAGTCTTGCCTTTTATAAAAAGGCTCAAAACAATCCCATTACAGCATGAATTCTCCAGTAGATTTGATGGTGGCTTGCTTTTGTAACAAGCATAGCGAACATATGTTACTGATGACTTTTATTAAATGTGTCTTCAAAATAGCAGTGAGGACATGACAAGAGCACTTTGTATCTGAAATCTGTGTGCCTTCTAGATTTGTTGTATGAACCCAATCCCACCCAACAGAATTTTTGTAACCTTGGGTTTGGCAAATCAACATAAAGATCGTGACAGTTTTTAGTAAATGGGCTTCCAGCCAGTTTGTCAAACAGGAATGTTTGTGCTTACTTATCACAGCTGGTAGCGAAATTTGTTCTGGTTTTCAGTCACAAAGCTGTGATTTCCCAAGGAAATCTTGCTACAGGTTATGCATCATCAGAAATATTAATGTGATTTTGATTTTCAGTCTTGTTAAATCCATAAAATTTCTCAGCATTTTATCTGAATTTGTCTAGTCCATTCACTGAAATGCTGAAATGGATTCAGGAGGCAAAACAGAGACACTCAGTTCAGAAGTTCTGCACCTGACCCAGACCCATTACTCTTAAAAATATATAGCCTGGTAAGAAACGCCCTTTGCAATATGTTTCACTCTGACTGCCTCCAAAAGGCTCGGAGATCTTTTGCTTTGATATCTAGGATGAATAATACCCAGCTTTGGACCAACCAAGTTGCTTTTTTTCCATGTCATACAGCCTTGTAAACATAAGTTATTTTAAGTCAATTGTGTATTAGCTCTGTGAAGTCGGTGAATACTTGATGAAATGCTTTTTTCCTTACTGAAATATTCATGAAGCTAATTTTCAACAATCAACAAAATCGAGTCATGTTTTTGAAAAAGAAAACAACATCTTTCCATATCTGCATGTTGAATACAAATCAAAAAAACCCTAAAATAGAAGTGATCAGATTCACTTTTTGTATTTGCTCCTGATCTGATGAGAATTTGGAGTCCCAATCAGACAGCAAGTGAATAGCTCCTTTATTATTACTTTGATTTCAGTTATCAGCCATCCTCTTTTGGGAGTGAGTATGTAGTAGTGAATTTGATACTGAATCTAGAACACAACCCTGACCATAACAGGCACTGACATTTCTATGTGGGATTTAATTTAATCTAATTCTCCAATATCTCCAAATCTTATTAATGTTTCCTTTTTCACGCACATACAAAAAAAGTTTAGCTTGTTTCCAACAAAGTGCTCTGAGTAGTGTTTTCATGCTGTCTAGGGGAAAACCTGAACCAGTAGTAAGTCCATTGAAGTCCATCCAATCACTGCAATTTGACCTAATCACTGTTTTGGGGTGGTGTCTTTAGTTGCATGGTATATCAAATTCAGGCAAAGGAGAAGTTTCATTTGTAAAGGATTATTTCAGTATGTAGTTTTTGGCTTTGGACTCAGGAATGTATTTTGAACTTTCCTAATTATGAGATCCAAAAAAAAGACCACAAATGCCTTGAGGATAGCTCCTGTAGCACCTCTCATCTCAGCTGAGCAACCTAGGGGTTGACACAACTTCAGTTCTAATGGAGAAGGATGCACAACTGCAATTCCATGGCATGGTTTGGAAAAATGCACAGTGGCAGCCAGGCAGATGGGTGGAGAGGGAAGAGACATGGGATGGTGAGCTCCTTATCCACCCAGCAGTGAAGCTTGGCTGACCTGGGAAAAACACCCCAGGACCTTAATGCTTATAAGCTCTCCACAGTGTGTGCTGAGAAGCAGGCATTTGGAAGAGACACATGGAGAAAATCACAGCCTTGCTGCTGAGCAAGTTACTTCCTAGAACTATCAGGAAGGTTTGCAAAAAGCAAGATGCTGGAAATTCTGGCCATGCAGGGAGACAAGGCATGCTATTTGAGGGCATAGTTCTTCTGTTCCCTTCAGATTCACAGTTTGGGGCTGTCCCCGGAGTCGAGAGACAAGTGACTGGAAAGGACTCAAAACTGAGCTGGAGGAGGAGGAAGATGGTAGCTGGGCTTGCCTTAAACAGAATAGCAGAGTGGTTGGAATGTTCTCCTAGGAAACAGGAGAGCGGAGTTACTTGCCCTCCTCAGCCTGAGGCTGTCAAAAACCTTATCTCTTATCTCTCTCCTAGGAAAGTGCTGTAGGCACCAGGCTAGCTGTGAAGCTGGCTGGAGGCAATCCCCACCTTTCATGTGTAAGCTTTTCTCTTGCAAAACAAGAAATACAAGAAGCATTAGGAACAAGAGAAATACTGTAAGAGGATACTGTAACATGACTTGTCACCAAAGGTTAGGTGAGCTCTAAGAGTGCCCACTGTAATGTGCATCTCCCAGAGGGCTTGGGCACAAACAGCTTATTCTTGAATCCTTGTTACTTTGTTCAGCAGCTAAGTTTGGCACCAAAAAGATGGGCAGTTCTGGCCATCTGCAAAGTTGCTGCTGTAGGTACCTGGGAAGGTGGGAATCGGACAAGGTGCTGGGCAGCTCCAGGCTTCATCGACACCTGAGCTTGAGAGGTTTACAGCTGAAGCGCCAAACCCAAACAGCAGCGCCTCAGGTGTTCTGCCTAAATCCTGAGGCAGTTCTCCAGTGGATCTAGCTGTAACTCTTCTTAAAAATTGTGTGATTACAAATTCATTCAAGTAAACACATTTTTTAAAGAAAGGGCACTTCACCCCTCTTGGATTCAAACCATTTTGCTTGTAGAAAAAGCTAAGTTAGAATACGAAACACCTCGGCAAATAAGAATAAAATGTGTCCACCATAAAAAGACCCCTCATCAACAAAACAGAAAATTACAGCTGTGAAATAGTCAGGTTAGACAAGACAAGGGTAATGCTAGTTTGTCCCCCTTCAGATTTACAGTTCACACATGATAGATCTGAACAGGCTTGGGGGAGGGAGAGCTACGTGTTAACTTCACTGCTTATTTAAATAGCTGACCTTTTTCTCACTTGGCAGGATTTCTAGGTATCACTTCTTTATGTAGATAAACTGTTCTTTTGGCTAACTTGGCTCTTCTTTAACAACTGAAATATTTTGGAACAGATACCAAGCACAGCATAAACCTGAGCATGCCATAAATATAAACGTAATTTAGAAAAAGCACTCCTGGTCAGACTGAGTCAGCTGCATTTTAGTTTGTTGACTGTGTTAGTTCTAGTGGCAACAAACAGAAAACACTGGCATGTTAACAGAGAGTGATGAGAAGAAATAACCTGGGCCTTTCAAAAGCAGTAAAAGTGCAGTAAGGCAAGAAGCTTTCAACACCTTCTTACAAGGCAACCGTCTTTCTTCCACTGAGAAGACTAGGGGCTCTGGGGTATCCTTTCTCCGTTATGGATCCACAACTGTTCTCTAATTCCTTAATTGTATTTTACTGAGCTCATGCCTGCAGTGCAAGATGTAACGTGCATTCCACAGCCAGACAAACCCGTTTTTGTTCACTAACAGAGCAGTGAATTTCTTCTCTCATTCCTTCTTTTGAATATGTTTTGGTTTTTGTTTGATCCTGTGTTTTGTTGGCATACTTTTATGATACTGTTATTACAAATGAGTACAAATGTCCTTATTTACGGAACTAATGTAGGTAGCATTGTCAGTCTCTGGATACCAAATTCTTGTCCGCATGTGGAAATTAAGACATATATTAATGTGATATTATACTGCCTTATAATTATCGCAAGTATCTCTATATAGACATACTTATCCTCCATTAAAAGTGGGTTTTTTTATTCAGTATCCTTTGGAAGCTAAAAAGTAAAAACCCATGATTTCTATTTACATTGAAAGTTAACTGGGATTCAAGTAAAATGTAAATTTTAAGTACAATATATTCTACGTATTTATGCAAGAGAATAATAAGAATGTCTCGCTCAAGTTTAATTTAATTGCCTTTAAAAGTGGATTAAAAAAAAAGTCTCTTTTCATTGGTAAGTGTTCCATATTAAGTTATTAAAAAATAAATCTGGAGTATTTATTCCCAAAGTAAAGATATTTGCATAACTTCATGTGTGATGATATTTTGGTGTAGAATAACATATTCTCGTTCATATATTTTAATCTGAACTACTTCCCACACAAAAAAAGTTTGATGATTTAGCCCAGTCTTGCCCCATTTGCCTATGAAAATAGCATCAGGAAGCCAGATAAATGGTGTAATCCTGATAGATGGCATCAACTGTTAGTTGACCAGTTTCTGCAAGGAATGCCTAATCCTGTTCTTGTCATCTGCATTCTGGCAAGATCTCCAAGGTAATGTCGCCTGTGTGAAATGTCAGTATTAGGCTCTGTGATTAACCTCATCTCTGAGCCGCCTGCCTGAATCCAGTTTGTATTCTGTTGATGGCTTGATGCTGTGGTATACAAAATGCTATAATGCACGGGATTTCAGCCTTTGGTTGATTGTTCTCCGAACCTTTGTTAAAAATCAGCCATTATGTCCTGATTTAGAGTCTAGTCCATATTCTGCATATCTTCTGCATAACTCATGCAGAGGATGTACTGTAGCATTGCAAAGAATGACTAATTCTTTCTCTATTATGATGACTCACTATTTGTTGTTCTAAGAAACAGGCTTCTCAAATCATGGCTCTCTCTTAAGTTTTTTTTCTTCTTCTTCTTCTTTTCATTTTTTTCCCCTTTTCATATTTACTATTTATCAGTCTAGGCAGATGAAAGACTTTTAAATTTTTTATACAAATTTTCCTCCAGTATCTTGCCTTAAGTATTGTCTGTAGAATTTTTCCCTCCTACATGAAGATTTAAGAAAAGATCATTCAAGTATCTAACACGATGAATAATTTAGCATTTGAAAGACATATTCTCTCAATGCTACAATTAAAGCACAGTTGCTCCTTACAATTATATGTAAAGAAATTTTCTATCTAATCCTGTTGATTAATCATGTCTTCCTTTTTTCCACTGACTAGCTGTCTAAATTTACATGCCTTTCGCAATTACCTTAAGCGCAGCCCTCCAAACTTCTGCTGTTATAGCTGTCTATAGCTAATTCATTGTAGAAACAAACAGCTAGGTGTTGGGCCTTTGGTAGAATTTGGGTAATTTATTTCTATATTTAATATTTCCTTTGGACTGATTCACAACCAAGGCAGGCAGCTGAGATGTTTTTGTTTGCAGATTTGTCTTCTTTTCAAAATCCTGCAGTTTTTCCTCCATTTTATGGTACACAGAGAAGTTTACTGTTCATTAAGCCAACGTAATAAAATTACTGTATCTTTTGGCAATGTCAGCTACTTTGAACAATAGAATTCTTTCGAAAACACCAGCTAGCAGTACATTCTTGTGGCACACACTTCAGTTTTGTGAAATGATTGTTTTTGTTTGCTTTGGGTTGGATCGGTGATTGCAAGCACATTTTTAAAATTGCCTTGTCATAACTTATTTTCTTTAAATCATTATATTTTTAATGTTTGTGTGCCTTGCAATGGCCAAATTGGCTGCATCATTAACTCCTGGTGAAAAGAACTACAGATTTAACACCTACTATATCTTTCTGTTAGATGGATGTTGGCATGCACTTGACTTTGAAAATCTGCCCCGTTGGTAGCTATGACAACTAGTGATAGATTCTGGGGTATTATGAGCAAATATGAAAGGTGGTGAATAGCACAGAGGCTAAGAAGAATTTCTCTTCAAGGTTAGTTACTGTCTATGTCCCCACTGAATTTCTTTACAGCCTTGATAGTGAAGGCACTCCACAAGTACCTCAAATTTAGGTCCAAGTGTGTTCACATCCCAGATGCTGTGTGTTTATGTGGGAGAGGCTGTAAAGAAACAAAAGAAGTTGGAAAAAAAAATAGACATCATGTGAAATGAGGTTTTCTTTTAGGGTCCTTGATTGTTTTTCTGGATACATCGCCATCTTTTCTGTGTGAGGCTCTCTTTTTGGTAAAGACCCCAAATGAGGGCTGCAGGCTATGGGGACTTCATCATCCATCTGGACATGTATCTCCTCTCTGCTCAGATGCCATTCAAGTTCAGGAATTGCAGATGGGAGAGGACAGTCTTTGCGGGGTGCCATGGCTGTCAGCATCCTTCAAGTGCTGGAAAGGGGAGGAAAGGTGTGTTGACCTCCAGCATGTAAGCCAAGTTTTTCTGGCACTTATGATCGTGGAGAGAAACTGTAGCGCTCAAATCACCTGCTGGAAACCTCTCTCCATGACTCAGATCTTCCTAGGGATGTCTCTGGCCTGGAAAAAAAAGAGTCCCTGCTGCCTGCGTCCGTTACCAAGACTGATTTCAGCTGCTTGGGAAGAGACAAGAACCCTAGAGAACAGATCTGCTTGGCCTTCAGATCCCTCCAGGGCAAACAGCTTGATTTTTGCTATTTAGAGACTTATTTGTCAGACAGTGCTCTTAGAGACAGAAGAAGCAACTTACCCTTGGAATACTAAAACACTGTTTCCTGTTTCTGCTGGACATCTTATGCAAAGCAAGAAGGCAGTGCCCACCAGGATGAAAGAAAAGAAGAAAAGAAAAGAAAAGAAAAGAAAAGAAAAGAAAAGAAAAGAAAAGAAAAGAAAAGAAAAGAAAAGAAAAGAAAAGAAAAGAAAAGAAAAAAGAGAGGACTGGCTTCTTCAAATAATTTGCTAATCTGTGGGCAGTATTTATCAGCTGAAGAAAAACAATTTTGTGTGCTACCTTTCTTGATAACACAAGACCACTATCAAGTGTGACTACATTTGTTGGAGCTTCTTAGACAAACTGGCAGCAAGCCAGAGAAAACAGGCCAAATAGCCCCTGTCTGTGGAGTCAGCCACAAACTGAAGGAGTCATCCTAATCATTGGGAATCACCTGATGAAACCAAACCTGAAGTCCCAAAAGCAGCCGGGGCCTGCAGGTGTGCACAGTGGATTGGGGCTAGGGCTCAGGGAGGTGCAAGGTAGCACTGAGCAGCATGATACAGAATATTTATGTTACAAGCTGAGCAGTGTTAGCATGGAAAAGGGAAAGTTTAAGGAGAGGGTTGAACTAGGATAATGAAGGTGCTTAGTGAATAATTCTAGGGCCTCTTGTGCTCCAAGGGCTACAGTGACAAAGAATCACAGTGCTTATTTAAAAGTTTTAAAGAGTAGCTGGTGTGGTTTATATTGTGGTCTCTAAAGTTTATGAGTGGACATAAGCATTTCTGGCATACAGGCAGCAAACCTGCATGACTAAAGGGTTTGCTGCCTGTATGCTCCTGTCTTTCCAATCCATTCTTCCTAATGGAGCCAACAAATAATCTTGTACGTCACTCTCAAGTGTGATCTGTGCAGAAGGAGGCTTGTGAATCCTGGTTTAATCAAAAGTTAAATGAAAATCTCAATCTGTGAATCACAGGGACATTTACTAGCAATTTACTCCATTTCTGAACTTCCCTCGGTAACATACTAGGCTGTATGGATGACAGAATTACTTTGTCAGGAAAATTCCTTCTGATCTGCTTCTGCTTTTCATGTTGTCTTTTACCACATTTTAAAATTTTTTTTTTGAGCTGAAGAGGGTGAGAACATTGAATAAGACCAGGGTTATGAGCACTTAGAAATATTTCAGTGGAGAAAGTACAAGCTGTAGAGATGCCTGAAATAAACATTATGCCTGATGAATGTGCTGGAATTCTTTGAGTGCACTCTAAATTGGCAGGCTGAAGTGAAACAAATACAAATAATCTTATTTGGAAGACAAAGCTGTGTATCACAGAGGAAAAAACAGTAACTGTCTTACAGGACCAATGGATTTTTTTAAATGGATGTCTGTTCAGTATTTGACCTCTTTTTTTCTTTTTTCCTGCATTTTTCTTGTATCTTCAACTTTCTTTAATAAAATCATTAGACAGAAGCAAAAGAACAAAATATTACTGCTTGTGCCATTAAAAAAAAGGGGGTGGTGGTGGTGTAATGTGTATCAAATCCTAAGATTTTGCTTGGGTGATTTGTATCTTCTTGGCAGCCCATTTTCAATCTAGTTTAGGATACTCCAACATAGTGCTGGTTTACTATCTTTGCTTTATTCTTTTTGAGTCAGCCTAATCTGTGTCTTAATACTCGCTTAGAATTTTGGGTAGTGTGGATGTCATCATGATATTCCATGTGTTTATGTGCTTTATCCAGTGGCAGGATAAATTGCTTCTCGGCATACTGCACATATTTCTTCTGTTAATGCAAACTAATTCCATATGCCCACAACAAAACCCCACTTGCTACTGTCCCACCAAAATAGTCTGTATGGCTCTAATCCTTTTTCTTCTATAGAAGAAAGCTTTGAAGTTGCCATCTATGTATCCAGGTTTTAAACATGCACAATAACTGACCAGAATTAATAAAATTAGGCTTATTACTCACATTTTGGTGCTAAAGGTGTTTTTTTTTATGGCATATACTCATGAGTCTTGTTATAGTACTAATGCAGGAAGTGGTAATTTCACCTTTTATCCAATATTACATCATTTTAAACATCCAATTAATGTCCATATGTTCTGGCTGAATCTACCATATCTGCATGAAGTTACCTTTCAGCCCACACTCTCTCCAGTAGCCAGCTATACATCTCTGTAAATTATCTTGAAAGAAGAAATTGTTGTGGTACCTCTGAATTAATAACTTTTAATGATTTTCTTTTACCTCTAAGAAAAAATTTTGAAGAGAAAGCCACCCTCCTTCAGTTTAGGGGACCAAAACACAATGGGAATTTCCTTATCAGAAGCCTTTCCCCTACATACTCATATAATTAACTTTTGTCTTCTGTATCAAGCTTTTAAGTTCACTGCTGTGTTTTGAAATTATGCCCTTGGACCTTCCACAGAATTAATTATCACCTCTTTGCCTCTGCATGTGGTCTGCAAATTCTAGCCTTTCTCAGAGGTTTGAAATAACAACTTTTTCAAGTTAAATTTATATAAATGTTTTTGTAATATCTTAAAGTCCAATGACTTTCCTTCCTTCAGTTAATTCTCTTGTGCTTTGGAGGCCTGCTTTTTCCTATTTACAGAGAAAAAGAAGGCTTAGTATTGTTTGTGAACTGGGAGTTGTTGAAGAGGTTGTTGGACCCTGTGGTCAAAGTAAAAAGGAAGAGCTGGGATTAAAGTCCTTCTGTGTTTGTCTCATACATCTTGATCCCTCAAAAGTTAAAAAAACCACAACAAACCAAACAACAAAAAACCTCAAGCCACAACCAAAAAAAAATCAAGGTAAAAGATTTTATTCTAAGGCTTTTCTTTCCTTGTTTTTGATAAAAATTCCTGGATATCCTCATTATATTGGTGCTGATAGTTTTCTTTAGGAAAGGACTGAACTGTAGCTAATATAACATTTGTATTTTAATGTTAAATCTTGTTGAAAGTTAAATGCTGAAAGAATGACTGTAAAGTTCTTAAAATTTGAGGGGAATTTCAGTTGAAGAGTCTGAAATGCAATGTAATTTAAAATGAAGCTAGGAAAACATTTTCATGTCTGTACAAATGGCTGGAATTTTTAGAGTCTATTGGAGTTAGGCAGAAAAGTTCATGGAATCTGGACATTTAACTCCATTGGGCTTGTCTGAAAATGCTAGTTAATACTGCCTGTTCTACAAGAAATATTTCAGGACTTTCTGTACCAGAATAGCAGAGGTGCACCATCTGTATCTGGGCTGGTAGGAGTTCAGAAGGGCTAAAGTTGGAGTCTCTGTAATCGTACATGTTGTGTAATCTTAGCAGTGGACTGTGTCACTCATGTTACCTGCAGAGATGTGTCTGAGGTAAGTAGAAGTTCATATCTCAGTATACTTGCCCATCTGGCTCCCTCTGTCAGATTCTGGAGACATCTTCAAAATCCCACAGGTGGAGTCTCTTGCTTGTTAAAGCAAGGTAATCAAAGAGTCCTTGGTGTCTTAGCAAATGTTTGATATTTTCTTTCACCAATTCTGCACTTCTAAAAATTATTTTTGTCTCCTAAAAATATTTGGGAATATGAGCAGGCAAAAGATATGGTCATGGAGACAACACTGGCTGAATCCAGCCAAGATGTACTTGCCAGATAGTCAGTAAGTTAGTCACCAGAGTGGTTTTGCATCTTGGATAACATCAGCCTAAAACAATTTGGAGCAGTTTAGCCATATCAGGTGTTAGGTTATGGACATACTTATGTCCTTTGCTATTACTCTAAAAAAAGCAGCTTCCTTATTCTTCAATGTTAACCTTTCTGTTAGCTATCAGTAGATATCTGTCAGTAGATTTTTCAAAACTTAAATTTAACCTACCTGTTATGTCTGCATTGGTGCAGTTAGCCATTCCTCTGGCTTAGCTAATTATTGCTGTTTCCTCATTTATTGCTATCTGGATCTGCTTTACTTGTCCTTTCCTAATAGGTTGAAAAGCAGAGGTGTAAGGGAGAGGTTAGTGTTGCATACACATTCCTTCCAAAGTGTACAAATTCTTCCTTCATGCAAAATGGTTGGCCTGATCTCACTGTTCTAGCTGTTCATATCTGCTCCTCCTCCATTATCTGTCATGCTTATAATAATTATGCCCATTGACTGTAACAAAAACTTTCATGGCTTTAATGATGTCACTTTCATTCCTTTAATGACTCAATCCACAAGCTGCCAGATGTTATCCACCTGCCAGTACTGAAACCAACCTGATCTCTGCTAATCGAGAGCTTTATGCAGTTTTCCAATATGTTTGCCAAATTATTTGAAGGTATTTTTGATATTGAAACAGCATGGCAAATGGCAACACTTACTGGTTTGTCTTCATTAAAGGTGACAATATTTCCGTCAGATTCATTCAGTTTTAACTGCCCTTGACTTAAAAACATTGTTAAAGATTCTAAACAGCTTAGGAGAAGATATTACTTCCAAAAGCTTAAAAATCTCACTTGGGAATCCATCTGTGCCTGTACCTTTTTTTCCTGTTGACAAATATTTGATTACTTGGCTAATTTCCTGATGCAGAATTTCTGTCTCCTGTCTAAGCTGCTACATCTAACTTAGGAGGGATTTTCCCCATCAAGAGTGATGCAGAGAGGTATTTCTCTTGCTGGAAAAAAATATCATCTTTGTGCAATGTCTAAGTTTAATTTGATGGCCTCAATATTAGCCGACTTGGTTCTTGTGCTGTATTTTTGTTGTTGTTTTATTTTAGAATTCTTAACTGCAATAGTTTCTTTCTAAACTGTCAAGTCTGCTTTATCATTTTTCCAAAGAAATCTCTCTCCGTGAATTGGATGAGAGACTTGCTTTCATTACTTTTTGATGTTGCTGAACAGTTTTGCTCTGCTTTTTTTTTTTTTTTTTTAGATTCATCAGTCACTAATCAAATAGTTGAAAAGCCATTTTTAATGACATCTGGGTGGTGATAGAATGCTTGAAGCATGTTGTTGCTTGGCATCTAAAAATAACAGTATGGACTTTATGCTGAAGTAGAGAGGAACCCAGCATGGATAAACTGAGATGGAGTCATACATAGTTCTATAGGTCTGTAGTTTATAACCTGTGTGCAAGTGATAATTATCAGGAATAAGTTAAAATTAATTCATGGACAAACAAGCATGAGTTATGGTATCTGGAGCATAGGGCTCTATTGCCATTTTAGGCAATGTTTCTTCACAGACAACATTCCACCGTCCTGGGCTGCAAAATCTGGCCAAATTACTTATAACTGTGGTGTCTCATCTTCTTCATGAGGAAAAGAAGCCTCAGAAAAAGTAAGAGTGAATCCTATTGATCTCGAAGGATTGTTGTTAGCTGTTTCATTAGTGCTTTGCAAAGTGGTTTGAAATCTTTGACTGGACAGTGGCACTAGAATGAAAACTATTCAGGCTGATTTTTTGTTCTAGTGTTTGGCACAGCCCGTACGGAGAGAACAGTTGTATTAACTCCTAATGATCCTATTGAAAATAAAACCAAACCTGAATGCTTTCATTTTAAAACAGATTAGCCAAAGGCAACATCAGAAATAGGCAACATCAGAAATCAATGGTCCAAATGCAGCCTTCCAGGATTTTTGTAGATTGCACCAAACCTTTGGGGATTTTGATTGTGCAAACTACAATATAGGTACGCTGGCACTGATCTGATTGTTGCTGCTACAGCCTCTGCCAAGAGGATGGAAACTAGTGAACAGCTTCAAATATAAATCACGTCTTTCTTCATTTATCCCATGTCTAAGAACTGTTCTGTATTACGAGAAGAGATGGAAGGCACTGACTCATAGCTGATGGCAGCCTGCACACCAGGGGATACAGCAGTCTTGCATTCTCATTTTGTGCCCAGAGAAACTGTGGATGCAATTAAGATATTAAATTCAAGGAAACTGTACACTGTAGCTGGGGGAGTTCAGTAAATACTTCACAGATCAGCTAATCCTTCTTTTATTGCTGACTTCAATTAGTTCTTTACATATAGGTACAGTGTGCTTTTTCTTTCAAACAAACGCCAATGTTTTCTATAGTGGACAGAAGTGGCTTTGAGCATTACCTGGCAACAACACTCTTGCCTTTTCTAATAGTTCCAGCATTTGCTTTCCAGGCTTGTGGCTCAGCTACAGCATTGAGAAAGAGCCCTACAGCAGGAATGCTGCAGAATCCAGTCACGCCAGAAGGAGAACGGAGGTCACTGGGCAACCCTCGCCTGCTGGGAGAGTGAGCACTCATTGCAACACCAAACCTGCCTCTTTCCTTCTCTTGACCTGCACAGATCAGGAGCAGTCCTTGGGTGCCATACCTGGGGTGCTGCAGTTGGACCCATACCTCTGTAAAACACAGCGTGTGCATGCATGCATGTAGGTGCACAGAGATTATATGGAGATTACATCCTTTCCTCATCTTCTACTCCAGTTCCAGTTTAGGAGAGGCTGCCACTGCTTTCCAAACAATTATAAACCAAACAAAACCAAACTTGGGGTTAGACCTCCCTCTTTGGCTTTGGTTCAAAACTGTAATTTGGAAAATTTTTGTCCAGAGGTGTGTGGTTTTTTAAGTTGGTCCAAACATACTGCTGCTGCCCTTGCTTTCCAGAAAATGTCATAAAATGTTTAAAGAAGAAAAAGAAAGACGTTTCCCAAGAAAAGTATAAACATTCAGAGTGCTGCTCAGCAGAAATATGCTGTGGCCTCTTTCCACAGGGAAGGCAGAGGAAATTGGGACTTCACCCCTCTGACCTCTTTCAGGAAAAAAATATGCCCAACCCATATAACTACATTTTGGTGTCAGCCTTCAACAGAGTTCCAAAAAAAGAGAGATGAAAGCTCCTTTCCCCTTCCTCCTGAGCACAAGTTTTGATTCAGAACAGGAAAAAAACTGGTATTATCATGTCATCATTGTACCAGAGAGAACTATTTTTAATTTTTTGAACTTCCTTCTTGGAGGCATGTAAATACGACAGCCTCTTTAAAAAGCCCAGCAGGGAATTTTCTGAATCTACGCACCACAGTCAATTCACAGGAAAATGTGCATTTCTGCTAGTGCAGCCGTAGCTGTATCTTAAAACCTAGATGCTAAGCAGACACGTGTGTTCAACCAAGCATCTTGTCCATGCTGCTTGCTCTTAAGGTGCAAACAGTACAAGCTGCAACTCAATGAGATTCCAGTCCTAGATGAGCAACTGGGTTCTGCCAAAGTAGAAATATGCTGTTAATTTTCCTCTGTGACAGCAATGCCACACCGTCATCCCACTTGACATCTGATCATATCTGGGCAGACTTAATGCTTTAAAGTACTAGACATCAATGAAAACAAAGACAGGGGTGGCAATGGGGGGTGTTTGACAGGAGGATGGCAACACTCCGAGCTCTGGAGGCCAGTCCCTGGCAAACAATGAGCAATTTTTTATAAGACCAGTGAGCAGAACAGCCCAGAAGCATGCATTTGTCCTGAGGAGGAGCACTACAGCAAGCCGGGTGGGGGGGTGTTTGGGTCAGGAGGAAATGCCACCCTGATGTGAGGGGAAGACCCCGAAATCCCTGCGTTATTGAGGAGCAGGGCAGTGAAGGGGCCCATGCTGGTGAGGCAAGGGGCAGTGTATAGAAATGAGAAGGGGAGCAGGAGGTGTTCAATGTGATACAAGTGTCGCTGTGGCTTGGAGTTGTCCCAAAGGTAGTTGGGGGCAAGAGATGTCCATGCCAGAACCAGTTGTGGTGTCGAGGAGGTTTTGATTTATGAGGAGTCCAGAGCATTGGAACTTCCTCCAAGACCTTGGGATGGGTTCACACTAATGGTATGTATCTGCAGGCATACAGCAAGGTGTACGCCCAGCCTTTTCCTGAAGGTGTCCTGCAGGATTTGAGAGTAGAGCCCGTTTTACAATGGAGTTGCCAACAAGCTGTTTACTAGTGTAAATAAGGTCAAAATTGGAAAGATCAATCAGCCTTTTGTGGCTGAATTGTCCCTTCTGTATTTAATAATATGGAACCACAGGTGCTTTAAAAGTGCATGAGTATTACAGGTATGTGTTCTGGAGTCTGCTCTCCGTTAGTGAAGATGTCATTTGCTTCCTGACTTGCTCTTAAACTTGAGAATCGCCTATAAAGGTTGTGAAAAAGCCACAAAACTCAGGATTTTTGCTGAAAACTGAAAATAGAATCCTTACATCTTTTCCTGATAAGGACATCTTAAAAAAAAAAATCCAGTGGCAAAGCTTACAACTGAAAGTCTGTGTCACAAGCACGACGGTACCACAAACCACAAATAATAATCCTAGAGAATAAGGAAGGATAATAATAGCTTCTATGCATTTCTTTCTGCTTTCCCTTTGTAGGCTGATGTCATCATTATGAATTGTCAGTTCCTGGGATCACAGCTAACGCTCTGGTGGTTTTGTTAGAAAGATAATTCATGTAGTGGCAGAAGCTAATTGTTCTTTGGATTTGTCCTTCATTGTGGAATTTTATGAATAAGTTTGTAAGTGAATTTGAACCTTATCTGAGCCATTTGGGTTTGTCCCCTGGTGTCGCTAACTTTATTCCCAGGTTAAACCATTCATCTAATAAAAGTCCCTGCTTCCAGAATTAGCTAAGGGGCACTAAGAAAGCATTTGACACTGTAAAATGGAGAAGTAGAAGTACAGTAGTGGCAGCCTTAGGTTTCAGAAGTGCTTTCATTGTATTATCGTCAGCTTTTCCAAAAGCTGCAGTAGCCTCTGGTGACCTGTCTGCAAACACTTCCATTACAAAGAATAATAGGTGAGGCCATCCTTTGTCAGTTCTCTTTCAACACGTGCTTAGGAAAATAGCAGAATGTCTCATCAGACAAAAGAAAAGCAAGGAGAAGTATAAAGAAATGTTACCAATAGGCAATAGTGTAATTGTTGGATGGGGATGATAGTGCTTATAACTCTGATTTTCCTGCAGTTGTTTTCAATCCCAGCAGCCTCATTTTCAGCAGAATCTGAACCTAGCACTATTCAACAGTTTTCCCTTTAGTATACGAGGTAATTTACCATTTCAGTTGGCCTTGCAGTGACTGAAATATTTAGGGGATTTGTGTAGTGACAGAAATAGATAAGATGTTTGAGGCAAATGGCTTAGCTTTGTTTAGGAAAATCTCCATAGGATTTAAGAGGATGCACTGATGTAATACAATTGGTGGTTTTACTAAAATTCTTTCTGAATAACATCTATGGTAAAAGTATAGCCTATTTCCATTACAAAGTCGTCCCCACCTCCTACTCCCCTCCCCCCCAATAATATCCTTCCTGAATGAGTTAGAAACCTGTCTAGAGGTGTAAATAATACAGCAACAACAATGAATACAGAAATATTTTGGAAATCTATTTATTGTCTTTATATACTTGTTTATAGCTGTAAAAATCAACAACCAGATCCTCTAGTGTAAGCTAAAGCTTGAGGCAGTTTCATGTGATTGTTTAAAAAAAAATATGTTAGAAGTTTCAGATTATCTGCTTGTTTATATACTATTACTATCTTGCTTAATCACAGTATGCAAATGAAAGTTAGAATACTGTTAGTCTATGTAGTACCTTGTCCAAGCACATCTATGTCTATGTGCATATGTAAATACAAACATGTCTGCATTCATTGATATGGAACTAGATTGCACACACACACACTGGTAAAAGATTATTATTAAGGATGTACTATAAAGCACTCAAGGAGCTAAGAAATACCAAAAAATGAACGTTGCTGGGGCAACCTTAATTTGGTTTCCTCGTGTGTCTTTGCTGCAGCTGAAGATGTTTGGGAATTTTTCCATACAATGTTTTTGTCACAAAATGTCAGTCTATCAAAATCAAGACATTCATGTACACATTTCAGCTTTGACAAAACTTTTCTCAACCCCGACTGGAATCTTTATGATGAGACATTCAGTTTAGGGCTGGTTCAGACCAGTTTTGTAAACCTGACTTGTTTTAGGAGGGAGGCCTAACTAGGCGACTTCCAGGTGACTTCCCAGGCCTGGCCAATATTTTATTTCCCCATGTTTCCTGATTTTCTGACTTGAGGCTGTAGGAGCATTTTGCAGAAATGCCAAATGTGCACAGCTGCAGCTGTAGTTAGTGGAAGCCGAGCTTTGAAAATACAGCACTAAATAATCATAAGAAACAGGTTGCAGACATTTTAAATTCTTACCAACTTTGAATATATCTGCGTCTCTTATTAATCTGTGAAATGATTCATTAACATTTGTGTGTCACTCTGGCACTATTATGGTAAGCACCACAGAAAAGCCCTTGAGGAAATGTTATATTCTTTTTTTCAGAGCAGGCTTGAATAGTGTTCAATGAATAACGCATTAGGCAACAGTGTATTGAACAAGGAAGGAATAAAATATTGACCACCTACAGGGCACTGTCCTTCCTAAGTAATTGAATGACGTAGAGGTCTTGTGAGAAGAAACCTGTGTGTGACTGTGTCACCATACATGATGACAATACACATGTACGACAGAGGTTGAATTAAGGTTGCGCAGGGAGCCTTAATGCTGGGATTTCCTAAATCCTGAGTGCTTAACTTTGTCATCTTTCAGAAGAACGGTATTAAGGTAGGCTTTCTGCAGGTAATACATGTATAATCTACAGAGAAAATGTATGCCAAACATTTGACAGAAAGATTTTTTTGGGATGAGTTTGCTTGACTTTGTTATTTCTAAACAGTCAGTAGCTGGAATTATATTTAATTAATATGTTTATTAAAGTTAAGTACATTGATTTGTGCAGGATTTGGAGAAGCAATAGTTTTGCCATTAATGTGTTTTCAAGGCCTCCAATCAAAGCCGAGATAAGATCTTTCTTGTACACATGCATAGACCATACTTACCCTCAGTGCCTCTCTATTAGCTGCTTGCTGGAAATTTGCACCAGCTGTGACCTCCTTTGAACCAAGAGAACTGCAGTGGGATTCAGGGTGGAGGCACAGACAGATGAAAAATAAGTGAGAGTAGTTCAGGGAGTGAAGCTGCCTTTTAAATTTGTGTGTCAGTGGCTCAGTCTCTAAAGTTTGCCACCCACCTGAGAACATCATATCACTGATGAGTTATGGGCGTACATGTAGCACTGCTAGGACTTTCTGGTTCTGCAGTCGAGTTTCCTGATGTCTTGTGAAAGCAGGCATTCTCTCTTTTTTTCTGATTAAAAAATAAAAATTCCCCTTACCATCAGTAATGATGAACAATAAACCAAATTCTAAATGTAACTCTTCAGTGCACTGGTGGGACAGGGTCCAAAAGAAAAATATACAGAAATTCTCCAATTCTGAATAGTAAAATCCACCCAGCATTACAACAAAAATCTTTCCTTTTTCTAGAGCGTACAGCCAGAGTTTCCTTTGAACCTCTTGCAACAGAACTCCTGGGCAGCCCATACGGCTAATTCTTCTGCAGGATGCCTAGGCCCCTTCATCCAGAAGATCAAAAACCTGAAAGACGGGTTTTTCTCAAAGAACACAGCTTTATGCCAGCCAGCCCCAGACTACTATTCCTTCTTCTATTTATTTAGAAGAAACACCTGCCAGAAGATGGGGAATTGGTGTTTAGACATTTAGGGAGAATGAAAACAGAAGAGAGAAATAGTGGTACAAGCAGCACTACCTCCCGTACCACAGGGAAAGCTCTCCTGAGCAAACGCATATTTATATGAAACTGCTATCACAGGCTATGAAATGCCCCTGTCACCTTAAAGTAAATATGTTTAAGAATGAATTGTCTTTATTCAGTGGAGATCTATTATAGGAGGCAAGCAGGGATTTCTTTGCCTTCTGTGAAGGCGTAGGTTATACATTACCCTCTCTGGAATGTCCATGAGAAAGTTACTTAATACTCTGGGCAGTACTTACAGTGAAAGGGAAGGTAACTGTTATCACTCGGGCATCCCTTGGGGGATGCTGTGATGATAACTTTCCTGTTTAAATTTGGGAAATACATAGTGCACAAATGAATGAACTTCATTGTCTTTGAAGTTTTCTATGTGAGTCATGGTGAAGATTCTACATAATTACATTAAAATTGCGGGGACAGGAATCAGCATGCAAACAGGCCATGGGCAAACATATAGTTATGTGATTCTATCAGCTATACAAGTGAAAATTAGCTCCCTTTCCATACTGTTTGCCATGCTCTCTGTAAGTGTTACATAAGTTGGTGATAATATCTAAATATGTTTTCAGAACTTAGAAAAATCCTGCCGTGAGAATTAATAAGTGTAAAAGCTTTACAGGAAATTTGCTGAAAGCCAGTATTAGTAATTCATATAACATCAAACGTGCCAACCATGCCTATTTTGGGGGCCCAAATACAGAAGCTTAAGCCAAGTACTCCAGCAAGAGCACTTTTCCGTCACTGTTCAGACAACTTGCATTGGCTCACAACCTCGTTTTCACATTTCCAGTGTTGCGTGGAGGCACATTAAACAGACAGTGGTGAGAGAGCTGGCAGAGTGGCTGGGAAGTCAAGAGGTATTTAGGAAAGGTTTGCTGAAGGAACAGAGGTACAAATATCTCTAACAGAGCTTGTCTGGCACAGACCAGTACTACAAGGAACCTGAGCAAACTCAGACTGCACAGCACACTTTCACTCCTGGCTAACCTGACTGTTAGATGACTATGAAATGTTATTGATGGCAAACAAGAGCTTCCTTTGGATCAGCTGAAGTTTGAAGGGGAATGCAAAAATTCTTGTGACTGTCAGAATGCTTCTGAAGCCTTTTCCTCCCTGTCACCCAGAGCATTTCTCCCTGAGGAGGGCAAGGAGGAGGGGGCAGAGGGAAGGAAGTCTTGCAGAACAACCTGAGAACAAGTTTCAACACTGACCACTGCCTGCTAGTCCTTTTATTTATTGCTGTTCTCTTTTCTTTGTTATGAAAGGAAGTCCAAGTCTTTCCCTGTGGTAATGTACATTGTGTTTTGTGATGGGCAACTGTAACGTATACTGAATGGACAGTTTTTCAAAATCAGTTTCTGGTGTTGTGCAGTTTCTCTCCAAGTGCAAGCAGAACAGCAAATACTAAAGGATGAAGTACGTGCGCACTCTTGTTTTATCTTATAGCCCATTATCAATAAATAATACATGAATTTCTATTTAATTTCTTAATAATGTCAGCAGACCAGACAGATTTTCAAAGTGCAGTGAGATTGCTTTTCCAAAATGACTTCTAACTCCGCTTACCTTAATTTGGGGTTACCTCTCCTACAGAAACAGCAGGACCAGAATCTGTATGTTGGAGTGGCTAGAGCCAGCATCCCCAAGCCCATATTTAGTCATCCAAAGAAATGGTCTGATTTCCAAAACTGCTGAGCAGCCAGCAGCCCTAATTGGAGTCCATGGGAACTGTCGGATGTTCAGTGCATTTGAAAAATCAGGTCACTTATGTAAGCAACTAATTGTTGCTGTAAGAGCCCAACTTCGGCACCTAGTTTTACAAGGGCTGTAAAGGCAGGGGCAGGTCACTTTTTGTCCAGAAACCTTTTAAAGCCTGGCATCTGGCTTGCGCTCACTGCTGACCCGAGTGGAAGCCCTGACTGCTGTTTGCACCCTGGGAAACTCCCTCTGGCAGGCTGGGTTTCACCCCATCTGCCTTTTTAAGATGTCTCAGCGAAGCGCCTGAGCTGGGGCTGTGGGTGCGCAACTGCTCTCTGTGATTCGGAGGCAGTGGCCCTGCCAGGCTGCGGTGGCTGCACTGAGAGCTGCCTGTTCCTGGGCCACCTCCCTGGACCCCCTCGGCTGCCTCTGAGTGACCTGGGACCCCCAGCTGCCACCCCTGGAGCCCCCCTGAGCCTCTGACTGAGAGAAGGGATGCTTCAAAGTGTTTGCCCTGTTTAAACAGTGTTCCTGGAAGCGCTGAGGCTTTGTTGTCTTTATTCTGTTCCCTTTGGAAAAGAATTAAAAAAAAAAAAACAAAACACAAACCCCTGTGGAAAAATCCTGTGGAAAGAGAACCCGCTTTTGGCTCGAAGACCATCCCCTTTGTGTCAGCAGGGTTCAGGCTCCGGCCCCGCATGGTGTGCTGCTTGCTGAAGGGTGTGAAGCAAGTATGGGACAAACAGTGCCATGAACTATTTTAGTGCTAAAATGAACTTTGTGTAGTAAACATGGGGAGGCTTAAGTTCATTTAGTACCTAAGAGGGTAAGTTTGCAGAAGTTCTTGTAAATCCCTATTGCACAACAGGCTCAGTGCGACTGTCTTCCTGACGTAATAGATATTCCTCAACATTGTGAAACATAAATAGGTGTCTTAGTCTGACTTTCCACATCAGCAAGGATCAGTGCAGAGTGTTTTCCTCTTTGTTCTTATGTTTAAAATAGTACACAACAAATGTAAGCAAGTTTCTTAACTCCTGGGTAGGGTCTGGTTTCCTAACTCCTGGTGCCAGGCCAAGCTCTAATCTCGGGCACACAGTATGCATACTCATGTATCTCCACAGACATTTCCAGGTACACAGTGCTGCTTACAATTCACCCAAGATTACAATCTGACCTGAGAAGAACATTCAGGATGTGGAGGATACAGGACAAACAAGTCATGCGAAGGAGCAGAAGCAGCAGTGGCATTCCTGGGGCTGCAAGCCCCAAGTGCTGCTCACAATAACAGGCCTCGAGTGTTTATCGGCAAATTTCAGAAATAGTGCCTTTATGAAGATGTGCTAGTATTATGAAATATTTGCATCCCTTTCATTACAGCATCCCCATAACCTTCAGAAAGTAGGGCAGGCTGGTGGGCAGCTTTCAAAGAAAAGCCGCACTGGGTGTAATGTCAACACCGTCACTTTAAATTGCCAAATTGGCTGTCTTTTTGTTTAACTTAATTTAGTAGGGGCTGGGAATAGCTGCTTGATTGTCAGCCCCACAGATGCAAGTCAGCTTTTTGGCTTTAGGTGAGGTTCAGGGTGACTGCAGCTGTCCCACGGCTCCTCAGCGTGCCCTGCCGCTGCCTTTCAGCTCGGGCTCGGCACTGTCTTCCTTCGGCATCTAGCTGGTGGGTGAGCCAGCTTTGTGCTGCTTCTGAGAAGGTGAAAGCTACATTTCATACTCACAACACTTAGCAGTATTTCTGTTGCTCTCCATATCTTCAGAGCATTTTGTAAGGAGCCAGCTAAGCTGTGCGGCTGCCTGGGGTGGAGCAGGATTGCAAGGTGCTTCATCTGTCAGGTCCCTGAGGAGGAGCCAGTGATGGCTGCAGTTCTGGCACACAAGCAGGCATAAGAAGTACATCAGATCCAGTGATCTTTCTGCCAAAGGGTGCATTGGATCAGTTCACTGAACTAACACAGGGGCTAATCCACCATCTGTCCGAGCTGCTCACTGGCCAGCCCCGCAACTCCTGAGAGCAAGATGGGCTATGGGCAGGAGCAAGCGAACAAATGGGGGACGGAGGACGAGGAGCAGGAGCTCCTTTGAACAAATCTCCCAGTTGCATTCAGCTGGCTGTGGTGCGAAACTGCACATCGAGCAAAGCATGTGTACGTGCGGAGCCAAGTATCTTCCCTGTCTCTCCTGCACCAACGCCTTCCCATTGCTGAGGCACACTCTTCTCCATAGATGGGAAACACTGCACCTTTCTAATTCAGCTCCCATGTTTTGGTTAGAAAATTATTTCTAATACTATTAGAATATTATTTCTATTATTTGGCATGCAAGGAGGTATTATTTTTGCAGTACTTTAACGTAAATCAGTAGACTAATATGTCAGCATAGAGAAGACGGGAGGCAATGAATTACGTAGGATTTGTGCAGTCAGCCCTACAGGCTGAATCACATTTGTTGATGTTTTGATAGAAAATACCTTGCAGTTGACAAGCTGCAGTTAAAGTACAAGTTGGTTCCCATGGCTTATGGCTAGTTTTTGGTATGAAACTATCCTCTTTTAATGTCTTAAAATATTTAAGATATAGGAGGTGAAATTTGCTATTTCATCACTGTTCACCTCTTTCCCTTCCCACCCCAAAAATCAGCATCCCCCAACTAATTTTATTGACTGTTTTACAGTGTTGCAGTCTGCTCTTTTCCAGAGAGCTGTGGATGGATTTTGTTCACAGGAAAGAAGACAGAAATGTGTGTTTGTGCTTTCTGCTAAATACAGACGTAAGCCTACTCCCCCTTCCTTTTCTTCCTGATGGCACATACTGTCATTGTGAGATGATGCAGAAGTGCATCACCACAGAATATCATGACTTGTCAGGACAGGCACTGCCTCTAGCTTTGTTTTAACGGCTGGCCTACAACTGAAATGAAACTTAAAAGCTGCCATACTGATGGCAGCTAGTAAATATTACTGGGAGTCAAAGTTTCAGATAGAAAGCTGGCAAGAAAAATCACTCACCTACTCAATATCAAAGAGTTGTGTGTGTGCCAATAGCAGTGAGACTGTGCCAGAGAAAATGTGTTGCAGTAACATTACACATTGCCCTTCTGTGCAAAAATACTGGACCAAATTCAGCCTTCAGTGTAAGCAAAGGCAGTTCCGTGAACACTTCTGGTGCTGTACCTATCTGTTGTCACCCATGTGGCCCACAACTGTATGTTTAAATTACATTACATGATTAAAAGGAATTTGCTTAAACCCATGCAAACTAAGGAAATACAGTTCTAGGGCCAACGCCATAACCTCAGCTCACATTGCTGGGGCTTGGGTGTTAAGGGAGAAAAAATTGCCAGTCTGAACTCAGAAAGAGAGAGAAAGGGCAGAGCAATACGTACGGGAACGGGGTCCTTTCCCAGCCAAGGACTATCCTGAGTGCCAGGTTACAAGGGAAGCTCCTGGTTCCTTTCAGCTGATGTTTCCTTTCCAAACAGGACCCAGAAGGGAGATCATATGCAACTTCTCAAAGCATGTTGCCAAACATGCACACCCCCCTACCCCCCTCCTCCCCAGGCAGCTGCTCTCACCTGTTCTGCCTGTAGCCTGATGGGCCTGATGGGCTACAGGCCCTTCCCTTGTAGTTACACGAGGCTTCATGACACCAAGACTGGATTTTGCCCTCAGTGTTGTTTATTTCCAGCCTTATTTTGTACTACAGCTTTTTTTTCCCTTAAAATGCGGTTTTCTTAAAGCAGATAAAAGCATTATCATGGAAAATAATGTGGCAAGCCAGCGTGGCTGCAAACTGGTTAAACCTGAATGTAAACTGTTCTGTAACGAATATTGCTGGTATGCGGGCAATAACCCTGAATAATTTCATTAATTAGTTATATGCCAGTAACTGTTTTTAAAGGGCACACTATTTACACTATAGGCAGTTGAACATGTAATTACATGCTAAGGTTGTGTGTTATTTTATCATCATGAACTCTGTGAATGTAAGACAAAATATGCATTATAAAACCAGGTGATCTGATTTATTCCATAGCTAAGACTAAACTTTTTTGGAGTCTCTTAACATTAAGACACACATTTTTTTGTTCAAAGCTGCTTGTGTGTCCAACGTAACAACCATTTTTCCTGTATTTTCCACCCTATTTTAGAAGAAAGCCATACCACATACACTGCTAAACAAAACTACATATATTTACTGTTCATGTATAAATTCACCATAAAGACAGCATGTGAGGAAGAAAGAATTATATTAAACCTGTAGAAATATTTCATGCTACTGCAGCTGTTGGTGTTATAAGGCTAACTTGTCTGTTTATTGCTGGTTGTCACTACTTGTCACAGGTGAGTTTGTTTCAATGACCTTACTGTGAATTCGTATTAGTATAGGTTGAACTTTGAATCTTAAGGGTTTCTAGTATTTGTTTTGGGGGTAATTGCGATATTTCTGCAGTGCTTATTTTGGCCACATTTTTAATCTGTGCTCTCTGTCCTAACTCTACTGTTAATATAGTCTTGGCCTGGGAATACTATACAGTAAGTATAATGAAGTAACCGGTTGACAGCTTTGCATTAAGATTATGTATTGCAATTTGAGGTCTGCACTGAGAGAACTAATGGCAGCACTGGGGCTGGAATTACTAATACCACACTGAGCACACCTTGGGCATGTATTTGCACAGCAAGTGCCAAAATGTGTTGATATTGGCCTTTTGAATGAATGAAGAGCCAGAAGAAGGGACACAGTGAAAATTAACACAGCAAAGGAAAAAGGATTAAATGAGATTACACGGAGGAACACTGCCTGAGACATATAGGCTTTGTGGGATACCTCCAGAGAGCTCCAAAGGGAGAAATTGAGGCAGCATTCGGTCTCAGCACCAGCTGAAGAAAATCTATGCTGCATTAATCTTATTTTAGTTTGTTATTCCCAAGAACGTGTTGTATGACATTCAGTTCACGCTGGCTGTAACCATTTGTACTGGTATGTTATGACTATTCTGATATCCTCCCAGACAAGATTCCCATCTAGGTCAGACTGTGATGCCTTTGCTTACTGAGGAGTATATCAAAGTCTGGTCCATCATCAAACGTGCTAGAGGTTGTGGGCCCTATATGACCTTCACATTTTACTAGTGTGTTTAGCTTTTCTGTAAGCAGTACTCAGCCACTCACTTTTTGCTGACAGAGGGCTCTTACCATACATTCTGTAACCTAAGGAGAAAGTGTAACGAGACCCATGCCAGGAAACTACAGATTTTAAAGGCAACCTCGTGTGTTCCTGGGCACTTCATGATCTTGTTAATCAATGGATCCTGCTCCAAATCAGGAAACTAGCAACTGTTCATCTATTTTACAGTCAGATTACAGAGAGAGTTAGAGAGTTATTTCTCAAGCATTGTAGGCTTCATTCTCCCCTGCTTTGCCATGCTGCCTCTCAGAGTAAGGAGCCAAGCTCATGGTGCAGGATAGATCTTTATCCTGGAGCTGGTTAGATAATGCATAGCGGTTTATAAGTCTCCATTTTAATGTGCGTGATCTTTCCTTTTAAGTGATAAGATCTATGGATTGAAAATAATTCTTCCGAATTTAGTTTCCAGCGGTCAACCCAAACCCAAAAGCTTCTCTGACCATTAAATTATAATCTACTCCTGAAGCAAGGAAAGAACCCAGGAAATCCTGAAACCCAACATTTGCACACCCAAACGGTGTTGCACTCGGAGGGCTGCTCTCCAGCAAATAACGGCATGACTTACTCCACCACTTCCTCTGCTGGCAGAATACAGGAGGACTGTGCAATACCTTCCTAGGTCATTCCAAAGCCATGTCAAAGAAAAAAATGTGTAAATGTCAGCATCCTAGCATATACTCCTGTGATGTAAATATTGCATTAGAGACGTGAATTTGCACATCAGTCTACTGCTGTTGATATCTGGGTTGATGAGAGCTGACTTTTTAGGAACTGGGTGGGGTAGAGCGACTGAAATAACATGTGCCTGCGTAGTGGTGGCTCCCAAATCTCAGTCATCACTTCCACAGAGGAACCTTCCCAAGAACCCCTGCTAACTCTCTCGTGAAGATTACTAGTGCTCTATTAGAAGACTAAATGCCTGGGAGCATTGCTGATTATAATATTTTGGCTGTGGTTTACCAGCATAGATCTCACCTGGATCTGTAGAGTTAAACCTGCTCACATGTAATTGATGTTTTGTGACTGCTATAAGGCACAGGACTTTGGGGCTGGGGACAGGGAGCAGGATGGAAGAGTCAAGGACTCTCAATTGCAGTCGCTAGACACAAATCCCTTGCCATCATTTTTAGTTACTACAAAATGCGATATAGGTCTGTCTGTCACAGGGAAGGGACTACAGAAACGCGAGTGACTATGAAAACCTCCACTGGTGACTACTCAGCAGTTAAGCTGAGGGTTTTGTTCAGCAGGGCTGCTTTCCACCCCCACAGCAGTAGTGCAGGCTTTCAAAAAGGAAGTTGGTTATATGCAAATTAGATGCAAATACCTAATAAGCTTGTTAAATAATTGGCATAGAATATCACACATGGTGCAGCATCAAACTTGGCAGCTACGATTGTCCGTACTGCGCTGCTAGCACTTCACTGGTGCTAAACTGGTTTATACCAGCTGAGGATCTGGCCCACATAGCATATAGAATTTCCTGGATAAGCTACTACTCCCTGTCAAACTTAATCATTGATAAATACAGGCCAGATTTATCTTGTATGTATATACTGAATTTATTGGATGATCTTTCTCATTCTGCCATCAGTTCAAGCAGTCCATTAAAACAGTCATTGCAAATGCACTGTGTGCTGGAGTCAGAGCTGATCACATGCTGGCATTTAGTTTTCTTGATAAAGAATAGAGGAAATAACATAAACAAGTATGCTTGATTACTTTCCCACCCCCGTTCATCCATTTCTGAATCATGTTGGATTAACAACACATTTGAGACAAAGATACTGAATTTTATTAGCATTGCTTGCTCACTGGTGCCATTATTAAATGCTACATTATTAGCTACTCGGGTATAGCATACATTCTTCCTGTACCGTTCCTCAGAAAATAAGCAAAAGCCAAATTGTTTTGTGGCATACTGAAACCAGTGCTGACTTTATGCAGCAGATGTTCATCTAGCCACGCATGTAGATGATTTCATAGATGGGGAGAGTGTGCTCACCAATCACACACATTTCTTTTTTTCCTCCAGCACTGAATCATCATCTCTCCTTAACTGTATTTTTTTTTTAAATGGAGAAAGTAGAGCACTGTGCAAACAGTCGTGACCTTTCCTGTCTTTAACCAACATTTTTTTAATGCCCCAATTCCAGGCTGACCTCCTTTTTCAGAGCTATCTTTGGAACTCAAATAATACTATGAAAATACATTTTTCAGCTTCACGATTAGTGCTTTAATGGTGATTTTCTTTCACTGCTTATTTTCCCCCTGCTGTTCATATTATGGCAATTTCATTTTTATGAACACAGAAAATGGTAAAGGAAAATCCAATTTATTTCTTAAAATTTACCTCTATTTTGAAGACATTTCTGAGGGTTGCACTTTATGTCTTTAAAACTAGAGAACTTGCAAGACTACTTGAAGGTTTTGTTTGGTCTAAGGAGGAGAGTAGGTGTTACTTGCTTTGCTGTCACTATGTTAAAAGCTTCAACAGCTCTGCTTATCTAATCTAGCTGCAGTACTAATCCTAATAACACAAGGTTGACAGGAAATCACGATCAGCAATATGGCTATGTTTAAGAAACACAGACATCTAGAAATACTAAGCAGCTCATGATGTGAAAGTTAAAATTACCAACACGCTCCTTGATGTGGAGATGAGAGACCATGCTGTGTCTGGTACGCTGCAATATTGTGCTATCACGAAACAAAACTTTCTACAATCCTTTTTTAAATTTCAAGCCTCACCTCTGTCATCTCATGGTGCTTTCCCCCACTACAGTTGTCACAGCAGTGTATAAAAATGGCAGTCTATCATTGCAGGGGGTTCCTGAGTCATGCATGCCATTACACCAGTGTCCTCCCACTGAAACTGGCTCTAGAATATTGCTCACCAGCATGGTGGTTAGGTTTGCAGAAAATACACTCAATTAAGCAGGCCGTGTACATTCAAAGCTCCTCTGTATTGATATCAACTACTTTGCAAGTTTGCTGCAGGCCAAATGGTGAATAGAACCAGTGGAGTTTGTATATTTATATATATATATATATATTTAAAAATATATATATGGTCTAAGCAAGGCTTGGTTTGGACAGGGTGTGTCACCAGTGCAGCCAGATGTAGAGATCTCTTTCCACCATCCCAGCTGTTTCTTGACTCCACCTTCTTCCTTCTTTTTCTGTTTATCATTTCACTGCTCTTCAGTTTTTCACCAATCTAGTTAGCCTCTTCATTTAAATTTCTACCAAACCCAGAACGATTGCAATGCAAAATAAAGTTTATAATGTAAAACCAGTGTAATGATCCTTATTCATCAAATACTTAGCTGAGGGTCAGGAAGAAAGATGACTAGATGAGCAAAGAAGCTGAGCAAGCTGATGAAGTAGCAAAACGGAGACAGTGGCATAAGTGACCCTTCAGGATTCAGCAGCTCAAGCTCAGTGGTAAGGACGATGACCTGGCTTTTCCTAGCTGAGCATCAACTCGCAGTGCTTAATACTGCCTGGGACACGCCTTATTAAAAAACAAAGCCGTGCTGAGGCTGCTACTTGCTGGCATCCCACCTCGCTGGGCTCCTGATGAGCCATGTCCCAGCCGCAGCCTGCACTGGGCAGGAAGTCAGCTGAGCCTGGCCCTGCACACCACCCAGGCTCTGTACACACCTCAGGCTTCAGAAAATAAAAATCTTCTGGCTAGCTCTCCTTGCACGTGCCAAACAGCATGGGCATCCTCATAAAACTGTGCCCAGGACAATGTTGAGTTTTGTCTGTGCAGCAGCAACTCCGATACCTGCCCCCTAACAGCAGCACGGTGCTTTGAAAGTGAACCCTGTACGATTTTAGGAAACATAGGGCAGTCCTTGACAAAGAGGAACCTGTTTCTTGGAGACTTTTTGTCCAGTAATGTCCAATTGTGTATAGCACATGGTACTGCAGCTTCAGCAACAAACACAGACAGCTGGTAATGCCCAGATTTGTTTGAGCATTTGCAAAAGGAAATAGAAACTGCTGGCATCCTGGCATGGGTGATGATCTGATACTTAAATAGAGCCCAGAAATTGAAATACGCACCTGATATTACTCTAGAGAACAAACAAAATTTTTAAATTCAGAAGCTTAAACCGATGTTATTCAGAGCGATGCGTGTATTTTACAAAGGGACAGGACATAGAAATATGTCAGACAAAGAATCTGCCAGGGAACCCATGTTGCTGGCCTTAGGTGTTTATCTGGCTGTAAGTTGGAGACTAATCTGTTTCACTCCTGAAATCAAGGAGTGACTTGCAGCTTCCAGCCATTGTAAAGTTTGCTGGGAACCTGCAAGGACACTGGATACTAATGACTCCCTCTGATCTGGAGCAGCGTACAGATATTTATATGATACCTGGACAAGTTTCATGTCTCTGACAGTCCCTTACCCAAAAAGCCCTGTTGGTGAGCCATGACAATAACCATAGACAGATCACCTTCAGACACACTGAAAAGATGAGTAGGCGTTGAATTTGTGATGAGGGATTTCAGAAACAGAAAGACGGAAACTTGCTTCTTAAGAAGAAAGTACAAGCGCCAAATTGGCTTGGCTCCAAAGTTCAGCCTGCAGTGAGTAAGAACACCAACAACTTGACCAGCAGCAACGTAACAGTAATCAAGAACTAGTTTATGGCTGCCCAGCCCACAGAGCATCTGCTCTAATGAGCTCGTAATAAAAGCCTTGGTGCTTTGCAGTGGGAAACTGGAGCTCACTCTGCTGGGATGTGAAACACCTATACTGGCTCAGCCCACAGCCAGCACAGAATACACAACATTTTCAGCCGGGTGAGGCCCAGCCCTATGTGCAGACCATCACCATTTCGAACTCTAACATAGAGCACTGCAGCTTGCATTTAGCATAGTTCAGGGGAGTAGAAAACACACTGTGCTGATGCAGTGTTCACTGCATAAATCCTTGTTAGCAGTCAGTGTATGAAAACTGGCAGTATTATACAGATGTGATGGTCACAGGTAGCCACACAGAGGGCAGCTAAAACCCCATCTGATCTACATGAAGCTAGCTTTCATGGGGTTTATTCGATCACGACCTACAGAAATGTGTGCAAATCTCAAAAAGCTTTTTTTTGCTCGTTAGCCATGAGGTGTCCTTGGAGTTAAACCTTGACATATTCCATGATACAGAGAAGCCCGATCTCATTTCTTCCACTGAGGAGGTGTGGCCATTGCTCTGTAGAGGCCAGGAATTAAATAAAAACTACTGACAAGTATGAGAGCTATTCTGCCGCACTCAGAGGGTGATTGTGCACTAAAAAGTAGCAGAGCATGTTCCTGGATAACAGGTGACGAGCCAGTCATTGAGGTACTAGGGCATACCCCTGTCAAAAGATTTGTACTTGCTGTAATAATGAAGTTTTCTCTAATGTGTACTCCTGAGCCATCAAGTTTTGCAAAGAGATACTAGACCCTCGTTCTTGCTGCTGCACACTGTATAGCATAAGGCTCATAAAAAAGACTCCATATAAACAGTCAGTTAAATATTGGCTTGGTTGGTAGAGTCAGTCAGGGCACAACTGTTGACATTGATGGTTTGTTTACTTTGTTGCAGAAAACTGTTGTGTGACAAACATTTGTTTTTTATTAAAATAAATTTATTTTTATTTGTTGCAAATAGAGAAAGAAGGAAGGAGATGGAAAAGAATGGGAGAAAAAAACCTTTTAGATTGCTGTTAATCTGTAAATTGAAATAGAATAATACAACAAATGGTATTTCTGCATCCACTGATATGGTTTATTACTAGGGCTTTTTTTCCAGAATGCCTATAGCTAATTCTTTTCAAATTATAGAAGGATATGGGCAAGATTTATGACTGGAATAAACTGAGTAAATTTGAGTCATGAAGCACAGCTGTGAAAAGTGAACATGGAAAGGAGATCCCAGTTCCTTACTGAGAAAATTTAACTGAAAACTAGATCATTGTATCCCATCATCTGAGGTCAGGTTGTACAGTAAACACCCCCAGTGCTAACTTGCCCACCAATTGGCAGCATATGTTTCTCCTATAACATGTCTTTGATATTTTTACTCCAGGGTCTTCCTGCACTCCACAGACTGGACTGGTTCTCACGGTCAATTTCTCTGTCTTCTGTAACTTGCCCAAAGTAGTGGCATTAGTCAGTCTCATTTAGTCCAGCCCCATTAATCTGTGCATCCAGTTTCCTTCTGGCATCTTTACTGACCTCCATAACCTCTGTTTACTCATGCTGCTCCTGTGCCTGTTTCCTTGTTTTACTACCATCAATTTGCTACTTCCTCTACTTTTTTTTTTTTTTTTTAAGATTATCTCTTGGCCATGTCATCTGTGTATTGAGAAGTTCCTGCCTCCTTTTCCCATTAGATTCTTTTGCTGATATGGGCTGTCAATGTTCTGACCATAATAGTCCATAGTGTGAACTTTTACTTCAAAGAGGTTACGTTTCTGTTAGAGTCACAACCTGCCAATCTACATCATGCATTTACTAGAGACACCAGTCTTTATGCTCTTCATGTTCCTCATGTCCTTACTGATGCTACTTCTACCAATAAAAACTAGTTGGTACTTCCCTATTAATGCTAAATGGTAAATGTAACTTGGATTTTAGCCCTTCC
Source organism: Haliaeetus leucocephalus (assembly GCF_000737465.1). NCBI lineage: Eukaryota > Metazoa > Chordata > Aves > Accipitriformes > Accipitridae > Haliaeetus > Haliaeetus leucocephalus. The sequence continues at coordinate 11,560,981 of NW_010972687.1, read as the reverse complement.
TAAACGAAGCTTGTTTTATTTGAGTTATTAGGGTCAACTTTTCTCTTGATTTTAACATCCAAGGTGTGTTTCAAGATGTTGATTCCACACAGCTCCACTTCTTCCCTTTTAAACTTATAGTTACTGATATTTCCCATCTTATCTACTAGGGCTAAGCTTCATATTGCCGTAAAGTGTTTTTTTCCACCAACTTGTGAAAAAGGAAATATGCCTGAAGAAATTCATTACATCTTTCAAAAGTGTACATGCAGATGTGTGATTTTTGGGAGAAAGGATTGCAGAGGGTATTACATAGCAACATGCAGAAAATGAAATAAAAATGGTGAAAAGCTAGCAGCACTTGCATATTTTATGGTGATTTAGGGTTCTAATCTCTTGCTGTAGAAAACAACAAAAACTAGAGACAACCAGAGTAAAACTAGCCCTACATCAAAAATCAGTCTTTGATGAAGTTGAAGCCTGATCCACAAATTAAATAAATGCTTAAATTGGCATTAAAAGCTGAGTGGAAACCATAGAAAGAACTTGAATGCGAGATTAATTTGATTATGCTGGCCTGAGTCAAGGAGAGGGCATGCAGCCATGATAAGTGTTTGAGCCCAAACACTATCTTCCATATTACAGTTGTCCATCCTATAAATGACCACAGTATGAACCTCCTGATAGACAGGTTCTTCACGAGCAAAGAGGGTTGACTTTTTTTAGCACACTGAACTTGGAAGAGAGCATTTGGGGGTCCTTGATTGGTTTGCAAATGCCAAGTTCTCTAGCTATTTTGATTAAGAGATCTGTATGCCTTTCAGATGAACCTTTTCAGAATAGCCCTCCTTGCCTGATCTCAGCTCACACCAGCTGGTCTTTATCCAAAGCCTGATTTCCTGTAAGCAGGCTAATGCTCTACATCTGGTCATGTTTGAATTAGTCAAAGATCTATAGATGGACACCAAGTACATGATACTCATATGGATATTGTGAGATGGTATGGATCTCTGTAGAACTTCAAAATGAAGGGTGGTTCAAGTGGGAAAAGTTACACTTGCTTCTGTCCCAGTCTTGCTGGACAGAAAGCCTTGGAGCAATTCTGGTGTAGGGCTATCTGCTTCCACTGTGTCTCATAGTAGTATCCAAATCAGCCCATGCATTGACATAGCTGTGTGCCTCTGGACAATACTGATCTCAAGTCCAAGATAAGCACTTGTGAACTAGCAACAAAATGTCCTCTGTTAAGCTACCTCAGTAGAGAAGATGAGAAAGCTTTGAGATGGACAGTCTTCAGAAACAAAACCAACTCTCTACATCGAGGCAGCCTTTTTGCCATAAATGTTTCCTTTCAGGTACATCTTTTCATTGCCAAAATCTAAGAGCTTCCTCACTCCCCAACAAAAAAAAAAGAAAAACAAAAGAAGAGCCTGAAAATCTTTCATCTTGCACTCTGATGGGGGTTTTGTCATTGCCACTGCTGTTATCTGTGAGGCACTCAGATACTGTTGATAAGTAGCAATATAAGTAACTTGTTAGCCATAGGTGACTGCAAGTGTGGGAAATATTATTTTCATTCAGTGGAAGATTTCTGTTCCTTCTCCCTTCCCCCTCCCTCCCCCCCAGCAGAAAGACAATGTAATAGCGACGACTTTTTTGTTCATTTTTCCAATCACGGCTAACACAGTTGGTGAAATAAAATCCCAAGTGGTAAGAGTAGAAGGGAAAGGAGAGAGAAATGTGTCAAATTACTTAGCTAGGAACTGAATCCTTGTACATTCCTGAGGTGGTCCAAACCCAAAACCTCAAATCTGAACTTCCTCAGACCTTGGAAAAACAAGAATCTGATGTGAATTTTGTGGCTTGGCCCCTCTCTTAGACTCAGCCTACCTCATGAGTCACTGATGCAAGAAAGTGCAGGAGAATCATTACATGCCCTACAGTATCTTAAAAGAAAATAAATGAATCAGTTAAACCAAAAAGAAAAACAAGTGTGACAGGCTTATTCTCTTCTGAGTTTCCTGTGTGTCAAATCCTGCTTTGAAATACAGGGCCTAAGAATAAGTTCAGTTTGTCAGAGCAAACAGAACCTTGTTGTTATTCTTAAAAAAAGACAAGGATGAAAACATACAACATTGGCTTTTAAAATGTACACCAGACGTGTTGTTAGGCATGGGGGAGGTAATGAGAAGCAAGAGTAGAGAAAACAAAGCAGAGGATAATACAAGTTTCTTTTCTTTAACCTGCATACTGTTTTCCATGTCCTTATTTTCCTAATTCAGCAGTTCTAGTGCCCATAATTCGTAATATTAAATTGCAAACCAAGAGCAAGTTTGTGTGAGAAGATCTAACTTGAGCAACACAGCTCATAATTATGAATATTTGTGAGGTACTTTAATGCATGGGAAGGGCTTTTTCCTCTCTGTCTGCCTGCAAAGTATTCCTCTAATGTCAAATGGCGCAGGCCTGGAGTCTTTGCCCATGTCGTACCCTGCCTTTATTCGTGATGGGCACAGTGGAGCTTAGCATTCCTGCAGGGTAGCACTTGGTCTCTTGTCAGCAGAGCATTTCAGTGGGAAGCACTGAAGGATCATTGCGATGGAGCATGCTGTAAACATGCAGCTTATTGTCAGCGAAGATGGTCAGAAACATTCTAGGGGAACATGATACCCACCCTGAAATGCTGGTTAATCAAAATCAGAACATTCTGTGGGAATGTGTCTGTTTTAACAAATCTTCTGACAAAACACAGGCACTTTTCCAAACTTGCCTGCCAGGCAGGTTTCAGTCAAAAGCCTGCCCAGTTTCATGCCAGCTTGCCAACCCAGCTCCTTAGCAGTCTGCCCAGCAGTCTGCTGGGGAGACAAAATGCCAGGCCTTCAGACTTCCCAGTGCTAGGGCAGCCTGTTGAATGAAGTGACTCAGCGCTGGGGGACCCTGGGCTTGCAGGCTGTCCATCACAAAGCTAGACTGGTTATCAGCCTTAAAGGCAGGCCAGACCAGGGCCGCCTGCCCTGAGGAGGGTAAGAAAGACGTTTGCCTGGGAGTTCTGTAGTGCAAGTGGTAAATGAAGAGCGAGGAGGAGTAAGACTACAAGGACAGCAAAATATCCATTTCCTTTTGCCCTGGTTAGTCGTGCAACTGACCTTGTTTTGGGGGAGTTCCAGTTCTGGATCTGAAACCCACTGAGGAAGGGAGCACTAAATTGGCTCAATTACCTGAAGACTGCTATCAATCAAAGTGTCTGTGTATGCAAAGAAGTGTTTCAACTTTTTTTTCCCTCTAGACTTCATTTAACTTCTTTCTGTGCTGGGGAGGACAGAGGAGCAGAGCCCCTTTTTTGTCATATGGTGGGCTTGTACCAAGTCCAGTTTACTGATGTGTACTGCAGGGTGGCTGCATTACATCTGGATAGTAGACCAAGTTCTTCCCAGCAGCAGAAAACTCATCATGCACCTGCTACGCTGCGCAGGTCTGTGATTGCCCCAAGAAACATCCAAAGTGTTAGTGGCAATTCAAACAACTGTCCCTACCAGTCAGGAAGATTAAAAGGGAATAGGACCTATATTGGGTGAGGCATTCTGCAAGTGGTCTATCTTTATTTGGAACTTTGGGGCCTCTTACCATCTCCTTCATCCTTTAAAGGATGTGCTTTTGTCATGTGATGGAAGAGAACATGAAGGATCTCCACAAAGGCTGGTGGGTAGTAGTGGCCTTCCGTCAGCTCTCAAACTACTCAGCTCCCCATCACCAGCTGCCTGGTTGATCCCAAGTTTTCTACAGGAAGCCAGTTCACAAGTTGTGCAGGCAGGTCATCCGTGGCCTGGGGTAGAAATGAGGGCTGAGAACCTGTGGCTGAGAAAATGGTCTTGCTAAACACTTCTTTAACCATTCTCTTTAGTAGGTTTTATTGTTTTCTTTTTATTCTGTATGGGAACAGATTTTATTCTAAGAATAATATCTGAGGAACAATTAAAAAAAAAAAAGGCAAATTGGGGATTTGGATGAAAAGTGTTCTTGACCATTTTACTGCATTCTCCTTACTGGCCACTGGAACTAACAGCAGTTCATCTCCGTGAGATGACAGAAAAATATAACAACTTTTTGTCAGAGAATAATAAGTCGGTCTGGAAGGAATTGTCCATGCTTATTCTTCTGAGATTTGATGACATTCGTTTATGGCTAATTAGACAAAACAAAGTTTAGCTTAGGTACACTAGGCAGGAGTACAGCTGCATCAACTACCACTTAGCTAACTTCTGTATCAAAACTGCCCCTCTAAGCTCATATAGCTCAAAATGGTATGTGTTGTGCCTTCTAGACATATACTCAGTTTAAAAGGGAAAAGGTTCATGTTTGAGAAGACTATTTGTACCAAGGAAATAACATCTTTCTTCTCACACATGTTTTGAGCCAAACACAAGTAAAATAAAATTAAAAACACGGCCTTGTCCTTAGAACTTGCAGGGCCTATGGAGACAAAGTCTGGGCTTATTTTTACCAATTGCATGGAGAGCATTTGGGATTTGGCCTAGAAAAAGAAACAATCTCTTACTGTTTCCATGTTTACTCACTGTTAAATACCCTCAGGAAGTCTTGCTTCATCGATCCCTTATTTTCCTCAGATTTTTTCTGGGGACATGTGAGAGAATATTTAGTTTCCAAATCTTTCTGTGCTCCTCATCATCAGCGGTGGAAGTCTGGTCCCCTTGACCTAATTCTGGACCATGGCTCTCTCACTGCTCAGTAAGAAGTTCACAGCTAGTGTTTCACACCTCAAACACAAACCCATGCACCTACATCAGTTTTTGCCCCTGGGCAAACACCAACTCTCCTCAGCTCTGTCCTTCTTCCCATCTGGTGTCATCTTCTCTGTCTGAACGTGAAGAAAGGCACCTCAGAAGCTAAGTTAACGAATCTCGAGAAAATTTTCCTATAGGATGTGTCACCACTAGCAGACATAAGGGACAGATTCCGCTGTGTTGTGAAGGGAGTGTGCCACATGCAGACAATAATAATGGAATGGCAGGGAAAAAAACTCCATCCCTTTACATTGTTGCCCCATTCCTTCTTGGCCTGCCACAGCTCAGCTTTTAGAGTTAATTCAAATAATTTCTTTAGTTGCGCTAACATAAAAATACTGGAATGCTGGATGGCTAGCAATATTAGGTAAAGCTAGCTTGCCATTAACACTGCAGGCTTTTTAAACTATTATTTGACTTACTGCATTATTTCAAAACTTTGCCGTGTGTTTCAGACAGCTCAGTGTAAGAGCAGGATTACAGTCAAGCTTAATGTTTTCCTGTGTTGCTATGACTTGAGTTGGCAGCAGCTCTGAAGTCATAAATGAATTAATTTTTCTGGAGAGAAGATACTTGTAACTCTTCAAGTGTTGCAACCACATAGGTATATGGAACACTAAACAGGATTTCCTTTTCTCTAGTTCCAGTTTAATTTCACAATAGATTTTACCCATGTCTACCTCTTCTAACGTAAGAGATTTGTACTGAATATTGTTGAGGGATTGGTGTTTATTCATGAAGAAGAAGAGTATGGTAGTTGAAACAGATTAACACACTAAACTTCCATCTCCTATCTAAAGGAAAGGCACAGGTATTAACAGATAAGATACCTCTGAAATAGCTTTGTTTACAGACTGATGAGCCTTACTGGCTTCATTGGACTACATATTCTCCAACCTCACTCTTTTACTACATTCTGATCTTTTTTGTATTTGCCATCTGTTTCTTGCATGAAAGACAATGAAGAAAACTATGTATACATTGTTGTGTAAGTCTCCATCATACTTATTTTTAGAGAACTATTTTTGAGCCAGCTAATAAGCAGTTTTTTGCATGTGGTGCTCTATGAGGGAATCAGGGTGGTTCAGGGCAGAATGAATACAACATGTTTGCACAAATCCATGATGACTATCTATTTATCCCAGGTAACACAGGATGTTCTTCAGAGTTGGGTCCAGCCCGCTCAATGCATAAACTGTCCTTGAAGTAAGTTGTGAAACACAGATCCCCTTCTCCTGTGGTGAATATCCTGATGGCTATGCTATAAAAGGCAAGCTCACTTTTGCTCTTTGTGTCTGCTCTGGTGGCTTTTTAACTCTTTTTCTGCATATTAAGCCACTTTCTACCCACCCTCCTGGATGCCAGTTTTAGAACTCTGAAGTCTAGGAGTTAGGAAGCCACCAGGACAACAGGGTTTTATACTAGCAGTGGTTGGTAGAGATTTTTGCAAATGGCTATCAGCCAAAGCCCTGCTCTGGACTTGAGTAGAAGAGGTCCCAATTTCCCACATGTCTAGGTCCAAGCTAGACTCATCTGCAGGAAGAGCTCTTCCCTGCTGCATGCATAGAAGGAAAAACTTTAATCATCTCAGCATGTTAAGGGTGAAAAGGAATGATGGCAATGATATTTCTAGTCCTCCAAGGTTACCAAGGGGCTAGGAAGAGAATTTCAGGAGCAAAAGTTTGAATTAAGTCATCTGTCTGACTTTAAGTGATGAAGTGTGTGCAACAACAGCTGTTGAACAATCAGGAGCATGCTTTCCAGTGATCCCTGGTCACATCCCTAAGGGTGTTTTCCAGACTGACTACAGTCCTTGAGAGTGAGGGTCTAAGACTAAGAATTATACTCCGTTCTCTCACAAGGCTATAATTAGCCTGCCCAGTGCTTGCACAGCTTTAACTTAAAATAACCATAAAACAGTAGCACAGACATCCCCTGCACAGAACAAAGGCTTCTCCTTGTCTTTCTGCTAATCTTGCTGTGTGACAAACTTTTTATAGCTCTTGATGTCTTTAAGTTTACTACTCAATTTTCACTTCAATAGAACACATTTCCAACTATTTTGCAAAGCATAGTGGCTTCAACAAATGACTCACTGATAATTACTGTCATAGGAGAGCCAACTGCTCAGTATTTTAATACGCATTTTACTATTCTTAGTTGTTATGGTGGCTGTAAAAATCCATCACGCGATGTTTGCTCTCAGCATCATTCCTCAAAGTACGTCATAGAAAAGCGTCTCTCCTCAGTGTCTGCTGCCTTCAGTGGCCAAGCACACTAGACTTCCAAACATTTTGGTGAAAATCAACTGAGGTACAGTTCTTATAGATTTAGCACTGTCACTTAAGTAAGGATTACTCACAGATGTAAATCATCAAATTCAGTGGGATGACTAATGTGAACAAAGATTAAATGGCAAGACCAAGTCTCAAAAAGTATATAAGAAATGACTGCAACAAAACATCCCACTGGTTTCTTTACACATCTCTCACCTTGGAATATGAAAAATGAAGCAGAAAAGTAGATGACTGGAAACGTAGCAGTGAATAGTGTTAGGTCATATCTAAAAAGCTCTGCGTAAGAGTTTTGACTTTCCCTTGTCTTGGCTCTGCTGGAGACCAGGCAGTGAAGTTTTTGACTTGTTTGAGTAATCTCATTTAGATGACTGACTGAATCAGGCTTGTGTTAACTTTGTCATTTGGATAACTTTTATGCAAGACAACTTCATTTTGTTTTGGAGATAAGATTGCTCATATCCATGCAGACAGAAAACTGTCTTAAAGGGAAAATGTGAAAACATGTGGGGTTTTTTTTTTTCATTTGTTTGAGTAGTGGTTTTTTTTGTTTGTTTCTGTGTCAGAAAGCTTCATCTGCTGGGGCTTCAGACTAGAAGCTGCCAGAAATTGGTTCATTCACTGTAGACCAGGAGAGCCTCTGCACACGAGGGACTTCTGGGCCTTCTCTAGCAGAAATGGTCTTGCTTCTTCTCAAGAACTCATCACATCAGAAATCCTGTAAATTATTGGCCTGTCTCATTTAATTGGAACGATTCAAACATCAGCAGTGAGGCAGGTCTGAACAACTACAGAATTCAAACCTCCCCGGTCCTCGGCAACCTCTGAGCAAGGTGCCATGAAGCTGGAACTTCGCGTGTTGCCTGGTGAGCTCATTTCACCACAGGCTGAAAAAAGCTGTTCCTGGTGGCATTGCAACGTCACTTGTCTCACTTCTGTGCTGTTGGCCGTGAGAAATTGCTGATCTCCCTACCTGTGTGTAATCTCCCCCTTCCTTTCAAATGTATGTGGGTGTAAGGTGTGCCTTGCCTTCCCAGTCACTGCAGGGTGCCTGCTGCTTCCCTTCTCCAGTACTTTTATGTGGTGCGCTCCAGAGTCCTACTCATCGTGTCTGCTGCTCAGTCATACGTAGAGGGAAGCTAGGACTCATCCTTTTTTTTTGCAGGGATATTCATAGCATTTCCTACTTTCTATATACATACTATACACTTCATAAAATGGCACATTTTCACATTCTTGAGGGCTTTCCAGTGCTTTTTTTTCCCAGTCTAATCTTGAAAATGAATGGCGATATGTTTCTACTTTCCACAGTATTGGCAGCACTACCTCAGAGTTTCAGTAACGGCAGTGTTATATGCATTAGCAGCACATGTGTTCATTAATTAAAAGAACCTTTTTCAAAGTACTTCTCTTTGTGTTTAAAATATTCATGTGAAATCAGATACTTCCTTCAGTCCTGAAGATACTGCTGTTCTCTGGATTGTCTCTGGATCTAAGTAGGATAACATGCTAGTGGCTCTGCAGGCAGAATTGCTATCTGTGTCCTAAGAAACAGGACGTTTTTGTTTGCTTTTAGACTCATCTAAAATATTTGAACACCATAACCTTCTTACTTTTGTGTTTTACATTGTAGCTCTCATTGAGAATATGAAAGCCATTCATACTCATCAAGTTTGCTTTTGCACTTTCATGTTGTGTGAAGGTTATGAATGACCCATCAATCTTAAGTTGGCTGTTGCAGTGCAAAAGTATCATGTAAATTTTCTTTATTTAGTCTGTGCACTCATTGTGCAATTTTTGGTGTTTCTTCACATTTAACAGCTCCAGTAAACATTGCCTCACTTATGTCTGCCTAAGTTACAATGTGAACATCTATTTCTCTTGGGTTTGCTTTTAGCAAGAGTACGTTACAGCACAAATATTTTTCCAGTACAGTTTCCACAAATGTTCCCAGATGCATGGAAATATTTTGATTAATACTTTGAACTGTAGTCAAATGACTTGCCTTTTTCTTTAATGTATTTTATTTCTGGCTTTGATCTTTATAAAATCACAATATCATCTATTTTATGGAACTTTCACTACTACTTATCTTGAACAGGAAGCCCTGGAGGACTTGGTTAGTATTAAACATTTTTGAGCACTGATCACATTAAATATATAAAAAGATTGGTGAATATAGTTTTCTGTGATTGCATTGCTATGTAGTAAACCTCCTACAGATACAAAGAATGTAATGCAAGGAAACCAAGAATTATAGCAGAAGTTGCCACATCTTCAGTTAATTCTAGAGTGTGTGTGTGTGAGTGTGTGTGTGTACACACACACACATATATATAAATCATTAAAATATGTTTACTAGATCATAATCTTAGAGAGTATTTTATTCTTATTTTGCTCCAAACTATATGTTATTTCAATTGTTATGTGGTACTGTATGTGGGCTATAACAAAGGTGAGCGAAAAAAGCTTTTCTTCTTTGGAGGCACTGGGACTTCAACTGATGATGAATTTCAGGCTGGGTCATAGTCAAAGCTTGTATTACAGAAAGCCCAAGAGGTGTGGACACAAGTGAATGCAAAGTAGTCAATCAATATTAGAGATGCCAGACGTTACTTTCTGTGATATTTTCACTGATTACTTCTCAGATGCCCCTCTTCTAGACCCTCTGTGTTGTACTATAACTCAGTATAGGCTCAGCAGTACTCTTTAAGCCAAAATCAGAGGTAGCGTTAAGGGGGTTTAAGTCATGTAGTAATAAATACCAATGGATCTAAAGGACTTGAACTTAATATTGTTCTGTCCAAAAGCAAGTATAAATCCTACCATGCTAGGGTCAGCTGAGAATTTAGCTAGAGATTTTCATGACCTACTTCATCCCTCCAGTAGGAAAATCAGCAGAGATGGATAATCATAGAAAGATTCTCTTTTTAGAGTTTTCCCGAAAGCCTTAGACTCCCTTTGTGCAGAATGCTAGCTATGGCTTTCATCCATGCTATTTTTTTCTGTACCTCAGGAGAGGAGAAAAAATGATGAATATGATCCTTCAGCCACATCAGCATTCAGCCCTCTATCTCACCTTATCCTTGGATTTGCCAAGCACCCACTGTAAGGTTTGGAGTGTAAGAACAGATTTTGCTGTAGAAGGTTTTGACTCTCCTGACCTCCACAGAGTAGAAGTAATGTGAAATATAGAAATTATCTTTGTTATGAATCTGGGAGAAAGATCAGGTCTGGTTTTATGGCTGATTATAATTAGCGACAAACATACAAGCAAATAGGCGACCAAACTCCATCTGGAATATTATTTCCAGGACTGTCCACCCACGTAGGAAGGATATTATTGCCTTGGAGACTTCTTTCTATATTTCAAGAATCTAAGTTATGAAGGCAGATTTGAGTTACTGCATTTATTTTTTCTAGATATGAGATTTGAAGTTGTTAAAAGTATATGCCCAGGATTCATCACGAGTATTTTCCATGGCGAAAATGGCATGTACCTTTCCTTTTAAAAAATTGCCTGGATTTTGGGAATTTACTTGAGTTTTTGACAGTCCTGGGGACTCTCAGTGCATTGTATTAGTACAATACGCATAGTACGGGACATAACGTGTGCTGCATACATTTCCTCCCATAGGTTCTCCGGTGTGCCTAAGACCTTAAGTAGAATGCCAACATTTATTAGCAAGCAGGTCTTCAGGCTCATTGCTAGAGCTCACGCCTGACATTTCCAGTGGCATGCCAACTGCCTTTGTATGTCTACGCACCCACTGGCAAGCAGAAGCATGGCAAAAAACCTGACGGTGCAGCCCCCCAGATGGAGGCAGCAGTCGACCTCTCAGACTCGGGCTGCTTTTGAGTTCCTTTCCAGTCGTGGTGGGCTCTCTGTGGCCTGTTACTGTGAACAAGGCTCCATATCCTAGATATTAGAAACAGGGAGGCAAGAGGGGAAAATCGATGTGAGTAAAGGTTATTAGACTTGCATAATAAATAATTCGGGGAGATATAGAGAGATGAATTCAAGGCGCTTAGATTTGTCATGGAGGTATGGTATGGGTATGTGTGATAAATGATCAAGGGCTGGGACAAACTGAAATGTATTCAGCAAGCTCTTCTGGTGTCTGAATTTGCTTTCTGTTAGGTTTGCCTTGCTCCAGAGGGCTATGTCTGTTGACATATAAATACAGGATGACAGCGTAATATAACAGGGCTGTGTTAGTGAGGACTGTGCTATTTTGGTAAGAGTGTTTAACAGAATGAAATCAGGAGTCGTTTATGTTCTGGAACTAGGATTTAATAAAGAAAATTTTCTGTTGTCTCCATAAATTTTACTTGTGAGGGAAAAAAGGGAGGGAGTGACAAGCGTTCTTCGAGGGAAAAAAATGGGGAAGATAGATACGTATCGCACACTTAATCAAACGTGCGTACACTCGAACACATTCTGAGACAAGAATTGGATTTCTCGCTGGCCATGTGTCGTTTTCTAAAACGGAGGTTAAACAAGGGTCAGACCGGCACCAGTGACTCTCTGACGAAGCTCCGCTCTCTGCCGTGCTCTGCAGGGGGAAGTAGGGCTCGAAGGCGCGGACAGGCGGGAGCGCGGGCAGCGAGTGCCCCCGGCCGCCGGAGGGGATGGCCCCGCGGGGGCCGGGGGCGAGTTTCTGCCAAGCGCGTCCCCGCTTTCGAGCAGCACTCCAGCCCAGCCCTGCCGCCACAGGGACGAGGGCAGAGATGGAGAAGAAACACTGTCCAAACCCTCCGCCCTCGGCGCTCAGCGAAGGCAAGCAGCGGCCGTGCCGCGCAGCGGCGTGAGCCTCGCAGCGGCGGGCACCGGCCGGCAGCACGCCCAGCGCGGGGCCCGGCCGCCGTCG